>NC_138056.1:12666153-12968945 GCF_964194185.1 Rhinolophus hipposideros
GTATGACTAAATAGTCACATTGATTGCATCACTCAGGGAAGACATGCCTGTCCTTGTCCTGGGGAACATCTGGAGAAGGCTCAGATCAGAGCCTGGAAATGAGGGAGAGGTGAAGGTGAAGATCCAGACTGTCTCTGAGTTTTAGGCCACGGACCCTAGAGCTCTAGCGCCAGAAGAGAGCTTGAAAATCAATATGTACAGCACCCTCCTCTGAGAAACTGAGGCACAGAGATGTTGGGTGGCTTGCCAAGTGACAAGAGGTTAGTTGAGACAGGGCTAGAACTTGAACCCAAGTCTTCTAATGCACTGCTGATGTTCTTCCCAATATTTTATCATCAATTTGGGAATTTATAATAGATCCTACTCTTAAGTCTTTTCCTTTCCAAATTCTTTATCCCTGCTGGTTCCCATCCTTAGACAAGATGTCGTGTGTGTGTGTGTGTGTGTGTGTGTGTGTGTGTGTGTGTGTGTGTTGTTGGATTCCACGGGAAACAGACTCTGAGGCATAATTTGCATAGGAGGCTTACAAGAGGTATATTGGAGACTGCTCTCAGGAACAGCACCTCAAAGGAACTAAGGAAGGCAGGACTGGGCAGAAAGAGACGTTGAGGCCTCAGCCGATCCTACACAGCGCTCTGGAGCTGAGATGGTCCCTCAGAGTTCTCCTAGGTCAAGGCTAGGTGGCAGGACCTTTGGACTTCCACACTGAAACCTCACTGGATGCAGGGGCTATAACCACAGGCAAGGTAGCTCTCTTCAGTTAAGAGCAAAAATCAGGGTCCCACTCCTTTCTGGAGACTCTAGGGGAGAATCGTTCCTGTGCGTTTTCCAGCTTCTAGAGGCTGACCACGTTCCTTGCTTATAGCCCCCTTTTCATCTTAAATCCCAGCAATGTCACATATCGTTGACCTTTCTTCTGTCCTCACATCTCTCTTTCTGACCTCAGCAAGGAAAGGTCTCTCCTTTGAGGGACTATGAGTAGTTAGGGCCCACCTGCATGATCCAGGCTTCTTTCTCCATCTCTATATCCTTAACCTTACATGTACAAAGTCCCTCTTACCATGGAAGTAACATTCATAGGTTCCAGGGATCAGGAGGTAGACATCTTTGTGGGGCCATTATTCTGCCTACCATAATCTGAATTAAATATTTTTGGCAAGAATACTTCATATGTTCCTAGCAGCATTATTCACAGTAGCCAGAAAGAGGAAACAACCCAAATGTCCGGCAACTAATGAATGGATACAGTGTTGTATATCCATACAATAGACTATTGTTCAGCCATAAAATGGAATGAAGTACTGATTCATGCTATACCACAGATGAACCTTGAAAACATTACGCTAAGTGAAAGAAGCTGGACACAGATGGACACATATGTATGATTCCATTTATATGAAATGTCCAGAATAGGCAAACGTCAAGTAGATTAATGGTTTCCAGGGGCTGAGGAGGGGGAAATGAGCAGTAGCTGCTAATGGGTATGGGATTTCTTTTTCAACTGATAAAAATGTCCCAAAATTGATTGTGGTGATGTTACACAACTATGTGAATAAGAAAACCCATTAAATTGTACACTTTAAAGAGGCAAATTTTATGGCATGTGAATAATGTCTTAACAACGTGGTTTAAAAATGCCTTACAGATGATGCTGTATTCTTCACTTTGTATCACACCAGGAGGCACTTTATATCTGGTTGTCCTTAGTAAGGAGAAATGCTAAGATTGAACTCTGGGTTAAGGTGGTGGCAACTGATGGAAACTCTATTTTTAACAAGTGTTTCAGAAAAGTTATCTACCTTACAGGAATAATACTACCTTATAAGGATGTTATGAGGATGAAATTAAAATGTGACATACTTGGTAAATTATAAATATGGTAGGTAGAAAAAGCTCCCCCCCCAAAGAAGATGTTCACATCCTGATCCCTGGAATCTATAAATGTGTTACTTTACATAGTAAAAGGAACTTTGCAAATGTGATTGAATTTAAGGGTCTAAAGATGGGGAAATTACTTCGTATTATCTGGGTGGAATCTCAGAAGCTTGAAATTCTGACTCAAGAAAAGTTTTAAATGGTAGTTCTGTTAAACAATGAAGTATTTTCATTCAGCAACATTAGAACATTTACCAATATTGATTGTTCCCACAAGGAAATACAACTCAGCTTTCTCCCATTCCGCAGACCTACTCCTCTTCTACCATTCCCACCAAGTTAATGGCACCCAGTTATCAAGACAAGCAGGAGTCAGCCTGGATGACTAGGTCTTCTCTTATCTTCATTCTTCACCAGATCCAACTGATTTTATCTCCTAAATATTCCTTCAAATTTACTCTCATCTTCTCCATGCCACTCAGGACCTCATCAACTTTTGCCTGGACCATTCATTCCTCAAATATTTACTGAATATTTGCCTCTTATGGGCCAGGCATGATTCTTGGAGTGTGGGTGGGGGATAAGGATACAGAAAGCAAGGAGGCAATTTAGGAGGCTATTACAATAATCCAGGTGAGCTGTTGGTAGTTTAGACACAGGGTGATGGATGGCACAGAGAAGGTGAGATGGCACTGATCTAAGGTAAGAGAAAAAGGACTCGATGATGACTCCAAGGATTTTGGCTTGAACCACTGGAAGGATGCCAGTAGGTGAGATGTGGAAATAGTGTTGGGGGAAGAGATCAGGACTGCAGTTTTGGACATATGTGACTTTAATTTTAGACATATTAATGTAGGCAATTGGATATATATAGATATATAGATATATGTATATATCTATATATCTATATATATCCAAAAAATGTATACACATTTTAAGAAAGGAAAACTGTATTATAATTTAATACTCGACATGTACCGATAACAAAAGATGAATACAAGTCACATCTGACTTCTGCAATTACAAGAGGTGCTCAAAGTGGTTACCATCAGCTTAATTTTTATAGTTTTTTCCTTTCTTTAAAGGAAAAGATACCCTCTGTATATATGCAGTTGGATATATAAGCTTGGAGCTCAGGCGAAAGATTTGGACTGGAGACATACATTTGGGAACTACATATCTAGCATTTAAAACCAGAAGACTGGATAAGATCAAGGGAATGTGTATAGACAGGACCAAAAAGTGGGCTCTGGGGTACTCCCAACATTAAGAGGTAAGGGAAAAGAGATACAACTAGCAAAGGAGTCTGAAGAACAGTCAGTAAAATAGGAGGAAATCAAGACAGTGTGGTATCCTGGAAGCCATGTGAAGAAAGTGTTTCCAGGAGGAAGGAGCAATCAATTGATCAAATGTTGAAAGTGGTCAATTAAGTTTACAGTATTAGATACAATAATGTGGATGTCATTGCTGACCTTGAAAAAGGCCTAGAAAAGGAAGGCTTAAGAGAGAATAAGAGAAAATTAAATAGAATGATCTTGAATTTTGCGGTCAAGGGGGGAGTGGCTCCAACCTTGTAGGTAGTAGCTGGAGAGATCAAATGAGGGCTTTTTTGGTGGGAGGAGAAATAACAGAATGTTTGTGTGGTTGGAGGAACAACTCAATAAAAACTTCAATAACTTCAATAAAAACTGAAGATGTAGGAGAGACAATTGCTGGAATGATGTCCTTGGGCAAGTGGTCTAAGGAAAAAGTAGAAAGATTGTTCTTCCATAAGCTCAGGGACACTTCTATTTATAGTAACAGGAAGGGAAGGCAGAATATGTGGATACAGATGCTGGTAGGTAGGGAGAGGTGGTAGTGGGGGAAAACTCTTGATTGCATCATTTTTCTAAGTGCAGATGCAAGCTGACAGTGAGGATGGGGAGGAGGTGTTGCAGGTTAGAGGAGCTGTGAAATATTCATCTAGGACAGTACGTGGACAAGGGATATACAGTGTTTGTGGGACAGCAGTATGGACCCAACTCAACATTTTGCGTCATGATGGAGGCAGAGGGAGGTATGTCAGTATGACTGTGTATTTTCCTGCAGGCCTGTTCAGCTGCAGATTTGGATTTGATCACAGTTGTAGATTTTATCAGAGTATGATGAATTTCCTTGCCCAGAGTTGGGAAAGGGAGTAGTCTGAACAAGGGAGTGGCTGTTAATTCTTTGGATCTATGGTATCATTAGATAGTAAAATTCATGCTAAATTTGCAGTTTTATGGGTTGATTTTAAAGGTCCGGAAAGGATTAATCCATTTTGCATTACTTTCTATGGGGAAACTGCACCTGTTTTCAAACGTTTCAGAACTCGAAAGGTCCTCCGGAACGGATTATGTTGGAAAACCGAGGTACCACTAATTTAAATAGAATTTAAGCAGAGCAAGAGGAAACATCAAGAGAGGAACAGTGAAACGGTGGTTGGAACAAAAGATTGTAGGTGGAATGGAGGGATTGCATTGCTAGAGCTGGTGTTCTAGGAGAGAAGAGAGTGGTCAGAATAGGATGAATGAAACAGAGGACAGAGAAGGTCTGTGGTCACTGGTAATACCAAAAAAATAACACAAGTGCTTAACAAACCGTTAACTATCGAGACAATAACTTGACCCCCGCAAAATTAGCGTTTTCCTCAATATTGAGCATCTACTTTGCCCTAGATAGGGGTAAAACCACGGTAACCTCCACACATCCAGATCACGGGTGGAAAGAAAAGCAAATTCGTGTATGCAAGAGATCAGCATTTAGGTAATCTCAGCAGGTTGCAGCATCACTATTTAATTGAACCCATTATGTTCCATCATAGAAAAATACAGCAATATAGTCTCTTGAAAAAATTCCAACGCAAAGCAAAAGGCCCCTCTGCCCTTCACTCCCTCTCACCCGATCCCACGTGTCACAGACGGGTGGAAAAAAGCAGACCCGGCGGAGATTCACAGACGGACGGACACCCAGATTCAGGGAAAGGGGACCGCCAAGTCGGAATCCGGCAGAGGGCGCCATGGCCTCCCGGACAACATCCTCCGAGGAGGTTCATCCTGCCGCCCGCGCCGTGGTTTTTAAAATGGAACCCAGCCCCGCCCCCCGCCCTGGGGCCGCCGGGAAAAGGGCTCCGTCCCACCCCCAAGACCGGAGGCGTCCAGGCCGGCCAAGCGAAGGTTCCCGCAGAGGGAGTCGGCTCCCCCTGCCCCTTTCTCTTCTGCTTTCCTCCCTGCCAACCCTTCTTCTCCAGCCACTCGGAGGAACCCCGAAAGACACAGCTGAAGCTGCCATTCTCCTCCCGGGGATTCTCCGACTGTCCGCGCCTCCGCCTGCCCCGCCCCCGGAAGTGACGGCAACCACTCGCTTGTGCTGGGGTCCCGTCGGGCCTCGCGGCGGCGGCGGCGGGAAGATGGCGGCGGCGGGATCCCTGGAACGGAGCTTTATAGAGCTCCTCGGTCCGGAGCGCGAAAGGCCGAGGCACTTTCGGGAATTTACAGTTTGTGGCGTTGGTACGGAAACAGCCAAAGAGGGCGCGATCCGATCCTGCCTTTCAGGCTCCTCCCATGAGTCCTAAATCTCTGATCCCCAGTTCATCCTTTTAAGTCCACATGCCTATAGCCCCGAGATCTGAGCTTCCTTAGTGTCCCATTTCTTCTTTCTCTTCTTCCCCTTCTCTTCGTATGGATTATCAGTCTGTCATCCTCTGCTTTCTCCGCGCCCTCAGTCCCTGTCATCCCCAGAGAACCACGTGTGCGGACTGACCACTCTCCTTTTGCAGGGACTTCAAATGCCTCGACCGGAACCGTCAAGTACAGTGAGAGCGCTGGAGGCTTCTACTATCTGGAAAGTGGCAAGTTGTTCTCTGTCACCAGAAACAGGTTCATTCACTGGTAAGTGCTGTGTTCGCCAAACCCCGCTGGGAAGTCGACTTGGTGTCTGAATTTTCGTGGCTGTTTATAAAGGCTGTTCCGCTCTTCTCCGAAAGCAGTAACTGACAGGCATAGAAAGACTGTTTTCTGACTGTATCTGAATCAAGAGAAGATTAAGGAGACCAGAGTTCTAAGAGAGGTACCCTCCCAGGGCAGCACTAAAAGCAGAGGGAATGTAGCTTCGGGGATAGAGGCCCAAAGATCAGTTTTAAACATCAGTCCATTGTGTTTTTATACAGTGTTTTCCCCGAACATAAGACCGGGTCTTAAATTAAGTTTTGCTCCAGAAGACGCATTAGGGCTTATGTTCAGGGGATGATGACCTCCTGAAAAATCATGCTAGGGCTTATTTTCCTGTTAGGGCTTATTTTGGGGAAAATACAGTAGTGCTTTACAACTTCATTCTGCAAACGTGTGGGCTTTTACCCATCAGGCACTGTGCTAGGTATGCTGGGGATTAAGTGATGAACAAAAACCACCACCGTTTTCATCATGCTGGATGTTGTAGCAGCGTCAGCTGTGGACTCACCTTTCGTTGGGCTGTTTAAAGAAGGGAAAAGACGTTAAACTGATGACACAACCTAAGTATAACAATACAAATGTTGCATACTTGTCTCAGAAGAATAGTGTAGAGGCTATGACAGGCTAATGGGAGGACCACATTTTATTGGTGGAGCTGAGAAGGCCTTGAAGGAGGTCATATTTAACCTGAGATCTAAATGGTTAGCCAGGCAGGGGATTCGGGGAGAAAGCAGTTCGGCAAGTGGGATCAACATGTGCCAAGCCCATGAGGTGGAAAGAACTTGGCAGGTTTGAGGATCTGACGGAAGGTCTGTGGCTTAAGTGCAATGGGCGAAACAGAAAATAATGTGAGAGATGCTGAGATGGGGAGGGAGGCAGAACTCATTATGAAGGACCCTCGCGTCCTTTTTAAGGATTTTGGATTTTATCCTAAGTACATTGAACAATTATTGAAGGGTTTTACATGGTTACTAACGTGATCAGAATTGTATTTTTTTTAAATTGGCTACTTTGTGGAAAGTGGATTTGGGTTAAATATATGTAATACAAAAAAACAATTTGCCTTTATGATGGCCCAAGTAATAGATACTGGTTGTGAGAATGGCTAGGCAAAGAGAAATGGATGGATTCCACATACATTGAGAAGGTAGATTCACTAGGACTTGATGATAGATTGAATATGGAGTGCGGGGTGATAAGGGAAAAGGAGGGAGCAAGATGTATCGATAAGTATTATCGATTGCTGTGCACAGACTTATTTTCAAGGCCCAATACACAAGACACACCACCACAAGTCGGGATGAAGGGGTTAAAGAGTTTTATTACAGAGTGAAAGTAAATAAGACAAGACAGAGATTAGGGGCATATATTATCATACCACTAACAAGCAAGGAGGCAATTCATCATACCACCAGGGCCCAGTCAATTAGAGTCGTAGAAACAGCAACGGCCTTTCATCAGCATGGGCAAAATCCCAGTCAAGTAAAGTTATCAGCACGGGCGAAACTCATGCGCAGAAACAGCACCGGTCATTCATCAGCACGGGCAAAACATCATATGCAGAAACAGCACCGGCCCTTTATCAGCGTGGGCAAAATCCCAGTCAAGTAAAGTCATCAGCATGGGTGAAACACCATGCGCAGAAACAGCACCGGTCATTCATCAGCACAGGCAAAACATCATGCTCAGAAACAGCACCGGCCGTTTATCAGCACGGGCAAAACATCTTGCAGCAGCCGAGGCGGGCCTGGGAACAACAACTACTGTTATGCCTGCCTCGGCTTTCTGGGGTTTTAAGGACTTCACTAACAAAAGCGGCAAGGAGCCAATAAGCATGCGTGTTAACAAAACAAGAAACTGGTCTCGGATCTGGCTAGGAGCCGGGGCCAGTCCTTGGTACAAGATTAGATGTATCGGAGCTCGGCCCACCTGCACCAAGGCGAAGGCCAGGCTCCACATCCTATAAATATTTTCTTGGTCCTTGGGAGGGTAGCCAATCCTTCCAAGGCCAAGCACGTATCCCAGCCACTGTGAGAGTTTACATCCCCAAATGTTCCCAGGCAGACCTTCATATATTCTATTCCTTACACAAGAATAACTCTTTGGTTTCTAGTGTGACTAACCAGATGTATAGGGCAGAGGGGTGGCCATTTACTGAGATACAGAAGATGGGTTTTGAGAGATTTGAATAATTCTTTTAAACGTACTAAATGTGAAGTATTTGCAGCAGCCCTTTGGCAATGTTAAGTAAGTGTTGAAATTTAAAGATCTGAGGCACAGAAGAAAGACCTATGTTAAAGATACAAATCTCATTTCCTTAAGAGAGATTTTTGAGTTCTTAATATGTTACAGTCAATGTTTAGAGACTGGGGATATGGCAGGGAACAAAGCAAAGTCCCTGCTTTCGTAGAGGGAGACAGGCAATAAACAATAATAATCAAAACAAGTAAATGCAGTTTGTCAGGTGACAAGTAGAATAGAGAATAGGGAAGCAAGGTAAGAGGGAAGGGGAATGCCTGTGGGAGTTAATATTTTAAATAGGGTAGTCAGGCAAGACCCAGTGATATGGTGACATTTGAGCAGAGGAGTAAGGATATTTGAGTGATGAGAATTTCAGGTAGAGCCTTCTAAGAAAAAAAAAGTGCAAAGAACCTTAAGACAGGAGCTTGTGTGTTGTGTTCAAAGAATGACAAGGGTATACGAGTCTGTAGATGAGTGAACAAAGGGTAGAATAATAAGAAAGGTAGCCAAGGACCAGGTCAGTGCTTTGTCGGTTATTTTAAGGCCATGACTTTTACTCTTAGTGAGATGGAAAGAAGCCATTTGAGAGTTTTAAGTGAAGGAATGGCATAATCTAAGTTGTGTTTTTAAAGGTTTGCTGTGGTTATGGGTTGAGAACAGAGTAGTGAGAAAAGGGTGGGAGTAGGGAGACCATTTAAGAAGTTGGTGCCACAATCCAGACAAGAGATGATGGTGGCTTAGACCAGGGTGGCATTGGTAGAAGCAGTGAGAAATGTTCTAATTGCGGACATGTTTTGAAGGTGGATTTGTTAGAATTTACCATTGGATCACATGTGGGGTATGCAGAAAAAGAAGAGTCATGGGTGATCTGCAGATTTCTCTATTGAGCAACTGGAAGTTACAGAGATGCCATTACTGAACTGGAAAAGAGTGTGTGTGAATAGGTATTTTTGTTTCTGTTTTTCAGGTTTGCTGCGTCCAGGAATTCTATTTTGGACAGGTTTGATTGAGATCCCTGTTAGATACCCAAGTGGAAGTGTTGAGGCAGAGGTCAGGAGTTCAGTGGAGACGTTGGGCTGAAGATACAGGTTTGGGAATTGTTGGCATTGGATGGCATATAAAGCTGTTATGCTGAATGAAATCGTGTAGGGAATGAGTATAAATCAGGGTTTGGAGGGATTGCTCTTGCAGGCAGATGAGTCTTTGTTGTGGGGGCTTCCTGTACGTTGTAGTGTGTTGAGCAGCATCCCTGGCGTCTACCCCCTACATACATGCACACGCATGCACGAGCACGCGCACACAGTCGGTTGTGACAAGCGAAAGTCCAGATATTGCTATATGTCCGCAGGGAGTGGGGCAGAATGGCCCCCAGTTGAGAACCTGTGTCAATGAGGGAAGAGGCCTGAGGACTGAACCCTGGGGAACTCCAATATTTAGGCAGAAGAGGAACCAGTCAGTAATGGAGACCGAGAAGGAGTAGCTAGTAAGGTAAGAGTTGAACAAAAGGAGAGTGGTGTCCCAGAAGCTAAGGGAGGTATTTCGGGGAGAAGGAGGCTGAAAAACTGCTAAGTGCTACGTACAAGTCAGAAAAATGAAAATTGATCTTTCACCGTGGAGATTACTGGTGACCTTGTCAGCACCTGCTCCAGTAGTGGTGCAAAAGCCCAAGGGGAGTAGGTTCAGGGGTGGAGGGGGATTGTGAGTGTAGAACAAGTCTCTCAAGGAGCATTGCTATAAGGCAAACAGCGAAAAGGTAGCAGGCAGGCAATGGAGGGTATAGGGGAAACACAGTATAATTATATGCTGTCAAGGGGAACCAATAGAGGAGAGGAATTGAAGAAACTGAAAAAGTGAGGCATTAGAAAACACATGGATATTGAAACCATTCACAATTATGGCAGGAGATGTGAGAGTGAGCCAGGAGCTAAAATCTTTTAAGGAATGAGAGAGATCTGGAGACAACTGCAATGAAGAGGGTGGCAGGTGGTATCTGATTGCATGACCTTCAGAGCTGAGTGGTTTGAGCCAGGAGGGCGGAACAATGGCCTAGAAAGGCAATGGGAAGCAAGCAGGCTGTCTGTGCCCTACCCTGAGGCCCCAGTACAAGGAGCATGGTAAGACAGCTACCACCATTAGAGAGGGGTCTGAGGGATAATGTTCTCTGGGAAGATCTAGAACCCAACTTTAACCATAAGGCAGGAAGGTGAAGTGATTGTTCAGAGATGATGATGGTGAAGGTCCAGAAAATTGTGCTGATGATGCCACACCATTAGTTAGTTATCAGAAGCAAGGTAGCACTAGACAATCATCAGAGCTCCAGTGGTGCTTCAGTGTTTTGCGAGTAGATAAGATGTGCTTTGGGAGAATGTGTACAGTGAGCAGAGAAGATGACCCAGGATCAAGGTTTGAGAACGAGCATGTAGAGGTCAAGTGAAGGAGAAGAGGGAATGCCCAGAGATACGGGTGTAAAATCAGAAGAGGGTCGTATGGAAGTCAAGAGAAGAGACTTTTAAGGACAGCATGGTCAAGAATGTGGATTGCTGCGAAGAGGCCAAGTAAGAGAAGGAATAAAGAAGAGTCCTTTGGAATTGGTCTGGGGAACTTGGTAAGAAAAGGGTATGAGAGAGGTGAGGAAATAGAGAGAGCTTGGCCATGGAGGGGATTGGAGAAAACATGATAGCTGGATGTGGGCCAGAATGGAAAGGGATAGGCCTGGGAAGAGCATATTTGAATGTTGATGGAAGGCTCTGCAAGAAGGAGAGATGGATGCAGGGGACTATACTTGAGAAAGTCAGAGATTGGCCTTTAATTGCCGTTAGGAGACCTGCTCTTTAGAGAAGGATGTGGGTAATATGGTAGATGAGGTGATGGGAAGTTAGGGCATTCCCAGCTTGGTGCTTTCTGTGGTTCCAGAGCTACCCCATGGCAGAGTTGCACCTGAAGAAGAGTCTGCCCTGCATTCTAGCAGGAGGAAGTAACAGAAGTAATGGAAGGGGAGATACCCATGTTTATTAAGGTCACTGTAGTTTGAGGCTGGAGTTAGGTTTGTAGAGGTCACATTCCACCACAAGTAATGGGGATGTGTGGCGTGAATTTTCATTATAGTGGAGTTTAATTGCATTGAATATTGTTCTAAATAAATGGACTATCAAGTTTGGAAATGCAGCCACTTAACAAAGTCATAAAATAAGATTTGAATTTTATATTATGCTGAATTTTGTAAATCTGTATAATGCGGTGGTTTGGAATGTAAAATTTCGTCTGAATATGTTTATTCAAAATTTTCAAATTGGGAGAGTTCACCTGGAAACTATTTCCATATAAGAGGTCGGACAATTAAGTTCATGAACTCATCCTAGAAAAAGTGCTACATACTCGTTGCTCAATATCACTGGTCACCCTCCAAGTACTCCCGTTGGGAAGCTGTACACCGGCACCAGCGCCTAATCCACCCTTCAAAGCAATTCTTGAACTCTTTCTGGAATGGCCATCAGAGCTGTCGTATTTGATGACCCTTGATGTCCTGAATGTCATCAAAATGTTTTCCCCACAGCCACTGTGGAAATCAGTATGGAGGTATCTCAAAAATCTGGAAATGGAACTACCTTATGACCCAGCATTTCCACTCTTAGGTATCTATCTAGAGAAATCCAAGATGCTAATTTGAAAAAAATATGTGCACCCCTATGTTTATTGCAGCGCTATTCACAATAGCCAAGACTTGGAAACAACTGAAATGCCCATCGATAGACGACTGGATTAAGAAACTGTTACATTTATACAACGGAGTATTACTCAGCCATACAGAAAAATGAAATCCTATTATTTGCAACAGTATGGATGGACCTAGAGAACATTATGCTAAGTGAAATAAGTCAGACAGAGAAACACAAATACTATATGATCTCACTTATATGTGGAATTTAAAGAACTGAATAAATAAGCAAAGTAATCAGAAATAGTCTCAGAGACATAGCGAAAAACTGATGGTTGCTAGATGGGAATGGGGTAGGAATGAGGGAGAAAGGGAGGGGATTAGAAAGCACAAATTGGTAGCACAATATATATACATTTTTTAACAGGACTTTATTGGGGAACAGTGTGTACTTCCGGGACTTTTTCTTTTCCAAGTCAAGTTGTTGTCCTTTCAATCCTAGTTGTGGAGGGTGCCATTCAGCTTCAAGTTGTTGTCCTTTCAGTCTTAGTTGTGGAGGGCGCAGCTCAGCTCCAAGTCCAGTTGCCTTTGCTAGTTGCAGGGGGCGCAGCCCACCATCCCTTGCAGGACTTGAGGAATTGAACCAGCAACCTTGTGGTTGAGAGCCCACTGGCCCATGTGGGAATCGAACCGTCAGCCTTCGGAGTTAGGAGCATGGAGCTCTAACCACGTGAGCCACCAGGCCAGCCCGGTAGCACAATATTGCCACGGGAATATGAAAGACAGTTTGGGGAATATAATCAATAATGTAAAGATTTTTGTAGGGTGTCAGATGGGCACGTGTCTTATTAGGGAGACCTCTTCATGGAAGGTGTAGATGCCTGACCACTGCACTGTACACCTGAAGCTGAAGCTGAATAATGTTGCCTGTCAACTATAATTTAGTATATACATAGTCATGGGACGTGGAGTACAGCATAGGGAATAGAGTCAATGGAATTGTAACAGCTACATACATCAGAGGGACAGTAGATTGGAGAAGGAGGGTTATCACTTTGTGAGAGGTGTACATTGTTTTGTGCACCTGAAACTAATAAAAAAAAAAACTGTCTTCCCCCTTTCAATATTTCCTTTATCTTCTGGTAAAGAAAGAAGTCACTGGGGCCAGATCAGGTGAGTACGGAGGGTGTTCCAATAGTTATTTGTTTACTGGCTAAAAACTCCCTCACAGACAGTGCCGTGTGAGCTGGTGCATTGTCGTGATGCAAGAGCCATGAATTGTTGGCGAAAAGTTCAGGTCGTGTAACTTTTTCACGCAGCCTTTTCAGCACTTCGAAATAGTAAACTTGGTTAAATGTTTGTCCAGTTGGTACAAGTTCATAATGAATAATCCCTCTGTAATCAAAAAATGTTAGCGACATCATTGCAACAGGTCGCAGACTTAATTGTCAGACTTTGTATTTCATTGCAACAATCAGCAAGAAAATCATAAACATTTAAACAAATGGTTTTTTGTTTTTTCACAGGAAGACCTCCGGAGATACACTGGAGCTGGTGGAAGAGTCACTGGATATAAATCTATTGAATAATGCAGTTCGCCTCAGATTTCAAAATTGCAGCCTCTTACCTGGAGGGGTTCATGTCTCTGAGACTCACAATCATGTGATAATCTTGATATTAACCAATCAAACAGTACACAGGTTGACTTTACCGCACCCTTCCCGGATGTATAGGAGTGTAAGTTGGCTAAGTCCGTTATTTCCCAGATTCCTCTGGCTCTCACACGTGAGTGCTGGAGGAGTATCCTCTGGAATTAAAGGAGATTTGGAGTTCTTGTTAGCCCTAACCATGCACACGTTAACAGATACTATTTAAATAACAGGCATGTTGTAAGTTGAAGAAATTGTTTTCATTAAAAAGAATAGCTTTCTTTTTAAGCTAAATAATTTTTCACTTTAAAAGCTTTGGTAGCAGTTGAGAGGAACTGTGCAAAATTCAGTTTATTAACAGATTTTTCTTTTTAATTCCTTCACAGGAGTTGGTAGTTGAAAGTCAGATGCAATCAGTATTCACTGACATTGGAAAAGTTGATTTCAGGGATCCTTGCAACTATCAGTTAATTCCAGCTGTCCCTGGACTCCCCCCTAATTGTACCACCTCGGCAGCCTGGCTTAGCAGTGATGGGGAGGCCCTGTTTGCTCTACCATCTGCTGCTGGGGGAGTCTTCGTTCTTAAACTACCTCCTTACGACATACCTGGTAAGAATGGGAACTGAGCGTGTATTTAACTTCAAACAAGGAAGGTTAGCATTAAAACAAACCTTAGAAGTCCAAACCCATCATCCAACACGACTTACTTCCCTGCCACCCCTGAAATGGTCATTCAGCGACCACTTACTTAAGGCATCCCTAATGCTTTACTGTTGTTTCCCAAGAGGGCAAGATTTTATACAGTGGATGAGGAACTATAGAGCTCGTTGGAATAGGAAAAAACAGATAACTGTAAGATAGCCTTTTCTGAGGCCTCAAGTAGAGATGAGATGACTAATTGCCTACCTTCAGGTTGAGGTACTGTAATTAAAACAAATTAACTGAAACCAGGAGTTAAGTTGTTCACCCTACTCTAGGTCACCACTGTCTCTTGCCAGGATTATTATATTTCTTCCTAAATATCTCCCCAGATATGTCTTTACCCCCTACATAAACTTCTCAAGCAAACTGAAACACTTCAAACCTAAGCCGAATCATGTCAGTAAACTGCACAAAGCCCTCAAATGAGGGTGATTCTTCATCTCATCTGAATAAACCCAAAGTCCTTACGTTGGTGTACAGTGACCCCCTGCCGCCTCCCTCACCTCACCTCAGCTTCTCATCTCCCCCTCACCTTCCCTGCACCAGCCACTTGCCTACTTATAATTCCTTGAACATACCAGGCATACCTTCCTCAGGGCTTCTGTCTGGGATGGTCTTTCTCTGGCCACCAGCGTGGCTCCTTCAGGGCCCTTAGGTCTTGACTCAATGTCCTCTTAGTAAGGCCTTTCCTGACCACTGTTTTCAAAATGGCACACACACCCCACCCTAATAGTCACTGTACCCTTTCCATGTTTTATTTTTCTCTTATTAGTCTTCTACTTAATTTGTTAACTGTCCTGCTTCTCCCCCTTCCCAATGGAATGTAAGTTCCACGAGGACAGGAGTTTTTGTTTATTTTGTTACTGCTCCATCTCCAGCACTTAGCTCTGTTGGACACAGGAAAGGAACCCAGTGATTCTTCTGGAAAGAATGAAGTGTTTCTTCTGAGCAATGAGTTACTACCTATAAATGGAAGAATTTTCCCCTCGGAATCTAAAAATGCTATTTTATTGATGCAGTAGTGATTGAAAATATTTTAGGTGTGATATACGTGGAAAGGTACATCTTAAGCCTTGCTTAGATGGAAATGTAAAACCCTGTCACCTGTTACAAAGACCTTGCTCATGATTGCATCCTTACCTTTGGGTTTCGCTAAGTATCATCAGGAGGTTAATTGGATATCATTGGTCTGTTTTCAATCTTATAGGGATGGTGTCAGTTGTGGAACTGAAACAGAGTTCAGTAATGCAACGATTGCTTATCGGCTGGATGCCAACAGCTATCAGGTGAGTGGTATCTGGCAGGTAAAGCAAAAGGCCTAAGAATTTAATCTTTTTCCATGGGTCAGCACCTGTTAGTGCTTCCAGTCTTACTCCAAGGCAGATATAGAGTATGCTGGAAAGGAGAAGAATCTGCACATCACATCCCATCTGAGGAGAACCATACTCCAGAGCCCACTTCATTTGGGATTGGCCATCTTGACCGCAAAGAGTAGTTTACTGAGTATACATCCTCCTAATCTCTAGTTCAGTCCCCTGCCCTGACATACCGAATCAATTTTGTGTAATATTAGAAGTTTTTGATCATTAGGACAGTATTCCATTGTTACGTACAGCCTTTTAAAATTTATCACAGTAATTGGTTGTAAGTCAAATAGAAAGTATAGTGATCTTACACCAACATATAAACACTTGCTTCTCCTGTTGATGAAGAGTGTACATTTACAATTTTATGTGTTAAATTGCAAACTCTAACAGTCAGACGGTTTGTAATAGTCAAACTCTCAAACTTGGCCTTATGTCCTTAGAGGTGATCAGGGGCCTTCACACCGTCCGCTCAGCCTGGCGGTGCATTCTGTCGAGCACGATGCCTTCATCTTCGCTCTGTGCCAGGACCATAAACTCCGAATGTGGTCCTACAAGGTAAATGCTGCATTCATAATTACTGTAAGTTAGAACAGGATTCTGTCTTGTAATAGAGCTAAGTAAATCTTGCTGCTTCTCATAGATTCTCAGATCACTTAGTTTGAAAATTATAGGCCATTTCCAGATTCAGACAGTTTCATTTGGCTTTATTTTTCATGTATTTCTCCCCTTTCTGTCATTTTATTTAGAAAACTATAAGTCCTATAGAAAAATTGAAATACTAAGTTGGTGCAAAAGTAATTACAGTTTAAAAGCTTAAAAATAATTGCAAAAACCACAATTACTTTTTTTTTTTTTTAAGATTTTATTGGGGGAAAAGGAACAGGACTTTATTGGGGAGGGAACAGTGTGTACTTCCAGTACTTTTTTCCAAGTCAAGTTGTTGTCCTTTCAATTTTAGTTGTGGAGGGCGCAGCTCAGCTCCAGGTCCAGTTGCCTTTACTACTTGCAGGGGGTGCAACCCACCATCCCTTGGGTGACTCGAGGAATTGAACTGGCAACCCTGTGGTTGAGAGGACACAGTCCGACCGACTGAGCCATCTGGGAGCTCAGTGGCAGCTCAGCTCAAGGTGCCGTGTTCAATCTTAGTTGCAGGGGGCGCTGCCCACCGTCCCTTGTGGGACTCAAGGAATCGAACTGGCAACCTTGTGGTTGAGAGCCCACTGGCCCATGTGGGAATCGAACCGGCAGCCTTCGGAGTTAGGAGCATGGAGCTCTAACTGCCTGAGCCACCAGGCCAGCCTCACAATTACTTTTGTACCAACCTAATAATAGTACAAAGTACATACCCTTCACTTCAGAGGAACAAATAGGCTTTTGAAATGCAACTTGGGGACTGGCCCGGTGGCTCAGGCGTTTGGAGCTTTGTTCTCCTAACTCCAAAGGCTGCCAGTTCGATTCCCACATGGGCCAGTGGGCTCTCAACCACAAGGTTGTCGATTCAATTCCTCGAGTCCCACAATGGATGGTGGGCCTCACCCCCTGCAACTAAGATTGAACACGGCACCTTGAGCTGAGCTACCGCTGAGCTCCCAGATGGCTCAGTCGGTCGGACTGTGTCCTCTCAACCACAAGGTTGTCGGTTCGACTCCCGCAAGGGATGGTGGGCTGTGCCACCTGCAACTAGCAATGGCAACGACCTGGAGCTGGGCTGCGCCCTCCACAACTAAGACTGAAAGGACAACAATTTGAAGCTGAACAGCACCCTCCACAATTAAGATTGAAAGGACAACAACTTGACTTGGAAAATAAAGTCCTGGTAGTACACACTGTTCCCCAATAAAGTTCTGTTTAAAAAAAAGAAGAAGAAATGCAAGTTGGTAAAATAATTTTTAAGATTCACAAACAAAACAGCACTTAATTTTATCTATCAGACTAAGAGATAATTTCATCTTAGTCCTCAAAGAGAAACTTCTAGGGTCCTTCAGCAGATAAACTAGTAGACTGCTAGGTATAATGGATGTGTGTCTTTTTTTTTTTTTACTGGAAAAGGTAGCTTTTATTTAAATATTTTCAAGGTTCTTTTTTTTCTTTTTATTTATTTATTTAATTTATTAGGGTGTCAGTTGTTAATAAAATTACATAATTTCAGGTGTACAATTCTGTATTACATCATCTATAAATCCCATTGTGTGTTCACCACCCAGAGCCAATTCTCCTTCCATCACCATATATTTGATCCCCCTTACCCTGGATGTGTGTCTTTTAAAAAGGGGGCGGATGTGCTTTCTAACCTAAATATTCTTTGATATCACTAACTCTTGTCTTGGACAGGATCAAATGTGCCTGATGGTAGCTGACATGCTGGAGTATGTCCCTGTGAATAAAGACCTCCGGCTCACTGCTGGGACTGGACACAAATTGCGTCTAGCCTATTCCCCTTCCATGGGACTCTACCTAGGGATATACATGCACGCCCCCAAACGAGGACAGGTATGAAACACATGACACATGTCAAGTTATTCTATGTACTGTTGTGGGGAAGTAGCTGCAGACTGATTGAATTCATTTCAGTTCTTCTCACCAACCTAGGTGTCTCATGTATTGTTTCCACTGAGATGGTGGGTTTTGTGCTCATCTGTGAATTAAAAAGTCTGGAAGGAGAAGTCACGATGAAAGGGGGTAGAGAGTTGAATCTGAAAGGAAAAGTTAACCAAAACCAAACAAGAAAGAGCAAATTTAGAGGTCTATGAGAAAATGGAGTTATGAAAGGGATGTGTTAAGTGGTTGAGGAGAAGTTAATTTTTAGAAGTAATTTTGCTCATCATCCAAACACGAGCTGTTGTACGTAGATGAGTATTTAGCATGTAATGTAATGGTATAATCATATACCAAACAGCCATTTGTTAGGTATTGTGTGTTTGCCGCCGTGCCAGGCCCTTCATGTACAGTAATGGCAAACGCTGGAACTGCTTATCTGAGCTCACACTTTACATGTTATCCATTTAATCTTAACATTCCAGTGAGGTTTGTCCTCCTCACTCTGCTGGAACTCTGATTCCCCACGCTGGCTGCTGCTCCGCCTGGGAGCCCCCATTCCTGTTGGGTTCTGATACCCCACTACAGCTTGCCCCTTCATACGGATGCTCTCCACACCCTATTTGGGCCCTGACGCTCTCCACTAGTCCACCCTTGTGCAGTGAGCACCCTCCTCACCTACTTGGGCTCTAATCCCCAATGCTGGCTGTCACTGTGTACACAACCTCCTCGTCCTGCTGTAGTTTCCCACCACGCCAGGCACTTGGTACATGTGGAAACCCTCTCACCCTTCTCCTGCTCCTACAGCCTGAGCCAGGCCACTCCCAAATGTGGATAGTCTTCTTATCTCCTTGGGCTCATGATTCATCTGTAACCCCCTCCTTAGGCTTGATAATTTGCTAGAACAGCCCATAGAACTCTGTGAAACAGTTAAACATTTACTGTTTTATTATAATAAAGTATACAGATGAACAGCCAGATGAAAGGGCACATGGGGCAAGGTCCAGAAAGGTACTAAGTGCAAGGGCTTCTCTCCCCAGGTGTTGGGGTGTGCCACCCTCCCGGCACATGCATGTGTTCAGCAGCGTGGAAGCTCTCCAAATCCCGTACTTTAGGGATTTTTATGGAGGCTTCATCATGTAGGCATGATCCATTATTAATTCAATCTCTAGCCTCTCTCCTGTCTCTGGAGGATGGGGATTGGGACTGAATGTTCCAGGCTTCTAATCCTGGCTTGGTCTTTCTGGTGACCAGCCTCCCATCCTGCAGCTATCCAGAAGTCACCTCATGCCTATCACCCAGACAGTTCCAAGGGATTTAGGGTCTCTGTGTCGGGAACTGGATCAAACACTAAATATTAGAACAAAAGAAGCTCCTAGCACTTCTGTCACTCAGGAGATTGCAAGAGTGTTATTTTAGATGCTCAGTGTCAGGAGCCAGGGGTAGAGACCTATATATATTTTTTTTATTATTTCACAGATTCTAATAAAGATCATGTTGGCTCTGTAGATCATATTGGAAAGTATTACCATCTTAGCAGTATTAATCTTCTGGTCCATGAACATTGGATGATTTTCTGTTTATTCGGATCTTTAACTTTTTTTTACAATGTTTTGTAGTTTTCAGAGTATAAGTTTTGCAGGTCTTTTGATCACTCTATTCCTAGGTATTTTATTCTTTTTAAAGCTATTGTAAATGAAATTATTTTCTTAATTTCATTCTTAGATTGCTCATTGCAAGTTTATAGAAATACAATTGATTTTTGTATATTGATCTTGTATCCTACAACTTTACTTAACTCTTATAGGTCGAATAGTGTTATAGTGGAATCCTTAGGACTTTCTGTATAAAAGATAGTGTAATCTGCAAATAAAGTAGTTTTTCTTTCTATTTTTTTTTTTTGCTTAATTTTCCTGTGTAGATCCCCCAGTACATGTTGAAGTGGCAAGAGCTGACATCCTTAGTGTCTTAGTTGGAAATACATATGGCATGCTTATTACATGCCATTTAAAGAAAACTTTCAGTGTTTCACCACTAAGTATGAGGTTCTCCATGAAATTTTTATAAATGCCGGGTTGGGGAATTTCTCTCCATTCCTAGTTTATTGAGTGTTTTTATCATGAAAGTGTACTCACTCTGGTATGGTTGCCTTGATTCTTGTT
The DNA here is from genome assembly GCF_964194185.1 of Rhinolophus hipposideros. Classification (NCBI taxonomy): domain Eukaryota; kingdom Metazoa; phylum Chordata; class Mammalia; order Chiroptera; family Rhinolophidae; genus Rhinolophus; species Rhinolophus hipposideros. The sequence goes on from NC_138056.1 coordinate 12,686,308, forward strand.
AAGACATCAGAAATTTTACCCACCATTGCTTTCGCATCATCGGTGCAAATAGCAACACAGTGAAACAGGCAAATAATGTCATAGTAGTATTATGAAAGGAGTTTTGACCTCTCTGACCCCCTCAAACTGTCTCAGAGACCTCAAAAAGTCTATGGACCACATTTTGAGAATCACTGCTCTAAAAGTTAGATCCAGAATTGAATGTGGTATTCTAGGACTGGTGTCAAATTGACAGAGCTCTTCCCTCCTTTGTTTTGAGTATTATGGTTCTATCAATGAAGCCTAAAATCCGATACACTTTTTTATAACACTCATGTCTATTAAGATTGTAATGAACTTGCAGTCATTTTTTTGTTCTGCTTCACAAAAACTGCTCTTCGGCATGGGTTTTTCTCTCTATTTTTAGTTATTTGACATTGCCATAGACATCCCAATTCAAGGTTTCTGTATTTTATAAAAGTAATCAGTCTGCAATAGATTGGAAATTAAAATAAAGTAAAATAACTGGTCCTTTACCACTGGTAGTTTGAGAACCACTGCACTAGACCAGCTAAAATCTATAATAAATATTTTGCATTGCCGCTCATATGTAATGAAGGACACATAACAGAAAAACATTTTCATGAAACATTTACCTTTATTATGAGTGATTAACGAACTGTGACACTTTGTTTTGTTTTGTTTTTAATGCTTTTTGAGTCCTGCTGAATTGATTCATGTTCCACTAATGAGTTGAGATCTGCAGATTGTAAAATGCAGCTCTAGGCTTAGGTGAATATGAACACTACATATATTTTTCATATTTCATACACTCCTTTTTTTCTCTCAAACGGACTCTCACTATATATTTTTCTTTGTACTTCCTTTTGGACAATTGCTTATGTTCTAAGGACAGAATCATTGTCACTCTTATCAGTTTCAATCATTTTCGCTCTTATCAGTGAATTTCTTTATCAAAAAAAATTTTAAAGACCCATCAAATATTATTTTGAGTTTGAAATTTTTTGTTTTGACAGTGGAGTTAAATACTAAACGCAAGTTATTTTACAGGGTTTTATTTTTAAGAAAGAATAACTGACTAGTGTTGATTTGTATTATGTGTATGTTTTCAATTGTCTTTGTACTTTGGTAAAAATATAAACTTAAAAATAGGTTTCTGAGCACAATGAGATATCACCTCACACCTATTAGGATGGCTACTATAAAAAACAAAACAGCATAACAAATGTTGGCAAGGATGTGGAGAAATTGGAACCCTTAGCACTGCCGATAGGAATGTAAAATGCTACAGCTACTATGGAAAACAGTATGGCGGTTGCTCAAAAGTCAGTCAGAATTACCCTATGATCCAGCAATTCCACTTTTGGATATATACCCAAAACAATTCAAAGCAGGGCCTCAAAGTGATATTTGCAAACCTATGTTCATAGCAGCATTATTGACAAGAGCCAAAAGTTGGAAGCAACCCACGTGTCCAATGACAGATGAATAGATTAACAAAATATGGTGTATGCATAAAATGGAGTAGTATTCCTAAAAAGGAATGAAGTTGTGATGCATGTTACAATATGGATGAACCTTGAGGCCTTTATGCTAAGTGAAATAAGCAATCACAAAAAAGACAAATATTGTTATGATTCCACTTATATAAAGTGCCTAGAGTAGTCAAAGTCATAGAGACAGAAAGTAGAATGGTGGTTGCCAAGGGCTGAGAAGAGAAGGGAATGGAGTTGTTTAACGGGTAGAAAGTTTCAGTTTTGTAAGATGAAGAAAGTTTGGGGGATCATTTGCACAATAATGTGAATGTACTTAACACCACTGAAGTGTACACTTAAAAACGGTTAAGATGATAAATGTTATGTGTATTTGACCACACTTCTTTGAAAATTGGTTTCTGTCTGCTAATAATTCTTGTTTAGAAAACGTAGCATGTCTGTTATTTCAACTAATAAATTATCAACTTGTGTATTAACAGTTCTGCATTTTCCAAATGGTGAGCACGGAGAATAACCGCTGCAGTCTGGATCATATTTCCTCCCTATTCACTTCTCAGGTGGGTTGGATCATCCTTTGCATATTACACAAGTACAGGAAAGCAGTATTGGCTCACTTGACTATGTTGTAATGGGACTGAAATGTTAAAATGGAACATTTCCTGATGTACGCAAACAAAATTTTGTTAAGATTTTACCGAGTTCATGTGGTGCTATCTTCTGCTTTCATGCTTTTACCTCTCCTACTAATACGAATTTAACTCATCATAATCTACTACCCTTTCTTATTTTAATCCCCTTTTCTCCCCCACATTTCCTCCTAGGAGACACTGATTGACTTTGCCTTAACCCCTACGGATATCTGGGCCCTGTGGCATGATGCTGAGAACCAAACAGTTGTGAAATACATCAACTTTGAACAGTATGGATCACGTATCTCTGTCATCCTACCTTACCCCACGCAGTTTCATACTAAGAAAACATAAGAGCTTTTTATGTAGAACCAAGGTCAAGTGTTTGCGTTTAAAGAACTTAGCCTATTAACTATTTTCTGAAATATCTTCTTTGGCGTTTTGTGTTATTTCTTACCTTTTGGTGTTAAAACAAAAATGAGGATTCATACGGTTGAAAAATACCATGTTTCTTGGGAGAGATAGCACATATCCAGAATACTTCTAATCTGGGGAGTGGTTTTTTGTTTTTTTTTGTTTTTTTGCTTCTAAGCAAAGATTATTTCTCATGCACACAACTTCCAAAAGACACTGCAGCCCCTTTGGGTTCTCATTTTCTTCATCATAAGATGAGAAACAGATTGTACAAGAACAGTGCTTCTCAAACTTTTTTAAAAACAAGAAACTCTTTTCTTTAAAAGATAATGTATTTCTATATAACAAAACTAGTATTTTTATGAGTATAAAATTATAACAATTTAATGTGTTGATAATTACTAATATTAGATATATTTGGTATCTGTTATTTTTAATGTACATGGTATTAGTTTAAAATTTTTTAAGCAAATACAATTTGAAAACCAATTTTCAATTAAACACTTGTGTAACCCTTGAAACACCTGTGCAGGATTTCCTGGAATACAGCTTGACGTCCCTGGAACTAAACTAATTGAACCTTGGTGTGTGTGGGAGGGGGAAGGAGAGATTCCCTCATAACCCTGTATTCTAGAATAGAATTCTAGGAATGGTTGCCCCCACATTGACCCTGAGCAGCCCCGCCTCAGAAAATATGAAAGTACTCCTGACAGATGGCATTCAAGCAAAGTGGTAAAAAAGCAAAGAATCTGGGATCAGATTAGAGTTTGAATGAATCCTTGTAGTACAACTTACCCTAAGCTTCACTTTCCACATCTGTGAAATGGTTAATACAGCTTTCAAAGTTGTAAAGCATACGTAATATCTAGAACTGCACCTAATGTAATGTCTAGCATATAGTAAATGCACAATAAAAATTAGCTATTTGTAGACTTGTGTTAGAGTTTCAACTTAAGGAAGTTAACTTCTATAAAACCAGACTCTGCTAAGAATAAGTTTCTTTTTTTCTGAAGCGTTTTTTGTAAACCTGATCAAGCAGTCATTGCAGAAGTTCAATGATGAGGCCCTCCTTGCCCAGACACTGCCAACAGCATAAGCTTTGTGGTTATTTGTCATTTTTATGTAAGCTGATGGACTTTTTTTCTCTGCAGTAATGTTGCAGGTCAGTGGAATCCCGTTTTTATGCAGCCGCTGCCAGAGGAAGAGATCATTATCAGAAACGATCAAGAGCCCAGAGTAAGCAATGCTAATGACTTACATAAGGGGATGATTTTCCCTGATGGGTAGTTTGAGAAGAACCAGTTGTATTAGAACTCTTTCAGTTGCAGATGGAAGAAACCCCCCTCAAACGGACTTAAACTTGAAAAAAGAACATATTGGCTAGTGCAGCGGAGAAGTTCACAGTTACCTGGCTTCAGCCATGGCTGAAACAATGTTTCAGGGCTTGATCTCTCTGGCTTTGTTCTGCTTTCCTCCTTGTTGGGTTTATTCTAAGGCAAGTTTCCTGAGCCTGTGCATTCTGTGAAGGAAGCAACCCCCGAGGAAAGAGATCACCTCCGTCTGTGGTCCTGGAGTAGTCACTGTCCTGGCTTGAGCCGTGTACTAATTCCTAACACGTCACTTTGATCAGAAGGAATAGAATAGTCTGGCTTGTCATGAGAAATACATCCAACCAGGGCGTTGCTATTGTGGAGGGTGGTAAAGTCAGTTGAGTATGGATAGCTGAGGAATGGTTCCCCAGAGAAAGATTTGTTAGTAAAAGAAGGGCAACCGGATTCTAGGCAGGCACAAACACTAGTTGTCCACTGCGCTAACCATGTTGGTACATGCATATGAACTAGAAATAAGATAAATTCTGATAGAGGTATGTACTGTGAAGAAAGTAACTTTGAAAGGTAATGCAACGGAGAGCAAAACACTCCAGTCTCTGTTTTCCAAGGGTGCCCTCAGGATAAATGGAAGAAAAACCTTTCAGTTGGTGCCTTATTGTTAAAATGTGATTGAAAATTACAGGCTGAGGGTCTGAAACAGTAACTGTTTGTAGGATTAGAAAAGCCACTTTAAAATACCGGAAACTGAATATTGCTGTGTTTTGAATCCCGAGTTTATTGGCATTTGACTTTTGTCTAGTAGCCAAAACCACATGCTGATTATTAAAATCCTTCTTTTTCTCCTTCATTTTGGTTATTTTATCATCCCCTAGAACCTCAGTAGAAGGAAGGAAACTTGAATAAAGGTCAGTCAGGTTTGCTACTTACTAGCAAATCTGGTTTATTAAATTTGGTCAAAATAATTAGGTAATGTGAGATTATGCATTTTATTCTATTTTCCACTTGTGAGAGTTTATGCAGCTTTCTGTTTGTTTTTACATATAATGCCTCTTATTCTTGGTTGATTTTCTTTAATATGTGAGCCATAAAATGAGTACTTTGTGGATGGTGTCAAAACCAGTTTAGTTTAATTGTTCTCTTGCCAGTGCATACTACCAATTCACTGTTCCATTTAAGATAGTGCTGATGTAAGAATCGTCCAAACCTGTACAAAATTTTTGTGAGAGTTTTATTTGAGCCAAATTGATGATACATGCCAGGGAGCAAGATTTCAAATGCTCCCAAGAGTAAGTTTTGCAGGGAACATAAAATTGCATGGAGGTAGGAGAAAGCAAGTCAGGGATTGGATTCCAGGATGATTAACAAGATTATGTGCTCTCTTGAGAGTGGTTACAGTTTATTTCAAATGTGTATTAACCTAGATGCACAGAAACAATGGAGAGGGCTTGCTTAAGGCAAAGATCAACCTTTCACTAAAGAGGTTATAGGCCTAGGGCGTGACTACCCACCCCGACCTGCCCAGTTAGGAATTTATGATCAGATCTCCCTGTGAGGTTACTTACCCCTTTTTTCGTCCACAAGTGGCATTTGACAAGCTGTGTTTTCCTATATAACCCAATGATGCGCTCCCTGAGGAGCACACCATTTCCAGAATAGTACATCTAGTTGACTCAAAGACACCGCCATCTTCACTCTTCACTGTGAAAATACAGAACTGCTTTACTACTTGTCATTGCTCAAATGTAGAAGGGCCAAAATTCCATGTTCATATAATAGAAACTCCGCATTGATACTAACATGTTGAATTATTCAAATTTTTCCAATTTTTATCCTTTTAGAATGATACTAATTTTTGTTTTGTGCTAACAGGAGATATACTTACAGAATCTATTTACACCAGGACGATTCGTAAATGCAGCTTTATGTAAAGCTTTACAGGTCAGTGAGAAAATGTTTAATGTTTATTTAAGACTCTCTATTACTACTGTATAATAACGATTATTAATTTTTATTGTTTTGCAATGTACTAAACACTGAATGTATTTTTGCAACTGAGTAATACTTTTTAGGGTTTTTTAATAGATAATATTTATAAATGTGTTTATAAATACTAGCATAACATTTATAAATGTTCTTTCTGTTAAGTAAGACTCCCAGCAGGGAGGTAGAATGGGGCACTTTCCCAGTGAAGCGTGCCAGTAGTAAAAAGAGAAACTTGTGCCTACCCTATTATGAAAAGATACCATACTACACCACATATAATCTCTATACTTGAAAGAAATTTAAAATATTTTTTTGGTTAATTTTTGTGGTTGCTCTGTTTTTACCCTTATATTGCTAGTGAAGGTCTCAAGAAAACTCTAAAAATTCAAGAAAGGTTCAAGAAAACTCTAAAAATCTAAGCTTCAAAATCACTTGGTTTAAGAGATGCTTAAAACTTTACAAAAGGATTCTTTACTTTAAAGTCACTTAGGCTTCCTTAAATTTCCATACATCATGGATTTAAAATAGAATAATTACTCATAGAATTGAAAGGTCCCTTCGAATCTCCTGATCTGACCTCCCCCACAAAACAGGCTTCTCTGAAAGACAGCTGTTCAGCTTCTGGTTGTCTCTGCCTCCAGTGACGAGTCTCTCACTGGCTCTTGTGTGAGTTTCTGTTCCCAAACTGTGTCATTTAAAAGTTCTTCCCAGTATTGGATCAAAGTTAACCCCCATTTTGTGGTGGCTTCTTTCTTTTGGAAATTCGTGGAACATGTCTATAAAGTTACTCTTCAGGTATTTTAAGACTCTTTCCATGTTGTCTTTCTCCAGACTAAATACTTCCAGTTCTTTAACTTTTTCTCAGGTGATACAGTGCCAGATCCTTGACTGTTCTTCTAGATATATTCTTGTACATCTGGCTATTGCATATTTTCTGTTTTCTCTCTGATAAAACTTTAGAATGACATGGTCGCTTTCTCCTGAGGTATTTTTTCTTTTATCCGTAATCAAATGTGATCCTATTTCTCATGATACCTCTTGCACACTGAGATATTAAATAATCAGTAGGCATTTACCAGATGCTTTCCTTTAGGAGAATCCTTCCTAATAAGCCAGCCCATCACTCTCTGGCTCACCTTGTGCCAGTCTCAGCATGCGTATGTTTAGCGTCACCTACTGTCTTCCTTTCAGCTGAGCAATAGCCATTCTGTTTCCGTTTGCTTTTTGTAATGATCCAGACATACCTGATTATAATTCTTTCAGATTCATGGATTTCTATAGTTTAATTTATAGAAACTATTTCAAACTTGCTATGCTTTCACTTACAGAAATTATTTGCACAATGTTCGGGGCAAATACGTATTCTGGGCATGTCTAGTTTCGATTATATTGTATACCGCCTTGGTGCTTCTTGATTGGAGTATTTTTCATTCAGTTTTGTGTATGATATAATCCTCATTCTTGTCTCTTTTAATTTTAGATTTTCTGCCGAGGAACTGAGAGGAATTTAGATCTTTCCTGGAGTGAACTAAAGAAAGAAATTACTTTAGCTGTTGAACATGAGGTGAGGTTAGGGTAAAGAAAGAAGATATTCTTCCATTTTGATATTGAAAGATTGATACTGAGGAATTGATCCAATTGTTCACTGGACCTTGTTAGTAGGAAGTATAAATGTTTAAACCTTTTAATTAGACAATTAGATACATGTTTACATAGTCCATGGCATATAATGCATGAGCAATATTCATTTGACTATAGCTTAGTAAAATAATATTAGACCGCTATGTTTTGAGGGCGGAGAGATCTCAAATGGTATCAAGAGTTTCTTTCTTTTTTTTCCCCCCTTTGCCAGCTCCAAGGAAGTGTAACAGAGTATGAATTTTCCCAGGAGGAGTTTCGAAATTTGCAACAGGAATTCTGGAGCAAGTTTTATGCCTGCTGTCTTCAGTATCAAGAAGCCCTCTCTCATCCTCTTGCCCTGCATTTGAATCCACAAACAAACATGGTGTGCCTGCTGAAAAAAGTAAGGGAGCTGAAACGTACAGAAAACTCCTTTAGACATCAGTGGGTCCTTCAGAATGCTAATCTATTGTATGTTGCAGTTGGCTTTTTAGTACTTTGATTATTTTTTTCCCCTAAAATTACAGTTCATTTGTATTTAGATAGCCTTCTGAAATTTTATACTTTTTGCATTTTACTTTATTTACCTCATATATTGATGTAATATCAAACTTAATGTAAGAGTTAAAAGAATAGCACAAAGAACTTCTGTATACCCACATTCACTGTTTAACTTTCACATGCTTTGCTTCTGTAATTTTTTTTTCCTGAACTACTTGAGAGTTAGTTGTAGACATCATGCCCCATTACCCTTACATATTTTAGCATTTATCTAAGATTAGGGATATTCTTACATAACCACAGCACAATTTAAAGATCAGGCAATTTGATATTGATATAATATGTAGTTCCTATTCAGATTTTACCAATTGTGCCTATAATTCTTCTTTCTTGCTTTAGGATCCAATCCAAGATCTGGCATAGATTTATGTGTCATGTTTCTTTAGGTTAATCTCCAACTGTTGTCATCCTTTCTTTGTCTTTCGTGGCACTGACCTGTTTTGAACACGGTGCCTGTTGTTTTACAGTGTCCCTCAATTTGGATTTGTCTGGTGCTTCCTCGTGATAAGATGCGGGTCTCAGGGTGGCCAGTTAGCTAAGTTGGTTAGAGCATGGTGCTGATAACACCAAGGTTGCCGGTTCGATCCCTGCATGGTCCACTTTGAGCTGCACCCTCCTTAAAAAAAAAACAAAAAAGATTTGGGTCTCAATTATTTTATGCCTTTAAACATTCACTGAAAAGAATGTAACTGGAAGATTTGTATTTCTAGGGGTACCTGTCTTTCCTTGTGCCTTCCTCCTTAGTGGATCATTTGTATCTCCTGCCTGATGAGAACCTTTTGACAGAGGATGAGACGATCATATCTGATGGTAATAGTTATTGTTATGTCCATATTTAATTCTTTCCTACATGAATCCTATGCGTTGTTTCAAATGGATGCAAAAAACATTGATTGCCACCTTTCCTGGTCAGTTTACCACATTGTAGATATTTTAAGGAAAACTAAAGAGGCCTAAGCATCTCCAAGAGCTCAGATAGATCCTTGGCATTTAATTATTCATCTTTTCTTTTGGTACAATATTAATCAGTAGCTCTTCATTGGCTTGTGACATGAATGTTAACTTTCTCTTACTTGTAGATGTGAATGTTGCTCGGGATGTCATATGTCTTATAAAATGCCTTCGGCTTATTGGAGAATCAGTGACTATGGATATGTCAGTAATGATGGAAATGAGTCGTTATAGCAACCTACAGTCTCCAGAAAAGGCTGCAGAACACATTCTGGAAGATTTGATCACTATTGATATGTAAGGAGAATTTAGGGTAAAGTGCATTTCCTAATGGAAATTTGGCAATTTTTAGTGCCAAAGTCAGGCTTTTCATATAAATTCAGATATGTTCAAAGTAGTGGCTTAAAGTTACAGAGTTGCCATGACTCTAAATAGGTGTTTCCACTTTTAAACAGAAAATCTAACACATGAATTCAGATCTGGAAACAGACTCATAAATTGTGGTTTTAGCTATTCACTATTAACTGACCTGTGAATTCTAAAACACAAAAGTATTTTGCTCACATTCATATTGTCTGTCATTTGTTGGGGGGGGGGAAACGAGAAATTTGCTACATGGAGTGAAAGTATGTTGTATGCCAGAGTGATTATCCCCACTTCTTTATTGTGTGGCTGGTTTTCCTGTTTCATAGAGCATTTAACTTTCAGGACTTACATGTGCACAGTTTGCCTTCTGTGTTCTTGGTAGTAATAGGAGGTTTCTAATTGTCCTTATAGAGAAAATGTGATGGAGGATATTTGTAGTAAACTGCAAGAGATTAGGAACCCAATCCATGCCATTGGACTTCTTATACGGGAAATGGATTATGAGACAGAAGTGGAAATGGAAAAGGGATTCAATCCAGGTAAATGGCAAAACAGCAAATGTGCCTCTTTAATTTAGAGAAAAACAATAATACATTTAACCCCTTTTTTGTTGTTGTTGTTAATTACAGCTCAGCCTTTGAACATTCGAATGAATCTTTCCCAGCTGTATGGTAGTAGCACAGCAGGATATCTTGTGTGCAGAGGTGTGTGTAAAATTGCCAGTACTCGCTTCCTCATCTGCCGAGACCTGTTAATCTTACAGCAGCTATTAATGAGACTAGGAGATGCAGTAAGTACTACCCAAGGGAAAAACTGTAAAATCTACAACCTGGTATACATCTGCAGGCACATAGCAGAATGTCAGCTCTGCGAGCACAGACTTTTGTCTTTGTTCACTGCTCTGTCCCCCATGCTTGGCCCTTAGCAGGTGCTCTATAAATAGTTGTTGAATTCGGAATGAGCAAGCATCGTAATCTAAAATTATAGATCAAGAATATACATGGAGCAGATTGTTTCACTATTACCTTTTGTGTGTATTATAAGTGGGGGGAAATTTTCTCAGGTTGGCCTTCCCGAAATAGAGTATTATTAATACTAATTTGGATGTGATAGCTGGGTACCATTTAGTGTGGAGGAGAGAGAAAGAAGAAAAAGAGCTTCTCTCTTCCTGCAGTACAGGATTTACCTAAGCACAGTTTTGAGATTACAGTTTGTTTTCAGGGTCCTCCCAACTCCATTCTGGGCTTCCTTTTCCATCCTATTCTTCTTAGGCTACCAGATTCTAAAGACTCTACACCAGACCTCCTGCAGTCCTTGTTTCTCACCCTACTGAATGTTCCACGTTCAACACTTGTCTCTCCATCAGTAATCTCTTCTGAACCTCACCAGGAAGCAATCTAATTAAACTAAGTCGTGGTAGTGTGTAAATAATGGAAAGGCCTTTGGTGTTCCCAGAGGTATTCATGCTTTTTAAATCAGAATTTATTAACTCAAATACATTGCTAATGGTGGAATTTCAGTTCAAAACAAAAGTTATTACAATGAAAGACACAGTGCCATTAATCCCCCTCAAAATACCCCCCCTCACTTCAAACATATATTCCATCATTCTTGCCACTTTCTGAAGCAGTTCTGGAAGTCCTCTTTAGGGAGTGTCTTTAGTTGTGCTGTCATGGCTGCCTCGATGTCCTGAATCGATTCAAAACGTTTACCTTTAATGGCCAGATCCAACGAATAAGGTGGATGAGGACACCATAATATTATTATTTGACAGAAATTTCTGTACTAGAAGTGATGTGTAACAGGGAGCCTTTCCATTGTGATCAAAACATAATGGTGAATGCTGCTGCTGAGTGCCATCCAACGGAAAGGCAGGGATCTTCAATATGGAAAGTGGTGCGTCAAACCTTAGTAACAGTGTGTGACAAATTTCAATTCATTCAGTGAAGTTGGGTATGAGCTACGTTTGAGAGAAGGTGTGCTTTAAAATATGGTGTAAATCATGGATCATGAACAACGCATTAACCTGAAATGGGCAAACAGTTTCATCCTGCATGACAATGCTCCATGTCACAGATCACTGCTGGTACGGCATCTTCTGTCAAGTGAAAACATTACGGTGTGTCCTCATCCACCTTATTCTCCAGATCTGGCACTGTTCGACTTCTGGCTCTTCCCCAAAGTCAAAATGATTCAGGACATCGAGGCAGCCACAACAGTACAACTAAAGACACTCACGAAAGAGGACTTCTAGAACTGCTTCAGATAGTGGCAAGAACAATGGGATAAGTGTGTTCAAAGGGAGGGGGTGTATTTTGAGGGGGATTAATGGCAACGTGTCTTTTACTGTAATAAATTATTTTTTATTTAAACATTCACCATATTGTTTGATCATACCTCATATAACTTTCATCGCTTTTTTCTAAACACAGAAGTAATAGGCAATAGAGGTTCATTGTAGATCTTTTATATGTAAGCCTTTATGTGTAAACATAAAAATAAAATTCGTTAGTAATCTACACAGTGATAACCACTATTTAGATTTTGGTGTACACCATTTTTTTCTATGAAAATCAGGAATTTTTGTTTGTTTTATTTATAAAATTAGGATATGCTACATTTGTAATTCGGTGGTTTTTATTCTTCCACTTCCACAAATTTCATCAGCATTTTCACGTTATTAAGTATTCCATAACATGTTTAATAGTTCCTTAGTACAATTTTAATTTATTCAATCAATCCCATTTGTGGCCATCCAGGTTGTTGCCAGTTTTTCCCTTATAGCTATAACTTTCTGTACGCCTTTGATTATATCTCTAGGATAAAATTTAAGTAAGAACTAAAATTAATTGATCACAGGCTGCACCCATTTTTATGGCTTTTGGTAGTACTGTCAATTTCCCTCTAATGATCATACTTATTTTCACCCAAGACCAGAAGCGTAGCAAAGGACCTCGATTTCCCTGTTCCTCTTCTTGAATTCTGAACCCACAGATTTAATGAAAGTTAAGCTTTTCGATGTTTTTTTTCTTTACCCTCAGCTCCCATGACTTGGTGAGCTGTTTTGATTATTTCTATACTGTTAAATGTTTGGGTAGATATTTTTGCTACTTGCTACCCCAAAATGTATGTTGCTTTTATACACACACACACGTGCACATGCGTACACACGCACATTACTTTTTTGTATGTCCTTTGTAACAATGTTTGTTATTATATTTTACCTCCACCTGAACCTTAAGAGTTATCATTAATTGCTGTTTACTGTCTCACCCACCCACCCATCATGTGTAGGTGATTTTGGGAGCTGGTCAGCTCTTTCAAGCTCAGCAAGACCTACTACATCGAACAGCTCCCCTATTCTTATCTTATCACCTCATTAAGTGGGCAAGTCAGTGCTTGGCAACTGATGTTCCAATTGACACACTGTGAGTTTCATTATTGTAATTATTATTAAATTTTGAGTTTATTTTTTTATTGTCTTATAAGATAAAATATTATAAACATGCTGTAACATGTTTTGCCTTTAAAATTCAGAGAGCTTTTAGATGCTTCATTTTCTAAAGGTTGAAGGCAACTTACGAGAATAAAAATTATAAATAAGTATTTATCATTATGTATTATATATGTGTGTGAAATGTAAAGCTAAGTCCTGTTAAAAGCAAAATAATAAGATGAGGTCAGAGGGAAAATTAGACTACACACAAAAATGTTGTGCTAGATATTAAAGGTGCTGAAATTCTTTATAACCAAAAGGAGAAAGAAAATCCCATGCTTAAAGGATTCACATTTTCTTTTTCTTAATCTTTATTAAATTTATTGGGGTGACATTGGTTAGTAAAATTGTGTAGGATTCACGTGTACAGTTCCATAACACATCATCTATATATTCTATTGTGTGTTCACCACCCAAAGTCAGTTCTCCTTCCATCACTATATATTTGGCCCCTTTTACCCTTTTTTACCATCCCCCTCCCCCTTTACCCTCCAGTAACCACTAAACTATTGTCTGTGTCTCAGTTTTGTTTGTCTTGTTCATTTGTTGCTTTCAGTTTTATATGCCACATATGAGTGAAGTCATATGGTTCTCAACCGTTTCTGTCTGACTTATTTCACTTAACATAATAATCTCAAGATCCATCCATATTGTCGCAAATGGCAGTATTTCATCTTTTCTTGTGGCCAAGTAATATTCCATTGTATGTATATAGCACATATTCTTTATCCAATTATCCATTGAAGAACATTCAGTTGTTTCCATGTCTCAGCCACAGTGAATAATGCTGCAGTGAAAATTGGAGTACATATTTGTATATCTTTACAGATAAATGTTTTCAGATTTTTGGGGGGTAGATATCCAGAAGAGGGCTTGCTGGATTGTATGGTAATTCTGTTCTTAATTTTTTGAGGAACCTCCATACTATTTTCCATAATGACTGCACTAATTTACATTCCCACCAACAGTGTATGAGGATTCCTTTTTCTCCACAACCTCTCCGACACTTGTTATTTGTCTTGTTGATAATAGTCATTCTGACAGGTATCTCATTGTGGTTTTGATTTGCATTTCCCTAGTAGCTAGAGGGATTCACATTTTCAGTAAGGTAAACCATCCCATTTTCTGTGTTAAGGTGAGGCTTTTCATGACATGGAGGTCTAAAAGAAATTTTTGCTCTGGCTTTTCATTGAAGGATCACTGAGTGATACCATGGGCAACAAGCTAAACTGACATGTTTTCCAGAATTTTTTTCTCACACTTTCAGTGGAGCATTCATGTACAATTTATTAATTACATTGACAGTGTTCTTGATAACTTGTTGAAGAAATATTTGGCATAGAAGTTATTAAGCTGTTTTTTTTTGTTTTTTTTCTCACAGGGAGTCTAATCTCCAACACTTATCAGTACTGGAACTAACTGACTCTGGTACTTTAATGGCAAATAAGTTTGGTAAGGACTGCATTGTGTATGCATTTGATTTTAAATTTGGCGTTTGTTGCATATTCATTAAAATGGACTTCTGCCACCTTTGCTATAGAAAGTTTGCCTGGGATCTGCTGTCACAGCGAGCTGTGGCCTGAGACGTCTGGTTGTGACAGGGGTCTTATGAAACCATAGTCCTAGATGAGGCATAAATGAAGGGTGTTGAGTATATGTGTATACATACTGCTGCTTTTCCGTTGCTTATTGATACTCCAGTAATACATTCAACAAAATCATTTTTTAGATTTAGTAAGTTCATGGTAGCTTTTGTAATCTTGTCTTAATCAGCAAACATTCATAAGGAGCCCCTCTTGTGCTTGAAAATCATTCTGGAGAATTTGTTTTGTGTTGTTTGGTATAAAACTTGGAATCTGGGACTATATTTATTACAAACACTTTCTAGGGAAGACACAGGTCTAGTGAGACCAGTGAAAAGAAATGACTACAGTGTTGATCTAAGTGGTTTTTTTATTGCATTTGTATAGTACTTCACAGTTTACAAACTGCTTTTATGTATATTGCCATTGATTACACCAGTGATGCATATTATTTTATAATATAATAAATGTTCCTTGTTATAAGCATAAAATGAGTTGGTAGACTGTCTTAACTGAAAATTGATATTACTTTCACAAGTTGGTGATTGTCATAACTTTTTCTTTTTAAGCATCTAGTCCTCAGACAATAGTGGAATTATTCTTCCAAGAAGTTGCAAGAAAACACATTATATCTCATCTCTTTTCTGAACCAAAGACACCTCTGAGCCAAACTGGGTTGAACTGGCCTGAGATGATTACGGCAGTTACCAATTATTTATTGCAGTTCTTGTATCCTTTTATTTAAAAGCTACTTTAGGGTGGCCAGATGGCTCAGTTGGTTAGAATGCAAGCTCTGAACAACAGGGTTGCCGGTTCACTTCCCACATGGGCCAGTGAGCTGTGCCATCTACAAGTAGACTGAAGACAAGCTGCCGCTGAGCTTCCGGAGGGGGCGGTCAGATGGCTCAGTTGGTTACAGCGCGAGCTCTCAACAAGGTTGCCAGTTCAATTCCCACATGGCATGGTGGGCTGCGCCCCCTGCAACTAAAGATTGAAAACGGTGACTGGACTTGGAGCTGAGCTGCGCCCTCCACAACCAGATGGAAGGACAACGACTTGGAGCTGATGGGCCCTGGAGAAACACACTGTTCCACAATATTCCCCAATAAAATTTAAAAAAAAAAAAAAAGTTGAAAGATTTCTTCTATTAGGATGGTGCAAAAGTAATTGCGGTTTTTGCAATTATTTTTAACCTTTTAAACCACAATTACTTTTCCACCAACCTAATAGATAGTCTAAGGTTCTTATTCTGCCTCTGTAATAAAGATTTTTAATTAGGTTGGGTGCTTATCCTCCCAACAAGAGATGATAATACTTATTTTCAGATATGCTCCCAATTTTTATTTTGCTTTTGCTTAGGAGTTCAGCCAGATTTTGGTGGTGTGCATACATTTAACACCTAGATCTCTTTTAAAGCATTTTACGTTCATCAGATATTTATTGAATGGCTCTATATGCCAGGCACTGTGTTAGGTGCTGGCAGTTCAGTAGCACCAACAGTAGGCTTGTGCAATGTATCCGCTAGATACATTGACCACCTAGGGATGAAATACATGCTTTAGACCGTAGTTAATTGAGTTCTAATCTAAGTGACTAGGATCTTAGCATATAACTTTTTCATTGTATTTGTCTAATATTAAGGTTACATAGTTATGTCGAAAGAACATGCTCTGTCACCTTCTCTTGATCTTCTTTTTAAAAAATTAAGCCATTTCGTGGAGTTTGATTGCCCAGTATGTATGTTTAAGTTTTGCCAAAAAAGTAAAAAAATCTCCTTAACCAATTACTTAGATGGCCTAGCAATCCTGGTTGCCTCTTTCTAGAATGTTTGATGGGAAATTGTCAGTATGTACAGTTGCAAGTGAGTATTGTTGTAAAGAATTGGGTTTCTGGAATTTTTTTCTTTGTAAATGTTACTTTTATTTTAATTGGGCTGTTAATAAGAACCGTAATAATTTATACTCGATTGCACCAAAACATACTCCAGAGATTTTCTCTACTTCCCTCTTCACAGTATCATTCCTAACAATTTTTTCTAGAAGTTTCTTTTTTCCCCCCTTTTCCTTTCCTTTCTCTCTCTTTGTTAGGTTCCCTTTGTAGTAAAACAAACATACCATTGTTTTCATATAAATCCTTTACTGGAATCTAGTCATAGAACCAGTAAATACCAAAAGTTGGAAAATTGCTAAAATGGAAAGCCTATGTGTGTTTACATGTGTTAATGTTACTGGAGTCCTATTTGCTTTCTTAAAGTGTCATAGCCTAATATGAGAATTCATTAACAGGATTAGGTTTTACGCTCCAGGTGATTTCAGGAAATACAACTTTTGTGTGGATTGACCACTATCTTCTCTCCCTCTCTGAAGAACTTAGAAATGAGTGTTTCCTTAAGTAGTATTTATTTTCTTAATCAGAAAGTACCTTTTATGCCTTTAAGGATTATATCCAGCTGCTACATCCCTGGTGTCAAGTCAATGTTGGTTCCTGTCGGTTTATGCTGGGACGCTGTTACCTGGTCACAGGAGAGGGACAGAAGGTAAACTGCGTTTGAGTGATAAACTTGAATACAAGGAGGACACTTAGTTCCCGTCTCAGGTTGGAGGACATACACAGAATCCTGTAGATGAAGAAGACTACTTAGTGCCATCCAGGGGCACAATATACCTGTGGGGACTGCTGTGTTTCCCCGAAAATAAGACCTAGCTGGACAATCAGCTCTAATGTGTCTTTTGGAGCAAAAATTAATATAAGACCCAGTCTTATTTTACTATAAGACCGGGTCTTATAATATATCATGTCATGTCATATACTATCATAATATAAATAATGTGAAATACCAGATATAATACTGAGTCTTATATAATATAAGACTGGTCTCATATTAATTTTTGCTCCAAAAGACACATTAGAGCTGATTGTCCGGCTAGGTCTTATTTTTGGGGAAACACAGTAAGTATTCAGCTTCAAGTACTTTGCAGATTAGTTAAGAGACAAGAAAATACAAAGAAGAAAACAAAAACCCTCCTGCCCCTGTGCAGGTGTTTTTAGGGATGCTTTTTTGTAAATAAAGTTTATTTCTCAATTATGTTTTCATTATATCTTTTTATAATGCTGCTTCTTTCCCCATTAAACAGTCATAAACTTACCACTCAAATTTTACAAATGTTAACATGTTGCAACAGTTGCTTTATTACATATTTATCTTAATTAAAGTTTACTTTTTAATTAATAGCATTTTAGTAAAATGAGATAAATTAAATAAATATGAAATAATGCGTCAGAATTTAGAATGGCAGAAATTATGAATGTAGTCAACAGTCTTAAATAATTGGGAGGGTGTTGGTTTTCCTTAGCACATGAGCACCTAGAATTAGGACAATTCAGTATAAGTCACTTTGCTTTCTTTTATTTCTCCAGGCACTGGAATGTTTCTGCCAGGCAGCATCTGAAGTGGGCAAAGAGGAGTTCTTGGATCGGTTGATCCGGTCAGAGGATGGGGAGATTGTGTCCACCCCCAGGCTACAGTATTACGATAAGGTAATACCATTGTTTGGCTCTCCTTACACCACCCTGTGTAGAAATGTATCTGAAATACGTTGCTTGGGTATTTTTTGAGAATGATATAAAAATTTAATTATTCCCTGAAGTTCCAAGTAAAGAGAAGATGGGTTTAAACCTAGAGAAGTTGGTGAAACATATTTTTTTTTTTTTTTATGGTACAGACTGCTTTATTGGTGGCAGTTAGTACAAGTCCATAAATATCGATCCCCAAAGAAGAATTCTTATCTATCAGCTTACTGGGCCACGGAGAACAGAATGAAATTGAACCAGCTAATTGCTGGGAGAATGAACTGAAGTCAGTCCTGCTTCTTGGGAAGTGAAGCCATAGCCAGTTGATATATGGCATATGCTGTTCCGCCAACTGTAAGAACCATGGTAGCTCTATACAGGAGGGCATCAGCTACCCCACCCTTTACATGCACTGGAATTCCATTATCCTCCTGCAATAGCTTTTGTTTCTCTGGAACTTTATTTTCAATCTGCCTGCGTGAAGCAGTACTTATGGTCCTCTGGGTAATCTGACGAAGAGCCAGCAGATTCCGCAGCATATTGACTCAGTTACTGCCCACCAACTGCGACAACTGATCACTGGGGAACGAAAATCGCCCGGTGAAACATATTTTTAAATTAAACTTGATAAATGTTTTTAACTTAAATGAAATACCTTCATGGTATCATTTTGTTAGCCCAGTCATTATTAGAATTTTATTACTTAGTATTAGTCTTGCTGGCATCTCAAAGAATTACCTTGTAATGCAGTATTTAGCCTTAGTTTGTGATTTGGCCCTTGGGTATTCCTCCTGATCTTTTTTCTACCACTCTTTCCTCTGGTAATAACTCAGCTGTAGTGATAGCGACCTTCTTACTGCCTCATGCAAGCCAAGCACATAACTTTCTTTCGTGACCTTGCTAGTTGCTGCTCCCTCAGTCTGGAATGCTCTTCCTCTAGGTAGTCAAGTGTGTCACATCTTCATTTCATTCAGGTCTCTGCTCATTCAGTGTCACCTGCTCATTGAGCTCCTCCCTGCCTCGCCTGTGCTCCTGTGCTCATGGCCTTACGCATGCTTGTTTTCTGTCTCCCTCTCAGGCACTCACGCAGATGGAGACGCTGGACAGTCTCCTTGCCCGCTTTTTTTGTCTTCATAACATTTAACTGTGCTTGATGTTATGTTTTAGATATCTATGTGTTCTTTGTTGTCTGGATTTCCCACCAAAAAGTAAATGCGACCAAGTGCGGGCTTCACTGTTTTGTTCATTGCTTGTTAAAGAGATAAATGAAACAGATTTGTAGCTCTTAATAACCCTCCACCATCCTACTCATGAGAAAATTACTTTGAGTTCTAAGGATTTTTAATGAGGCCAGATGGATTTGAGGAATCGATAAACCCCTGAAATTATGTGCAAAATGTTTGTGTTTTTTCTGTGGAGAGTCTCCATAGCTTTCATCAGAAGAAACTTACTGATTCAAAACATGAAAAATCACTGCTGCTCCACTGGGCCCCAAAGTAGGATTTAGAAAGAAAATACTAGATCTCTTACTCACAGAAGAAATAAATCAAGATGTGCTGATGTTTAATATAAGGATTGACTCTGGTGCCCTTATTTGGTCCTTTTACAAGGTGGTCACTTATCACTTAGTCTTGAGGTAGGCATCTGAGGGGAGAGTGAGTGTCATAGCGAGGGGCGGGGGTGCATAGTGGCACCCTCGTCCATTTGATTTTAATAGGCTATGATTGCCTGGTTAAATTGATTTACACATTATATTGCTTAATTTTAATGAAAATTGCCATTACAGCATGGACATGGCTTTTAAAAACTCCTGCAAAGAAGCCAGATTGAAGATAATACTAACAAAGTACAAGCAAGTGAAGGAAATTGGGGGCTCACATTCCTGCCACATTGCAGGGTAAAAACAGTGACAGTCTATAATCAGATCTGACAAGAGTCAGCCAAGAACAACTAAACTTTTCAGGAACACTGTTTTAAAATCTAAGTGTACCTTGAATTGAAATGTCAATTCAAGATAGTATTAAACCATAAAAATTACCAAGACATTAAGTGAGCTAATCACCTGTAGTGGAGTATAAATTGGTTACAACTGCTTTGGGAAACTATCTACTAGCCCCAATCATTGATATACCCTATGACCGAGTAATTCCAATCCTAAAACAGATGTACATATTTACCAAGAGATGTATAATTATGTTCCAAGCCGTAGCATGTTCATAAAAGTCATACACTAGAAACAAAGCAAGTGTTCATTAGCAGAATGGATCAATGAATTATGGTGTATTCTTTCAGTAAAATGAAATACTGCATTTAATAACAGATCAATCTTACAAATATGTTAAGCAAAAGAAGACAGACACAAAAAAATATTAATACATACCATAAGATTCTGTTTCCATGAAATTAAAAATAAAACTATTCAAAGTCAGTAGTAGCTGGAAGGAGTCACATGCGGGTTTGGAGTGCTGATACAATTCTTAATTTGGGTGCTGGGAACATGGATATGTGTACTTTGTGAGCAGTCAGCCAGCTATGTACTTAGGATTTGTCTACATTTCTAAATACATGTTATACTTCAGTGCAAACTGTATCCTTAAAAATAATACTAAGCTTCCAGAACAAAAAAATTTTTTGTACTGTTAATAAAGAAAAGAAAGCAAATAATAAGTACTAATAAAAAATAATTTTAAACTCTGTTTTTATCTTCATTCTTTATAAATTTATGTTTTGAGTGTATGTTATACATACATGTTAGAGAGATGTGTGTATATGTCTGGACGGTGTGCACAGACATTGTTAGTAGGGCAGACAATTTTAAAAGTGTGAAGAGTGCTATTCTGTGTTGAATTAGAAATGGGTTATGTCGAACATTAACGTATTCTCTTCGAGGTTTTTATAAGGCAATGATGTTAATTTATTTACGAGGCTTTAAATTCATCTATAACCCAAACTGTTGATAGGAAAAGTTAGTAGTGAAATTGTGTTTGTTCCTTCATTTAACAAATATTTAATGAGAGCCTACTATGTACTAACCACTGAGGATAGAGCAAAAAACAAGCCTAATACTTAATAGAATCTAAAGGAAAATATTAAATATTGACCAAAGAACCCTGTTGATCTTGTTGTCGGCACGTTTTAGTTATTCTTTATCTTGCTTTGTTACCTAATTGATTTTAAATCGCATTTCAATTTGAAGTGTACTACCATATTAATTTTAATGGAAATTTCTTCTGTTTCTCCTTAGATTTTGCGTCTACTCGATGTGATTGGTTTGCCTGAACTGGTTATTCAGTTGGCTACATCAGCGATAACTGAAGCCGGTGATGACTGGAAAAGTCAGGTAAGCACCATAATCTTGTTATTTCTCTGGAGGTTTGTCATGGATGTGATATTTTAATCTCTGTTGTTCTTTTTTCCCCTATTTTTGGCACTTAGGCTACTTTAAGGACGTGCATTTTCAAACATCATCTGGATTTGGGTCACAACAGCCAAGCATATGAGGCCTTAACCCAAATTCCTGATTCCAGCAGGTAATCAGGCTCAGTCTTTTTCAGAGAAGGTGATTGGCCAGCCCTGTTTCATCCACTGAGATAGTTTATCCTCGTATCCCTTTCTTTCCTCCCAGGCAGTTAGATTGCTTACGGCAGCTGGTAGTGGTTCTTTGTGAACGCTCGCAGCTGCAGGATCTTGTTGAGTTTCCCTATGTGAATCTGCAGAATGAGGTAACTTTGTTTTTCCACTGCTGACTGCACACAGCTGTGTTGGTTGTCATACTGGCCACTAATTTGGATGTCTCATCCCTTCCCCTTCCTTAGGTTGTGGGCATAATCGAATCACGTGCCAGAGCTGTGGACCTTATGACTCATAATTACTATGAGCTTCTATATGCCTTTCACATCTATCGCCACAATTACCGAAAGGGTGAGCAGTTGAAGCAAGCAGTATGAGTTGGAGTCAGCCTTACCGGTTTAATCATGTTTTACAAAAATACTATGTTTGTAATTTTGTAATTTTGCCTTATTTTTATCATTGGGTGAGTGTTCTCTACAAGCATTTGGGGAAATTATGTTTAAGGACAAGATTAGCTTCACCCCTTTGGAGATTACCTGTTAGCCTTAAAGATATGCACTTGTTCCCATTCTAGAACATTCTTGAGGCATTTCCAGTGAGATGACATTCTATGTATATGTTCTATCTGAGGTTCAAAGACACTTTTTCATGAGAGGCACCTTGCATTCTTGTGGCTGGTTTTGAGTGCCATTTTGCCATTAGCCTTCTCTCTTTGCTTACTTATGTTTGCTGATCCTTTTGAGAGTAAGTTGTGGATATCGTGACTCAATGCATAAATACTTCAGATGCATCTCCTAAGGACTTTTTTTTATATACAACCTCAATACAATTATCAAATTAAGGAAATGTAACTAATTAATTTTGTGACTTAAATGTAAATGTAGTGCTATGATCTGATGTGCTGCTCATATTTAAATTGTGCCAGTTGTCATCTGATGTTTTTAATAGCACACTCCTCCCATGCTGTGCTCACCCCCGATCTAGAATTGCATTTCTTTGTCCCACCTCTTTAATCTCCTTTAATCTGAAGCATATTTTTTAGCCTTTTATCTTTGAAGACACTGATATTTTTGAAAAATACAGGCCAGTCATTTCTGTAGATTGTGTCTTAATTTGGATTTGTATGATGACTGGTGAAGTCTTTACCAGAACAGTTAAAACCAAGGAATTACAGGTCTGTTTTAAGATCATGTTTTGCAAGATAAGCATTGTGGTTCCCCTTTGGAACATCTAACATTTTTATACCATTTTCCCTCAGAATTTTTCATTAGGTTTCTTGCTGATTTTCATTGGAAACAATGGAAGTAATTTGTAGGCACGTTGTTAATATTCCTAATGGCAAAACATGTTTACATGTTATTTATTTTCTTGAATCATACAAGAAGGGAAATACAGGTTAAAGATCTCCTACTGTTTGCTTTCACAGTAACAGCATCCATTCATCAACCTGATTGAGACCAGTTTAGCTAGAGCGGGGGTGTCCAAACTTTTTTCAACGTTTTTTACCAAGGGCTATGCGGTAAAATACACAAGCAGCTGGGCCCCTCACTCGAAGTGAAGTACGTATTGCCTCACCTGGTTTATTTAAGTAAACTAAATATATTTTTGGAATTTGCTGCGGGCCAATTAACAATGGATTGCGAGCCGCAGTTGGCCCACGGGCCGCAGTTTGGACACCCCTGAGCTAGATTACTGTTCAGGTCTTTGGAGCAAGGCTGTTCTAACAAAATGTCTTACAAAGCGCAGATAATCAAAACTATTTGTTGGAATGAAAGTAGTTTTCTTTGAAAATTGAAGGAGAATTTTTAAATGCTAGTTAGTTTCTGGAGCCCCATGCTGTCTCAGAAAAATGTAGTTTCAATATCTTATTCAAGCTTTGTAAACAAAATTTTATAAAAATAAGGGTCTATGTTCTTGAGCAGAGCATCCAAACATTTCTTGGTCTCAGAGTCCTGGATGGGAGTAGGTGACAATTTGGCTGAGATTAGCTTTCTGAGCTAGTCTCCCATCCTGCCTGGGCCTGTAGTATCTAAAAGTCAAAAGTAACATTTTTACTTTGGCTCTTTTTTTTTGGTGGTTTTAAGTTAAACTCAATTTTAAGTTTTAATATTTGATAAGTAAAGCAAATTCTCTCTGCGTATCTAATGAAACACAGTTTTCAAATTCTAATGTCTGATTTATTATTGCCTCATAGCTGGCACAGTGATGTTTGAGTATGGAATGCGTCTTGGCAGAGAGGTTCGAACTCTCCGGGGACTTGAGAAGCAAGGCAACTGTTATCTGGCTGCTATTAATTGTTTACGACTTATTCGTCCAGAATATGCATGGATTGTGCAGCCAGCCTCGGGTGCAGTGGTATGAAAACTTTCCATCCTGGAATTTGGGGATTTAATTTATTTGGTTTGGTCCTTTCAAAACTATTTTCGTCATTTTGCTTCATTTCATTTAAAATTTCTACTGGGATATTTGTGAACTTAATCTATTTTTGCTGTAATTCAATTGTTATATATTACTATCCCTTTAGTTCCCAAGTTTAGAATTATTGTAGGAAGAAGTACTGCAGAGTAGTTTTAGATTTAGACCAGACTAACTTTAGGTAAATTAATCTTTTGCTGACCGATTATCCTCTTTTATAAAATAAGAATGTCTGTGTTATAGGATTATTTGGGTATTAAATAATTCATGTAGAGATTGCTTCGAACTGTGACAGTGCCTGGCCTGCAAAAAGTGCTCAATAAATGGTAGTTGCTACTTTTATTTCATTCATTTTTATTAATTCAATCTACAATTACTGTTTTAAAGAACATGGACTTTGAGTTTTTCCTGTTATGCTGATAGGGTCATATATGCCCAGCTTCTTGTATTGTATAGTTCGTGCATTTACTACGCTGTTTCCCAGGGTTATGGGTGGGAAATACAACTCTGGAACCAATGACAGTCACATGTTTTATGTGGAGATCAAATCCACATCCCTGGACTCAGTAGCATGTTAGCTAAGTGAGCCAACTTGGCTAACTCGCCACTTTTTTGTCTGGTAGTTACAGAACCTTTGTAAGAAGAGCTGTGCTAGTTGAAATAAACATAATTCATGTGGAGAGAATTTAAGCGTGGAAGCTCCGGATCACAGTTCATGATATCAAAATAAAATAGTAGTTTTTCACAATTAAATAACTTCTTTGTCTTTTCAGTATGATCGCCCTGGAGCATCCCCCAAGAGGAATCATGATGGAGAATGCACAGCTGCCCCGAGTGAGTCTGGGGTCTCACACTGATTCTTTGCTGGACAGTAATTACATTGTTGTATCATAGTAGTAGCATTTTTATATAGATACATATATGTGTATGTTATATTGGAGTATATATAGTCATACTATATTACATACCCTGTTTCCCCGAAAATAAGACCTAGCCAGATAATCAGCTCTATGTGTCTTTTGGAGCAAAAATTAACATAAGACCCAGTCTTATAGTATAGTAAAATAAGACCCAGTCTTAATTTTTGCTCCAAAAGACGCATTAGAGCTGATTGTCCGGCTAGGTCTTATTTTTGGGGAAACGGTATTATATATGTACTGTACTTATATGTTGTAAAAATATTATAACTTTCTTTGTTTTTAGTGTACTTTCAATATTTTAATCTGCTAAAGGGTGGTTGGTCTGGTAGCCCTTTGAAAACTGTATGGCTATGTGAGCAATGCAGATGCTTTAAAAAGAGTGTGTTTTTGTTGATTGTTGTATTTAAATCAGCTTAGTACTAAACTTTTGTTTTTATCAGGCTCCTTTGATATTTCAATGGAGACATGATACCCTTCCTTAAAGAGCCTGGACTCTAGAGTTGGACACACCTGGTTTTAATTCTGCCTCTCTCACTTTGGGCATGTTCCTTTAGAACTGGTAGAGATAACAGAATTTCATGGTTATAAGAGCTAAATGAAATTCTGTGTAAAATACCTTATAAGCATTTCCTCAACTGCAGCTGTTGTTAATAGAGTACTGCTTTGATTTGACTCAGTTTTACGTATGAAGCAGGGACAGTGTTTTCTTTTTTAAGTTAGCTTTTATTGAGCCTCCTGTTTTTTCCCCCATCTCCCCAATTTAATGCCTTTGGAAATCAAATTGAATGTTATTTCATGTTTAGTAGAAATTGACAGGTTGAGTTAACCTAATTGGCGCTTCCTTTGCACTTTGAGAATGGAAAGTATTTGTCTTTGACTTATAGCAAATCAGCAGATTGAAATCCTGGAGCTGGAGGACCTAGAGAAAGCGTGGTCCTTGGCTCGCATTCGCCTCACTTTGGCTCAGCATGATCCGTCAGCCATCGCAGTTGCAGGTAGGATCCAGCTGTCTGTCCATACCAACAGCACATTCTAGGGCCAGGCAGTGGGCCTGGTACGCTACATGGGTATAAAGTATGCCATTGTCATTTGGAGTTACTCATCTACAAGCAGTTTTTGGGCTCATTTCATATACTTCCGGTTGCACTAAATAGCACTTTTCCACTTCCATAGGAAGTTCATCAGCCGAGGAATTGGTCACTCTCCTGGTTCAGGCTGGCCTTTTTGACTCGGCCATCTCACTCTGTCAGACTTTTAAGCTTCCCTTAACGCCAGTCTTCGAGGGACTTGCTTTCAAGTATGTATGACATTATCTTTTGTATAGTCTTAATTTTCTAATGCAAAAATAACTATTGCTTAGTGTGTAGCAGTGGTCACACAAGCCAGAACCCTATAAGCCAGTTGTGCTTTAAAGAAGTATTTTCCTTGAGTTCACACAAAGATTTTTTTGTTGTTGTTGATTGTGTTTTTGTTTTGTTTTTTTAATTTTGATTTATAGCTTCTCTTGAGAAATCAGAAGATCTGGCCTTCCTGGACCTACATTCCCACATGACTAGATAACCTGGGTTAAATAGTGGTGTCCATTTTAGACAGCACGTGTTTTCTTCTGTCCTTTCAGACATCTGTTGGCCCTTGTGAGCATTATTAAAAAGTGCTCCTTATTGAAGCTACCTTATACATAAACAGTAGTCAAGTTGTTTGTGAATTGGAAATATGTTTTAAACTTTCAGAATTTTTCATCATCAATTTTCTCTTGGAAATAAATTATCTCTTACCACTTACTGATGGCCTTGTGGGTCATTCAGCTATATGGCTATGAAGAGCGAGAAAAGCCAATACCTCAGTAGTGAAATGGACAATAGACTAGAACTAAAGTTGTCATCTTATCTCTAGTTTTAGTCACTAAATAATGGGTGCTTTTCAGCAAATTAGTTTATTGTGTGTGGAATCTTTTTATTTTTGCAGATGCATCAAATTGCAGTTTGGAGGAGAGGCAGCACAAGCAGAAGCCTGGGCCTGGCTAGCAGCCAATCAGCTCTCATCAGTCATCACCACAAAGGAGTCCAGGTACAGCCCTAGGAATCATCTGACCCTGTAGGGTTTACCCCCCCAGATACTTCCCTGGTGCCCCCAGTTAGCGTCTACCTGACTGCACCTCAATTTGTTCAGAATCCTCTTAACGGCTCTAGCCCTCAGTAGACGACCCTTCCTTGAATTGCGTTTACAGTTTGTATTATACAGCTTAGCACTTTAAAATTGTAGCATTTCACAGTTTGGAAATCTTTCAACTCAACTCCTACACTGGAAACACCAGAATCACTATTAAAATGCAGATTATGAGCTATCACCCTGGCATTCTACATGATTCTAGTGCTTGATCAGGTTTGGAAACAGCGATCTGAGCCATTTTTCTTATTTTAGAAATTAGGAACAAAGACATTAAGTGAATTGTGTAGTCAAGTATAGATGTGATTAGTGGGAGAGAAATATAAGAATCCAAGTCATCTAGTTTCTAGTACCAGCCCTAAGGCACATTGACTCCAATAATATTAGTTGCCGTTTAGCAATATGATCAATTCAGTTGTGAGCTCCTAAGATATTTTTCCTTGTTAATACATGCTTTGCATAGTACTATGAATATCTATTAAGTATCTGGAACTCATTAGTTCTTTCTGCTTTTATCAAGTTCTACAGATGAAGCCTGGCGACTATTATCAACTTACCTGGAAAGGCACAAAGTCCAGAATAACTTATATCACCACTGTGTAATCCACAAGCTCTTAGCTCACGGAGTGCCTCTGCCTAATTGGCTCATAAACAGCTATAAGGTAAGTGGTGTCTTCACTTGGAGAGAGCGAGAAGCTGATCTTTGTCATCCTGATAACTTCAGGAGATGATTCAAAAGAAAAAGAGAGACTGATAATTTATGGAAATATACTGACTGACATACTTCGGGCAGCTTCTCAATCTTAGCTAAGAACAAAACAGTTTAACTTCAATTCCACGTGAAGTACTGGGTGATTAGATTTAAAGTTCTGTGGTTTAGTGATTAACTTAATGTCTGCATGAGGTTGTATTTACTTTTCTCTCACCCTAAGTAAAATACAAATTTGATTCAGGCTTTTAAAGTTGGTGATTCTTTTAAGTTCTTTGCATTTGTCCTTCATATATTTCTGAGGATTAATGTGAATATATTGTCTCTTTGGTACTGAGCATATTTCTGCGAAGGTTTGTTGACTTTTACTACTGTGGAAAAGAACTAAAATGTGTCTTAGATCACAAAACAGGGGAGGGAGAGGCCACTTAACAGATAGGGCCTCATAAGGTGCCCAGAGGGTAAGCCAACCCTTATCCCAAGATAAATAAACCAAGATAAGTAAACTGATGTGCTCATTTATTCATATTGAGAAGTGTAAGTGCCAGGGAATCAGGCAGTCCCCATCCTTTGGTCATTGCCCAGGCAAGATGGAAACAGATAGATGTTCTTATTCACCGACTCTTTACAGAAGGTTGATGCTGCTGAGTTGCTCCGTCTGTACCTAAACTACGACCTTTTAGAAGAAGCTGTGGATTTGGTTTCAGAATATGTGGATGCTGTTCTGGGAAAAGGACATCAGTACTTCGGCATTGAGGTGAGCATGTATGCACATTTCTTTTCATTCTGTGTTATCACACTAAGCATCACATTAAGTAAAAATAGGATCTGAAAATAAATTGAACTATGGAATAGTGGATTTAACCTTTACTATTAGTAGTTATACTGCTAGTTTTTTCTCAGACCCAAAACTGTTCCTCTATGATTCTCGTTTCCTGTTTATAAAATGGGAATACATTTCCTTTTTCTCCATCAAAATAATGTGGCTTTAGTTAATGTTTGGAAGAAGGAGGTAAATAAGAACAAAATGGTATTTTGTGTGTGCTGAAGACTCTGCTGAGTGGCTACCAGTGTTTTCTCATTTAATCCTTACAGCAGCCTATAAGGAATTGTTTTAAGCCTTTTTTTCCCCCCATGAGGAAACAGAGGCTCCAAAGTTAAGTTGCCAAAGCTCAGAGAGATGGTAAATAGAAGAGCCAGGTCTAAAATCCAGGTCTGGTCAACTACAGAGCCCAGTTCTTAAACTTTCCGGGAAGAATTCAGAACTTTGAAAGTTGAGCTTTCCTTTTCCAAAAAAATTTTTTTTCCCAGATATTTTGAATCTAAATTTCAGACTGGAAATGGGGTATATGTTGACAATTTAGAGAAGTTTTGCTGAGTGTGTTTATTCTTCATAGGATAAATTGAGGAGCCTTAGGCTTCCTTTTTAAGATACGAGATGACATGAATTTTAAAATACATTTGAGGGGTAGCCGGTTAGCTCAGTTGGTTAGAGCATGGTGCTAATTAACACCAAGGTTGCTGGTTCGATCCCCTCACTGTGAGCTGAGCCCTCCTTAAAAAAAAATAAGTACATTTGATTTAACAAAGAAAAGGATAAGTTCCTCAGTTGAAAAGAGAAAGGGGAAGGGTTCTCACTGTGTGTGTAAGAGGAAGGGTTCTTACTGTGTGTGTGTGTATACGTGTACTCATGCACGCATACACACAATTTCTTAAATGAAAAAAATAAGTAAAGCATTTTATGTTATCAAGACCTGTGAAAGTAACTGCCCAGAAGGAATGGTCCACTTTTCAGGTTTTCTTCAAATAATAGATCCTTTATCCTTGCAGTTTCCACTGTCTGCAACAGCTCCAATGGTGTGGCTCCCGTACTCTTCTATCGATCAGCTTCTCCAAGCTCTGGGAGAGAACAGTGCCAACAGTCACAACATTGCCGTAAGATAGCCTTTCTTTTCTAAGCCCTGCATTAACCATTACACCTGCCGGCTTGCCCTTCAGTTCTCAAGGATTAAGGGAAGGGCAGAAGCTATGTATTGCTCTTCACATGCTGCCCCAATCCCTTTATAAAATGATTAGTTCAATGAGCTGTAGCCTTTCTGGTTCTGGGAAGACAGCTAGCTAATAAGGCATTATGAAAAATACTGGTGTGATTGCATATTTAGAACATGTGATAGGCAAGCAGGATATAACAGAGAAGTCCAGTTTTAGCAGGAGAGTCACAAAGCAGACTCCGATACTGAACAGCGATGAAATAAAGTGGAGTAGCTAACATCTCCATTAAGTCAAAGTGACTAATAACCTCAGTCTTTTGCGGTCCTTGACCTATTCTATAATGATTTCCTTCTTTTCTCCTACAGCTGTCCCAGAAAATACTTGACAAGTTGGAGGATTACCAGCAAAAAGTTGATAAGGCAACACGGGACTTATTATATCGTCGGAACTTGTGATCCAGATGGTTGCCTAGCCTTTGTAACCGCTTGGTGCCTCTTAGGGCTTAAGACTTTCCCCCACAGGAGCCCTGTACTCCAGGCTGATTTTTATACCTGTAAATGATGAGTCCAACATTCGAGTCTTCATTGCGCAAAAGGAGTGCACATGAGTCACAGGACCTATGCTTGCTGGCGGTGCTAACACACAATTTCCGGTGTCAATCTTGGCCTCAAACAGCTGCTTTTGTATAGGATTCACAAGCTTTTTTAGAGTTTATATTTTTTTAAACTACCGAAGACATTCTTTATCTGCAAATTAAAAGCCACCTTCACTTTCCAAAATAACTGACGGTGTTGGTTTGTTGTAGCTGACTACCAAAAGCAGTCACTGCAAATCCTTTCATTCCCCCCTATCACTTTTTGTATTTCAGGGAATTATTTTGGTCCAGAACTGACATGTATTTTCTGTATTGCAAACAGAGGCTGATGGTTTTACGTACTCTTTTCATTATTTATTGTGTTTTTGTATGATCTTCAATAAAGTATTAAACAGTTTGCCTAGATTAAGCCTAAAATGATGACCAGCTGTCAAAGAAGATATCTTATGTTGAATCTGCTTCTGAAGCTAAAGTTGAGAAAACTCTTAGCTAAGAAAAAAATTAGGAATCCATCCATAAAAGTAATAGATTTTCAAAATAAATTTTCTTGACTTCTATGATTTATGGTAATCAAGCTGGACTCGATCATACAGTTAGCCTAATAATGTATTGGACCAAAATATAAACTTCCCTGGTCAGATTCAGAAGCATTCATGCCCACAAATTTGGAGAAAGTGAAAAATAAAATCTTGTATTTTATATATTAAAATTTATCTTTTAAGGAAACAAACTGTATACTACTTACTTGTTTGGCCTTTGATCTTTCTCGAGTTTTTCATAAGCCTTTAATTTTTATGCTATCAGTACATATTTACATTATGTATTTTAAATATCAATGTGAGTTTCCCTGTGGTACTGTATTGGTAGATACTGCAGTGTATGGTCTTTTTTTCATTTTAGCTCTGCCATGATAAGCTTTTGAGGCAATTAGGGACTGAGAGCCCTTGCCCTCCTAGCTCTATGAACCAGTGGCTTCCAAGAGCAAGAAATACATTTTGACCTATATACACAGGTATAACCAAAGGAAAGTTTCACAAAAGTATGTGTTCTTGCTTACTATGTATCCTGATGTGTTCCCGAGTGACTAATGGATCATAACTCACAGTCTGAAAAATAGCAAACACTGTTGTAGCCATTTCTGGAGAACACGAAGTAACTTGAGACAACCGGCCCTGTTGCAGAAACCTATCCATTTGTGTTGCTGGTCAAAGCAGTGGCTTCCATGGTGGCAGTTCACAAGACACTGACCAGCTTTTCCTGTCCTCACTGTTTTGGTTCAAGACATGCTGGACCCAGCCCATCTCTTCTGTCCATTTTCTTCCACCATTCTTACTCTGCTTCCCAACCAAAGCAGAAGGTACCCTCGTGGTAGGACAGGGGGCGTGGAGATTTTCAATCACAGTCACGGTGGCCAATGATTTCATTAACCGTGCCATGTAATAAAGTCCCCATAAAAACTGGACACCAAGGCTGAAGGGAGCTTCCTGTTGGGAGAACACTGACGTGCTGTGAGGGCAGCAGACCTGACTCCACAGCGAGGCAATATGGGAGCTGTGCTTCCTCCTAGACCGTGCCCTATTTGTATCCTTTCTAATAGAATCATACATATAGTACTATCCTACTTCTATGGATTGTTCCAGAGAATTCTCAAGCTTAAAGACGTTGTGGGAACCCCCAATTTTATAGCCAGTCAGAAGGATGTTGGCCTGGGGACCTCCTTGGAACTGGCTTCTAAAGTAAGAGCAGTTTTGGGGGGGACTGATGCTAACTTCCAGGGGTTATCTTCAGAATTGAATTGACCAAAGTATGCTCAGTTGGGGGTGAGACAGAATCAAGTGACAAAATTTGGATCAGTCAACACACATTAAACTTCATTCTACCCTACCGAAGCTGGGACTTTGGAGAACAGTCCACCTCTGCAGGTAACCTATTGAAGTTCCAAAAGTCAGGGCTTTAAAATGGGTTCAGGAAGGTCAGCGTTTGAAATTTCCATGGAGGCATGATACCTACCAAATATGATTATAAATATATTTGAAAATACATGTCTATTCAAATGATTGCTCTTCCCAGATTTTCACTTGTCAAGTGTCCTGATAATTTGGTTTTACTGAAATAATACCACAAACAAAATAACCCTCAGTAATTCCAGAGGTGCTTAGGCCCCTGGCAATCAAGGATCAGATCTGATTTTTCTTTAAAGGAAGTCACTGACCATGTTTACCCATTCTGAGTCTAGACATAGGCAAACTTCTTTAAAAAGCCAGATAATAAATAGTTGGGGTTTGGTAGTCTACATATGGTCTCTGGCATATATTCTTTGTTGTTTTGTTTAACCCTTTAAAAAGTAGGCCTAATTTAGCCATAATTTTCCCACCCCTGGTCTAGATCCTTAACACCTGTGAGGTCAACAACAGCAAAATATGTCTGGGGAAAGCCAGTGGTTCTCAACCCTGGTTAAGCATCAACCTAAGAGCTTTTTAAAAATAATTTATATGGGCCCTGCACTCCCACCCCCAATTTAACTGATTCAGATTCTTAAATTGCTTTAATGCTCTCAAGATGGTTCTGTGAATAGCCAGGGTTTAAAACTCTGGTTATAAACATAACAGTCACCAGCAGAAATTTAAGTTACCCCCAAAGAAAACAGCCTTTCACATGCATTGTGATTTAGCTCATTATTTCAGCTTGGTTCCAGCCAGTTTTATAATAGAATCTGGACTTTTATGTAAACAAAAGTCTCATTCATAGTAAGAATAGCTATCATATAATGATTGTTTATTTTATTCCTGATACAATGCACAGAGATTAAAACTATAATCTAATTTAAACTTCACAACAACCCTATGGATACTGGTACTAACATACTTTAATTTACAGTTGCAGAAACAAGTTTAGGAATGTTAAGAAACATCCAAGAAATCGTACCTGGAAGGTGCTGGAGCTGAGTTTTGAATCCAGATGTTTGGTTTCAGAATTCCTATGCACAACTACTGTTTCAATGCCTCTCCTCTCAAGAAATAAATCAGGAAATTGCTAATAGCTTTAAAACAATTCTCCCCTGCTTCTTCTAGCTGTGAATTTTTCAGAAATCTTGGGAGTCTAATCTCAGGACACTCTAATCCAGATATTCCTCCTATGGGCAAGAAAAGGAAAGAACTTTTAACTACTTATTTCAAGTTTTTATATATTCATGCACTATATTCACTCAAAAACTGAGTGCTTATATTCCAGAAAGTGCATTTCATATACAGGGAACAAAACAGGCAAGTCAGTGCTTTCATGGCTCTTGCATTGGACAACCAATTTGAGGGTTCATCTATAAATAGGAGACAGCGATATCTACCCTATAAGGTGGTGAGTATCAAATGCAATTCTACATGTAAAGAAAGCGCTTAGTGCCTGACACAGATTAAGTGCTCCATAAATGTTTTAGATATTATTAGTATGCTCTAGTAAGAAATGAGTTAGCAGCCAGGGAGGTGAAAATAAGTACCAGTGGATTTCTTCTTAAACTCAAAAGGGGGAGAGGAGTGTCAACAGTAGGAACATCAAGTGCTCGGCATGGAGATAGGAGGTTCAGAGAGGTAATGCCTGCACTGGGTCTTGAGGAAAGTAAAAAAATTTCATCTTGCACTGCAGTAGCTATTCCAGCTAGGCTGAAGGATTGAAGGTGAGAGAGGTGACATTCCAAGTGGCTGGCTCCAGAAGAGGGGTGAAAGATGGGGGTGGGCACTGGACAGGGGAGGAAATGTGCTAAAGGATGATACACAAAGCAGGTCGACGAGGATACCAGTGGGCCAGATTGGGAAGGCTCCTGTATTCCATCATAGCAATTTAGGCTTTTTCCTCGTAGCAGTACAACTTCTGTCACTGGAGGCTCACGGGGGATGTCCAAGCAAGGATTCAACCCAGAGCAGAGCCGTGGTGACGGGTTCTTGTCTCCGTGCAAGAAAGAATTTGAGAACAAGACAGATGCAGGAAAGAGAAAGTAATTTATTAAAAACGAAAGTACACACTTGAGAAGAAAGTGCCGGCCGATTCAGAGAACGCATGGAGCCTCGGAAGTCATGATCAGGGGTTTTTATCCACCCCACTACCCCGGGGTGGGAATTGGTGATGTCCTATTGACGCGATTCATTCATCTCCCCTGTGTGGGACCCTCCGTTTCCAGCTTTTTCTTCCTTATATGGTTCCTCTGGGATTGTCATGGAGTCAGATGCATGATGGGAGTCGTGGTAACCGCAATGCAAATGACATTAAAATGAGCTAAAGGTCAGATCCCCTGGTCATAGGGATTAGCCTTGCTGGATGAAATTGGTTCTTGCTTTTCTCCAGCTGCAGGTGCTGGAGACAGTCACTTATTACTTTTGTAACCATCCAGTGAGGCACCTCATGTTGTACCCTGGAAGAGATTGTCAATTTCCTAGGCTACTTATCCTGCATATAAATCCTATCTGAGAGATTTTCCAACCCATGATCATATGGGTTGTTGAGGGACTGGAGGTCAGACTTCTGTAGCTGCTTCAAGCTGAGATGGGTCATTGACCCTACCTAGCCTGGGACCAAAACTCCCTACCTGCCTCATCTAAGGAGTCAAGACCTCCCTCCAGTGTCGGCTCGTTGAGGGCACCAGTTTAAATCCTTGGAGGACCATAATTTTTATGTGGAACTGCTATAACCTGGAGAAGACAAATTTGACAAGGAGGTTAAAAAGACACGGTCTGAAAAGTAGTAGTAATAGGAGGAGGGAGAGGAGGAGGAGGAGGAAGAGGATAAAAATCAAGGGTCCTAACAGACAGAAACCAGGTTATGGAGGGCAAAACATTCTTTACAGCCTGCCAGACAGAGTCAGCTGTTGGATTTCTCTTTGCGAAATCATGAAGCCATTTGGCTTGATCACATATCTTTTTAACATCTTCCTCATTTCCTCCATACCTTTCTAAATACATTTGCACTCTCAGTTCAATCCAGACCTTCAGATTCCTGTCACCAGCCATTGCTGAAATCCATCCCATTAGACTCTTTAACCTTTCACTCCATTGGCCACACTTGTTCCTTCAAATAAGATTCCCACCCGGCACTCCATCTTAACACCAGTTCTTCTTTAGCCACTCCCTCCTCACTTTCTCTCTACATAGCGTATATCTCTCTACTTACTATGCAACTCTGTCATTTTCCAGTGTCCCTCATTCTGACCCGCTTTAATGCCCTTCCCTACTCAAACCTTAATCAGCTTCCTTATAAATTTTCCTATCTCCCAAGTCCTTTCTTTCCTTCCAAATTGGTACTTCAAGAGCTAGTCTACTACTGCCTCCTACTCTAGTCCTTCCTCATTACACTTTTTTTATATTTTTCATTACAATATGATCTTTCCACCCAAAATGTGACCACCTAGACCTGTTTTGAGATGACAGAATTCCCCACTCTCGATCCTCATTCCACACTTGCTCTGCCTTGTAGACCCTCTACTATACAGTATTTCCTTTTTTTTTTTTTATTGCTTCATGACTTTTAGCCCAGGGGTGCTAGCTATGACATATCCAGCAGTCAGAGAGGTCATTGCCCTTAGCCATTATATTAGAAAAGTTTACAAGGTTATTGGTTTCCCAATCCCCCCCAGAGAGGCCAGGAATGAAATAGGACCAAAAAGATTAAAAGCATGTTGGTGGTCTAGTCTGGTTGTGGAAGAAGCAATTATTAAGTGGGGTGCCGGGAGGGGCACAGGTGAAGGGAAAAATAAGAGCTAAGAGAAAACCTACACAGAAAATAGCTATTAAGCCGTGGAATTTTCTGTTTGTCCCTGGAAGGAGGTAATAACTTCTGGTCTTTCGTCCACTATCTTGGGTGTATTGGCTGGGAATCGAACCCGGGTTTCCCATGGGGCAGGTGGTGAGAATTCTACTACTAACCACATTGCATCATGGGGAACTTCAATCAAAAGGATGTAAGAGTTTGGGACTAGCCTCATCGACAGCTCTCGAATCCTGGACCATACAATATTCTCCATCTGGCTTTTTTACAGGCAGTATATGGGATTTATAAGGGGACTGAGGATTATCAGCCCACGACAAATACATTTATCAATGTGGGGTTTTGGTTCCCAATGAGCTTCTGGTCTCAAGTATTGGCGCTTGCATGGGTATCCTGCTGTTTCCTTTATCCTAATCTTTATGGGAGGTACCTGAGTAGACTAGACGTTCCAGGCATTCCCTTATCCCATACTATAGGATTTACAGCCCATCATATATGGGCCGGGATGAGATCCACAGGAACCTTGGTTGGGTCAGAGTCTGAGGCCAAGAGTGACATCAAATGATTGAGTTCACGGGGTGAGTCAAGAAGCTGGATGTTCGTGCTCAGAGCCATCATTAAATCCCTTCCCATTAAGGGAGTGGGGCATTCTGGCATAACTAAGAATTCTTAAGAGACTAGACGACAGTCTTGGAGGCCATAGCAAAGGGGTGGGGTGAAGTATCTTTTTTTAGGTTGGCCATCTACCTCAGTGATGGTGCCAGCTTTAGAGGTCAAAGTCCCGTGCATGATCTGTCAAGACCGAGTAGGTGGCTACTGTAACAATTAAAAAATCTATTTTCTTACCTGCTACGGTACATCAAGGGTCACCCAAGATTTTTGCATAATAACAAATGACGTCTTTCATAAGGCATCACCAGGAGCCCTGCACTCCTTCAGTCCTCCACAGATAGGACCATTATGGGTTTAGGTGCCCCCAGTTCCCTTCAGAGCCAGAGGCATTCCCTCCTCCAGTGGCCTGATTGGTTGCATTGAGGACAGGACCCAGGGGCTCTTTCCTGGAGCAAGGACACTGGTTGCTCCAGTGCCCTGATTTTCCACAGCTAAAGCAGTCCCCCTTCAGGGCTGTGGGGAATGTCCCTATAGACCATCCCTTTATCTCTGTGGGGTGACCCTGAGGTTGCAGGGCGCTGCTGATAGCGACCACTACCATTTGAGCCTGTCACCTGGCCTGCCTGGTCTCACACTGGGTCTTTTTATCCTCCTTAACCTGGTCTCAATTGTTCGACTCCAAAGGCCATAAGCAACAATTGAGCCACTGGGGTCAGAGGGCCAGAGTGAAGTTTTTGCATCTTTCTCCTGATGTCAGGAGGAGACTGACTGACGAAATGCTGGCCAAGGAGAGATTTTCCCTCAGGAGAGGAAGAGTCAATATTGGTAAATTTTCTGAAAGCCTTGCTCCTGGAACAAGGATGGATTCTGCCCCCCACCCCCATTCCTGAGTAACCTCCTTGACCTTTTCATAATTGAGTAGTTTGACTATACATTTTTCATACCTTCAGTTAGACAAAGCACCACATGGTCCCTTTTAATAAGATCTCCCTGCCCCAAATGATAATTCCAGGCAAGGTCCTGATTTGGGAGTACAGTTGTTCCCCATGGGGTCTGTCTGGCTGGGTGGCAGCCATCCTATCTGCATGTCCTTGGGCTGTGAGCCAGATTCTGTTTTTCTTCAGGAGTGCAGCAAGTGGACATGACTATCAGGACGTCTCTCCAGGTTAGGTGGAAAGGCATTGTTAAGGCCTGGAATTCACCAGTAAATTTACTCAGGTCCTCAGCAGTATCCTAACTTAATTTTGCATTGGGCAAGGATTATCATGGAGAATGAGGCATGGATTCTAATGGTCCCTGCATCTCCATTTGCAACCTCTCTGAACAGACGTAATTTGGTAGAATCCAGGTGGTGAGAAGCTCCACTCTGGGTATGTCCTGGGGGGCTAAGTTCAGCCATCTCTTTTGGCAAAGAGTGTCGGGGGAATAGAGGAGAAGGGAGAGGAAGTGAGGTAGAACTTGTAGGTGGAGGACAGAGCTAGGGATAAACTGAAGAAACTAAGTGTTCCGGCCCTGGACCTCGCTGCTCTTATCAAACCCCTTCCCTGACAGGACAACAGCATTCCCGATAGAAGGTGACCGTCCAAGAGGTCAGGATTCTCTTCAAGTGGGGCAGCCAGGGGAGTGTGAGCATAACAAATTTTACAGGAGCCCCTCTTTTCTGGGTCTCGATAGAGGGCCATGAAGACCTGTACGTACAGAATCTCTGTCCATTTTCCTTCTCCCTTACAGAAGAGGTCTAGTTGGAGAATTGTGTTATACTTTAGGGTCCCATTTTCCAGCTAGTTTTCCCTGTCCCCTAGTTTATATTGGGGCCAAGACGTATTGCAAGAGAAAATAAGGATGACCAATTTAAAATTTTTCCAGTTATTTACTATGCAGCCGAGTGATGAGTCTTCAGGTGTAAACTAGGAATTTCTCATGATGCCCAGAACAAGAAAACAGAAACTAGAAGGTCAGACTAGGAGGAGGGCATCCACTGGCTCTTGGTGTCTGACCAGCGAAACCCGGGTGTCCCCAGGGTAGACCTGGGCAGTCCCCAGTATTGAGAGCTATTGACCCCTGGCAATTCAGGGATTTAGAACAGAACAGAGGTTTCCAGGCAACAGAAGCCGGGCTAGTGGAACAGAGGGAATGGGACTTTCTGAAAAAGGACCTCACGCCGCACAAAAATGACCTGAAAAATACAAAACTCCTGGAGGGAAGAACTCCTAGATTGTCTCTGTGACAATGAGTGGGAATGGCAAATAAGTGATCTAAGGACTGAATGGATTTTACCTGCAAGATTGGTTGTCACATCAGGAATCCAACCTGGGCTGCAGCAGTGACAGTGCCAAATCCTAACCGCTAGACCACCCCTCTGTGCCCAATCAGCACTGATATACTGGGGTCCATGGGCAACAGGCTGACAGCTGTCAAACCCAGAGGCGGCAGGAGACCAAAAGTCAGGAAAGTCAAAAGAGGAGGAGGGGAGCCTGGGCCTGTTCACAGATGAGAAGATGAGGATGAAAAAGTGATCCCAGGATCTGCAAATAGTGAGTCGAGACAGATTCCACTATTATAGACAGGATAGACAGATTGGATAAAAGAGAAGTCCAGAATCTCAGAGGCCGTACTAATCCTGAGACGGGAAATTGCCACGGGGAAAGTGGAGAGGTATAATTGTGGAACTGTGTACCTCATTGCACGGATATTATCTTCATTTTGGTAGAAATGCCTAGAGCCAATCTACCCTGATCCATGACCAACTTATTCTGTCATGGGGGTCTTCAAGACCTTAAGTGCTTGGGCCATGCCCCTAATCTTCCGAGGTGGTCTTGGAAACAGAAAGAAAGCTAGACAAAAACGGATCTGTTCTGGGCCCGTCCGGTGGCTCAGGCGGTTGGAGCTCCATGCTCCTAACTCTGAAGGCTGCCAGTTCAATTCCTACATGGGCCAGTGGGCTCTCAACCACAAGGTTGCCGGTTCGACTCCTGCAAGGGATGGTGGCCTGTGTCCCCTGCAACGAGCAACGGCAACTGGACCTGGAGCTGAGCTGCGCCCTCCACAACTAAGACTGAAAGGACAACAACTTGACTTGGAAAAGCCCTGGAAATACACACTGTTCCCCAATAAAATCTTAAACACACACACACAAATGGATCTGTTCTTACCATGGGAAGACCAGTCCAGTCCAGGCTCTGGCAAAGACGTCCCATCTGAATGGCCAGAGATGTCACCAGAGGGCTAATAGGTATGTCCAAGAGAGAACTCAACCCAGAGCAGCGGTGACCAGATTCTTGACACTGCATAAGAAAGAATTCACAAGCGAAACAAATGCAGGAAAGCAAAAGCGATTTATTGAAAACAGAAGTAAATACTCGAGAAGAAAGTGTGGACCAACTGAGAGAAGGAATATGATCAGGGAATTTTATTCCTCCGAGGGAAGGAACTGGTGACATCCCATTGACGTGATTCATTCATCTCAGTCCTCTGGGTGGGACCCTCCGTTTCCTGCTTTTTCTTCCTTAAATGATTCCTCAGAGACCATTATGGCCTCAGATGCATGATGGGAGGCATAGTAACCGCAATGCAAATGACATAATGACATTAAAATTAGCTAAAGGTCAGATCCCAAGGTCATAGGGATTAGCCTTACTGGATGAAACCGGTTGTTTTTCTCCAGGTGGTGGATAGTCACTGGTGGTTACTTGCGTAACCAGTGAGGTCCTTCATGTTGTGTCCTGGAGGGAGTTGTCAATTTCCTAGGCTACCTATCCTGCTTCACTTCTAGTGATTTTTCCCCCCAGCTGATGAGCAACATGAGGCATCATCTTTGTGCGCTAAAATAAAACTTTATAAAAGCATAAAAGACCCACTATTCTATTTACTGTTCAATGCTATACCCAAAGTAAACCACAATAATCAGGGTGAAACTCGGGGAAAGGCCCTCAAATCAGCATAGCTTCCTAGAGGACAAACGAAGACGAACAGTAAGCCCAAAACCGACACAAGATGGAGGACAAGAGGGTAAAGAAAAGACTCCGCAAAAACGCCTGGGTGGAGCCCCACGTGATGGGCAAGTAATTCTAAACTCAGGCCCTTCCGCAGTATTGGCTTGAGGCTCACTCTTTTTCCTTTTCAATTGGCTAAAGATTCCTTCAATGGGTCAAAATAGCCAATCGCCGAGCGCGGTGGATAAAGCCCGCCCTCCCTCTCTGCGGGGAGAAGCCAGAAGACCATAAAGTGCTCAGGGCGCGTGCGCTGGCGCGCGCTCCGCGGTTAAAAGTGGATCTTCGCTAGAGGCGGTGTCGCCGCACATGAATATTGATGACGCAGCGCCACGCCGAGCGCCCTCCCCTCTCGGCTGTCCGACGCTAGCCGCTCGCGCTTGGGCTCGCGATGGGGAAGAAGTCCCGGGCGGTGCCCGGCCGCAGGCCTATCTTACAGCTGTCTCCACCGGGTCCCCGGAGCAGCACACCTGGCCGGGACCCGGAGCCGGAACCCGACACCGAGCCGGACTCGACGGCGGTGGCGCCCAGCCAGTCAGCCCCGCCGGCGCCGCCGCCGCCGACGACCCCCGCGGCGACTGCCGCCCCGGCCCCGGAAGATTCGCCTTCTGAAGGTAAGGGTGCGCGAGGGCCCGCGGCCCCTAGGTGGGGCGTCCACAACTCGAGCCCGGGTCTTGTTGTGGCCTAGACCTCCCGGGCAAGGCCGGGGAGGACGAGAATCCTGGCGGGCGGCGTCTGCATCCGAGGCCTGCTGCGCGGGGCCTGCGGGAAGGACGGCAGGCAGTGTGCCCCAACGTGGTGGCGGAAGCGGCCGCGGCATCGCGCGCGCCAGTCCCAGAGGCGCCATCTCTGGGGCAGGGGTTGGCCCGGGCACCCAGAGTTTCGTCAACGTCCACGCTCGGTATGGGATAACTTACGGGGTAGACGTGAGTATGCGTTTCCGCGTCTGAGGCTTGCTGTCTGGAACCTGATCTTTTCCGCACCTCATCCGCTTTTCCCTTCGTTTTTTGTTGGTACTGAAAGAGACCCTTTAGAAGGGAGCAAACCGTTTTTACTGTGCCAGCTAACGTGTAAGGAAGCCCAAGTTGGCGGGTCTCCCAAAAATTCCCGGAGAAAGAGAGCTTGTGGGCTCCCACGTACGTGGGTGTTTCTCCTCGCGGTGGTAACTGGACAACGCTTCGATAAGCCAGACCCGGGAGCGGTTATTTTAGGGGTTAAAAAATCACGTTGGCAGCTCCTGCGGGGATAAACATGCTGTCGCTGTGCTGGTGGTAAAGGCCCTGTGGTAGCTTGGAGAAGATTTATTGTTTGCGTATTTTTTAATTATTTCAGGTGTGATTTTTATAGGTAACGTTCAGGTGCTGAATGTGAAAGTCACTAGGTGGAGAAAAGAAAAGATGAAAAAAAAAAAGGCATTAGGTAGTTGGAAGATTCTAGCTCTGCTTGTTTTTCATCTCGCACTTTATTTG
Organism: Rhinolophus hipposideros; assembly: GCF_964194185.1. NCBI lineage: Eukaryota > Metazoa > Chordata > Mammalia > Chiroptera > Rhinolophidae > Rhinolophus > Rhinolophus hipposideros. The sequence goes on from NC_138056.1 coordinate 12,728,496, forward strand.
GGTCAGTGATGGATTATATACCCCGCTTTTAAATGGATGAAATCTATAGAGTTGAAAGGTCAAATCAAAGATTGTTTTGTCACCTGTCGTGTTTTCTCTGGTCCATCATCTGACTGCGGTTTTCTTTTGTTCGTTTTCTAAATCCAGATGAACAGGAAGTGGTGGTGGAGGTTCCCAGAGTTGTTCAGAATCCTCCAAAACCAGTCATGACTGCCAGACCCACAGCCGTTAAAGCAACAGGTATAGATTTTTTTTTTATTTTCTACATCTTTTCTACAGTATCTTTCATTAGGATCAAATTGGGTTTGTATATAGTGTTGTTGAATGCTTCGGTGTTGCTGATTTGTCTTTATCCCATAAAAATGAACATTTAAAATCTTTGTGTTTGTTGATACGTGTGTGTATAGTATGTATGTACATATATACATTATATACGTATGTATGTATACGTATATAGTGTATATAGGTATATATACGTATATATATACTATATACACACACATATATATATACCTACATACACACGCACACACTTTAACCAGTGTAAAATTTGTTGCTTTTTATTTGTACGCAAAATACTGTGCACTACTTTTTCTTCTAATGCCATTTGGTAATGAATTTTCTGGCTCCCACCACTAGGTTGGTGTTCTTTAACACACTGCTTTGGTGGTACCTAGCAAATGTTTGTGGAGCTGAAAATTGCTCTTACTAAATACGTATTAAGCACTAAAGAGTATTTGCGACAGTGGTTTTGTAGGCAAACCTGGGTTTAAATTGCCGCTCTGGCATTTATTCTAAGGCCTCAGGACCTCATCTACCTATACAATGGATCTTTCAGCCCTAAGTTAATTTGACGATTAAATCAAACAATGTATATAAAGTTTTGGCACATAGCAAATGCCAAGTGTTTTCTAATTTCTATATATCTTGAAAAATTAAAATATGTTTTGATACTAAAATATTCTATAATTGATAGTAATTTTATTCTTTGCAGTTTGGAGTACTTTTTGTACTATGTGTCACTGAAATAATAGATGCTTATTCCTCCTTACCCCCCCACCCCTTCCTATTTGCCACTTAAAACAAAACAAAATAATCCCAGTGTGGGTTAAAAAATGTCAGTGTGGTTGTGAGAGATATTTATTTCCAAAGTAGAAAATACTATTTTGTATTTACTAACTACATATATTATTTCATTTGAGTCCTCTAAGAATCACGTCAGATAGAATTTAAATGTTCCCAGGAGAAATTTCTTTAATTGCTATGTCAGTCAGCACTTTAGGCATTTCTGTGCTTTGTGAACAGAAATGTTTTCATTCGGTCCAAAATCATCCCGTAAGGTAAACAATATATCAGCTTTATTCAGTTCTTAACCTACCAGTTGGTATGATGCATAGTAAAAAAGTTTGTCCAACAAAAACGGAAAGGAAAACAATTTTCTATTATTTGCATGGCTTTGTGTAACAAATAGAGTAGATACTCAAGAATTTACTTTTTAAAATACATCTTTATCACTATAAACATACCAAATTTCTTTCCACAAAAATAAAAACTTTGTTATTAAATATGCTTTTATAATATAATAAAACAAGCATATCTCAATACTTTTATGCTAAAAACATTGCATATGCTTGTGAAATTAAGAAAAATTTTAGAATAAGTTCTATTAAATTAGATCGATAGACCACTTTGATTGTCAACCAGTATTTAAGCATCTTCTAGAAAAGGGTACTTAATGTGGTTCCACAGATGAGTGTCAGCAGTCTGTGAATCCCCTGAAATGGCACACTCAAGTGTGTTTCCTAGAAGGTCTGTAGCTTTTATGAGATTATTAATAATTTCTGTGACTAAAAGGTTTACAAACCACTGTTCAAATGATGTTACGAGGAAGTGATAGTTAACTAGAAATATAAGGTACAGTTACTGTTTGAAGCTTATCAGGAAAGTAAAGTTTATAATCTGAGAAATAATTTACTGCCTGATATAGATGATTTGCAAATTGTGTGGCACCATTCATTAAAAGGAAGTATGTTGAGGTTTGAGGAGTCAGCACCCCTCAGAAAAAGACTGCTAAGGATTGTGGCTCTGAAAGAATGGCCTTGCCTCCTCAGGTCTCAGGTGGCAGCAACATCTCAGGAGCGGTCTATGTCATGGTCCTGTGAGACTTTTGTTTATTTTTCTAAGATTAAGCAATTTTTTATTATGTATACATTTTTTCAATGTTTTAAATTTATGCCTATTTTTACCAACATATGGATTAAATTTTCAGAGGTGTAATTAGAACTTGCATGCATTTCATGACTTTTATCTTGCTTTTATTTCTTCAGCATTACTTTTTGTCCCCTTAGCATTATTTCATACATTCCTATTATGGTCTGCTTAATCATGAAATAATATTGCATCTAGTGCTGTCCTGTAATTTGCCTTGTTAGTCCCGTTTGAGAGCATTCAAGTTGTTTTATAGCTTTTAATTATTTGAGGCTGCTAGAAGCTTTTCGCAGAAACATTTTTTGAGTTATTTCTTGAGTTTATATCCTGAAAGATGAGATTATCTAGCTAAAAGAAACTTGAAGTCGCTTTTGGTATATGTTACCAGATTTTTCTTAAGAAATATTGAATCATTTTATGATGTCTCTAACAATATTAAGTATGCCTCTTTCCCCCCAATACTGGGTTTAATCGGTTTCATTTATTTTACTATTTAATAGTCATTATGTTATTAGAAGTTTAGAAGAGGTTTGATTTGTGCTATGGAAAGCTCTTCTGAGGTGAAGAAACGAGGAATAAGCTAAGCCTACTGCCTGTGAGACCCACCCCAAGCCTGAGGAATTACCCCTGCTTGGGGAATTTTGTGATCAAAATTCCACACAGCTCATCTGGTTGAAACCTTTTACCAAAGGGCATATGTAGAATTAATGCCAGTGACCTGGGTGATTATATCTGTGATTGTCTCTAAACTAATTTTAGGTGAAAATACAAATTTTCCATCTTCCCTTTTCTTTTTTTTTAAAGATTTTTTACTGGGGGAGGGGAACAGGACTTTATTGGAGAACAGTTTGTATTTCCAGGACTTTTTTCCAAGTCAAGTTGTTGTCCTTTCAGTCTGAGTTGTGGAGGGCGCAGTTCAGCTCCAGGTCCAGTTGCCGTTGCTAGTTACAGGGGGCGCAGCCCACCATCCCTTGCCGGAATCAACCGGCAACCTTGTGGTTGAGAGAGGACACGCGCCATCCAGTATCTCAGTGGCAACTCAGCTCAAGGTGCCATGTTCAATCTTAGTTTCAGGGGGCGGAGCCCACCATCCCTTGCGGGACTCTAGAAATTGAACCGGCAACCTTGTGGTTGAGAGCCCACTGGCCCACGTGGGAATCGAACAGGCAGCCTTTGGAGTTAGGAGCATGGAGCTCTAACCCCCTGAGCCACTGGGCTGGCCCCAATTTTCCATCTTCTTACTCCCCCCGCCCACACACACACAAAACCATCAGTGCTGAGTGCAGATTTTTTCCATACAGAAATCTCTCCTTTTATAGTTCTACCCCAATAAAGTTATTAATTATTACCTGTTGTTCAGAAAATCAGGAAAATTAACTGGCATGCCCCAAAACAATGAGATGTAAAATATTTGGTAACTGGAAAATGGAAACACTGTCAAATATCCACTTTGAATCCTTCTAACTAATTTTGGAAATTAATATTTAGTGTAAGAACTGATCTATATACTAAAAATGAAGGTAAGATTTATGAGACTAAATCATTGAATGTGAACTCTTGTATGATAAAAATAAAGCACTTTAAGTTTACTTTTACCTGAACCCATGAAATCATTTATGGAATTATGACAAAGAAAACTAGATTTTACTTCCTGATAAATCTGTTCATTTACCAAATACTTATTGAGAACATATAATGTGTCAGGCACTGGGAAATCTAGTCTTATTAGTAAAGCTGAAAAGTCTAGCTAGGCTTTAACATTCTATGTACCTATGATAATAAAATGATACGTAAAGGGTATATACGCTCACTTAATTTGTATAACTAGGGTAACCACAGGTGCTACAAAAGGAAATAGCATACCACAGTAGCATTTCAGAGGCCATACCTCATACAACTGGAGTTTGAGGAAGACATGAATAATTGGTTCTCGCTGGTTTTTTTGTTTATTTTTTATTTTGGTTCTAGAGTTTTAAATTCCCTTTAAATCTGTCACTTCCTGTTTGAAGAAAAATCATTTAAAAACAACTTTTTTTAACTTTGAAAATCTGTTTAATTTACTAAACCATAATTGCTTTACTTGTTTAAAATGGACACATAAATCAACAAATCCTAAAACCACGATATGTGCTATTTTGACAGAGTATGAACTTGAATAATTGAGCATGTATTTTGAGAAGGATGTCAAGTATCTATGCAGATTGATTTTCTTAGCTCTAAGTGCATATTTGATGATTTATTTTGAGGGTGTGTTCTAGTTTGTAAGTAAACTAAACTGGCTAGGAGGTATTTCAGATCTTGCTTTCTGGCAATTGTCAGTTTGGCTCAAATAAAATCTTATAAATAAAAAAACTGTTTGGCTAAAGAACCATGTTATGTTTTTTCTTGGATACTACCTAGAACATACTGTATTGTTATTACTAATGTTTACCTTTTTGTTTCTAGGAGGCTTATGCTTACTTGGTGCGTATGCTGACAGTGATGATGAAGAGAGTGATGTTTCAGAAAAACCAGCACAATCTAAAGAGTCGAATGGAAACCAGTCAACTGATATAGATAGTACATTGGCCAACTTTCTAGCGGTTAGTGGTGTTCTGTTTGGGTTTTTTAAGTTATTGAAGCCACTTTGGGACTCAGAGCTCAACTGGTTAGCCTACTTGACAATCTCTGTCTCCTTCTCCCTTCATCTCCCCCTTTACGTCTCTTCCTTAGTCCCTTCCGACTCTTTCCCTTTTCTCTTTGTTAAGGTTGTAAGAAGGAGAAAAGTGGAGCATAGAAGGGTTTGGGGGACTTGTGTTATTGGAAGATGAGGGTTTTGATTTGGGAAGCTAAGAACTGAGCATGTAGGATTCTTTAAAAAGTGATTGCCAGTTTCTCCATTTTCTGGTTTGATGTTTTAATGCATTTGTTACTATTTTCGTTCTAAAGGAGATAGATGCTATAACAGCTCCTCAGCCTGCCGCTCCTGTTGGAGCTTCGGCTCCACCTCCAACTCCGCCTCGACCAGAGCCAAAGGAATCGGCAGCATCTGCCCTTTCTTCCACTTCTTCAAATGGAACGGACTCAACCCAGACATCAGGGTGGCAGTATGATACGCAGTGTTCACTGGCAGGAGGTAAGCTTGATCCTTTGGGTTTTAAAGGAATATAAAGTGCAGTCCTTAAGGGTGTTCTAGGCATTGAGATTCCAAAGATGAAAGCCTGTATGCCTTAGCTCCAGGCTTAAGGGTTCTGCCTTTTTAAATACAGTATTTGGAAGATAAGTAGGGTAGTTACCCCTGAGAACTACTAGGATGTAGTTTTATTTTTTGAAAGATGATTGCTTGCCCTTTTAACCAGTAGCATATTGTGCCAGGTGAATAATTGAAGCCATTATTTAAAAAAGTCTTTGGGGGTTCAAAACAGAAACATCAAACTGCTTCTCTTAACCACATGTGCACAGAGGATTGGGTGGGGGAGTCCCCCCACCCGCAACATTTGACAGTGTCAGGAGACAATTTTGGTTGTCACAGCAGCGGGTGGGAAAGTGTTGCTGTATCATCTAGCCAGGATGCTGCCAAACACTGCAGAGGACTGGCCCCAACAACAAAGAATTACCGTGCCCAAATGTTAACAATCGAAGGTTGAGAAACCGTATGTTAGATTGTTAGGGATTTAGGCATCACTTGTGATATAAGGTCAGAATTGTGGAGCAATTTATGCTTGTTAAAATTGGTTTTATTAAAAAAAAAAAAATTGGTTTTATTTTCTTCTAGTTGAAATTGAGATGGGAGATTGGCAAGAAGTCTGGGATGAGAACACAGGATGCTATTATTATTGGAACACACAAACAAATGAAGTGACATGGGAGTTACCCCAGTATCTTGCCACCCAGGTACAGGGATTACAACATTACCAGCCCAGGTAAGAATAGACTTAAAAAGAAATTACCTAGAAGGAAATTATTTAAGTATGTTTTCTCAGGATCCATCAGCTCCAAGTCAAGTAGTTGTTTCAATCTAGTTGTGGAGGGCGCAGCTCACAGTGGCTTATGTGGGGATCGAACTGGCAAATTTGTTGTCAAGAGCACTGTGCTCTAACTGAGCTAACTGGCCGCCCCCCCACCCCCCAAAGGAAACTAGAGTCTTTATATTTTGCCGGTAATAATTTGCCTTATATTTCTCTTGCTAAGCATTTTATTTTCTTTTTTAAGTTCTGTAACAGGTGCTGAATCTAGTTTTGTGGTAAATACAGAAGTATATACTAAGGAGAAAAGTATTTCTGTTTCTAATAGTAAAAGTGGACCAGTCATAGCCAAGCGAGAAGTTAAAAAGGTTAGTGTCACAACTTACCTCACTTGTTTATTTTCAAATCTAAAGAACTTTAATGTTACTCTGGCACAGGTATAGAAGCCTTCTGTTAATATTTTACAACACAAATATGAAATAGGATAAATTCTGTTTTTAAAATTAATGTTTTTGTTTATTATGTAGCACTTATAGCAGTTACCCACACCAGTGTTTCTTTTGGAGCTGTAGGGTGCCACAGAGGCTCCTTGGGTCATTGTGAAGGATGTGGGAGCAACGAAGCAGAGAGGGCTTCAGGTTCTCTTCTCCACTTCAGAATACTTCTATTTGGGATTCTTTTCATAAACATAGTTGATAATGTTTTATTAATTTTAGGTGTACAACATAGCGATTCAACAACTGTATACCTTACAATGTGATCACCATAAGTTTAGTAACTATCTGTCATCTTACAAAGTTATTACACTATTATTAACTATATTCCCTAACAGTACGTCGTATCCCTCTGACATATTTATAATTGAAGTTTGTACCTCTTACTCTCCTTCACGTCCCCTACCCCCCACAACCATCGTTTGTTTTGTGTAGCTGTGAGTCTGTTCTGATTTCACATGTAAGTGAAATATGGTAATTGTATTTCTCTTTGACTTATTTTACTTAGCCATCCATGTTGTCACAAATTACATTTCATTCTTTTCTATGGCTGAGTAATATTCCATTGTATATGTACATTACTTATTCTTTATCCATTCATCTATCAGTGAAACACCTAGGTTGCTTCCCTGTCTTGGTTATTGTAAATAGTGCTGCAAAGAACATAGGAGTGCATATATCTTTTCAAATTACTGTTTTCATTTTCTTTGGATAAATACCCAGAAGTGGGATTTGTGGGTTGTATGGTGGTTCTATTTTAATTTTTTGAGGACGCTCCATACTGTTTTCCATGGCGGCTGCACCAATTTGAAATCCCACCAACAGTGCATGAGGGTTCAATTTTCTATACATCCTCGCAAACACTTGTTATTTATTGACTTTTTGGTGGTAGCCATTCTGACAGATGTGGAGTTTTTTTTGTTTCTTATGAAAAGATCAGCTACCTTAACAATTAAAACTACTAGTGAATCTTGAGCATTTCTATCACCTCATCAGTAGTAAAAGTAAGTTGTATTCTACAGTGAGTGTGTGTGTTGAATTTTAATTTATCTTGAATTTTTAAATGATGGGGAATGTATCAAACAGTATTTTCACAATAATTTAATCTAAAGCTCCAGGAGGAAGGTAGAATAAACATCCCAATGGAGGAAGTAGACCCTTTAAATATAATCACACACTTCAGTTTAGAAATATTTCGCTTTCCTCAAACCACCATAGCAGAATATGAGGTTACCTGATTATACAGAAGAGGAAAGTGAAGATTTATCCAGTCATGTTGAAGCTGATCTTATTTAAATCTGCCTGTGCTTCTTATCAGTCAGTCTGTCTTTTGACATAGCGAGAATGGGGAGAGGAAATGTTTGAGTCCTACCCACAACTAGGTTCTAGTTCAAACTGCTTTCCTGAAGTAGCAATGCCTCCAGTATACACATGTAAGGAAAATGGTACAAACAAATATGCTAATCTGTTGGGAATTGGATTTTAAGAATATCCAGTGACTGAAAAATAGTAATTTTTAACATGAACAATTAAATATATATTGAGGTGAGATTTTGAAAATTAAGTGTGATGATTTTATTCTTTATAGGAAGTAAATGAAGGGATTCAGGCTCTCTCAAATAGTGAGGAAGAGAGGAAAGGGGTGGCAGCATCACTGCTTGCTCCTTTATTGCCTGAGGGAATAAAAGAGGAAGAAGAGAGATGGAGAAGAAAAGTAATTTGTAAAGAAGTAGAGCCAGTTTCAGAAGTGAAAGAAACAAGTACAACAGAAGAAGCAGCAACAATAGTAAAGCCACAGGAAATTGTATTGGACAATATGGAAGACCCTTCTCAGGAGGATCTTTGCAGTGTTGTTCAATCTGGAGAAAGTGAAGAAGAAGAGGAACAAGATACCCTTGAGCTGGAGCTAGTTTTGGAAAGGAAAAAAGTAAGTTTTTTAAGTTTTAAAGTACATTTTCTTCCCTCAGTACTGTCATACTCAGGTACCATTATGCTCAATTTACAGCACAAGTATTGGGATTTTGTTTTTCTTATCCTTTCATCTAGCTAATGTTTAAGCTTATGCAGTAAAAACTTGAGCAATGGATTTTTATAATTCTTTTGGTCCCTGATGATGCTTTTGGTAGTTGACAACCAATAAAATCTGATATTGTTCTGACTTAAGGATGGATACAATGAGTATCATCCTTGACTTAGCATCTTAACAAATGAACATTGCAAATTCTTGTGATAACTTGGTTTTTAACCCAACAGTTAAAGTACAAGTTGACTTTAAGTTATTAGCCATGGCATTGTTTGAATAGTTAAATGGGCTTTGTAAGATAACAGAAGAATTGTAAGAAAACCCTCATTACATGTGCTTTCTTTTTATAAAAGGAAAAAGTACCATCTTTAAAGAAGGTGGTCCACGGGAAACTTTCCTGATTGAGAAGTTGATTTTTACCTATTGCTGCCATGGTTTCTTGTAACAGTTTCATCTACTGCTGCCTTTGGTATAAAGCAAAAATTTCAGAGGTGTTGTATATCGGTATTACCTCCTTGAAGCTATGGAGAGGGACTAGCTAAGTTAAGCTTTATCTGTTGTGTGCATATATTGGAAAATTTGTGTATTAGTGGATTTCTAGAACACATCTGCTTCAAATTGACATTTGTTGACTACAATCATTAATAAGCATTTACTGAGTAAAAACTGAATATGGGACATAATGCTCCGCTCTCATGGACAATTGTATTAAGAAATGCTTCCTGTCCTCAAAGGGTTTAAATTCCAAGAACACATGGCTATCATTCTTGCTACTCATACACTAAAATGTTAATAAACAGTTAATGACACTGTTCACTTTATTTTTCTGTTTGTTGTAGGCAGAGTTGCGAGCCTTGGAGGAAGGAGATGGTAGTGTGTCAGGGTCTAGTCCATGTTCTGATATCAGCCAGCCAGCATCACAAGATGGAATGCGTAAACTTATGTCTAAAAAAGGGAAATGGAAGATGTTTGTTCGAGCTACCAGTCCAGAATCTACCAGCCGAAGTTCTAGCAAAACTGGACGGGAGACTCCAGAAAATGGAGAAACTGGTAATTCATGCTTCACATTAAACTTGAGAAGTGAAAGATGTACAGGGGAAATCCTTTTTTTCCCTCTTCTGCAAAAGGAAAGGGATAGCACTTTTACCCTTATAGGGTAATGCTGGGAAGAAACTTCTTTCTACCTTTTCCTACTCCAACTCTTAGTGGAAGAGTAAGATTCTGAAAGGCTGACATCCGTTGGTTGTGCATTCACCACTGATTGAGGGGTATTTCTTCCTCTAAAACAAACAACATTGACTCCTCCCCTTTTTATTATCGCTTGCCACAATAATTTCCTTGATCGGTGTAAAGACCATGGGTTCTCCTTACTCAGCTCACTGTTTCCAATTGGTAAACAAGGCAGGCAAGCCCAGCCTCTTCACTGCAGTCTGTACAATTTGCCCAGCCTCTGGTTGGCTGTGTAGATAGCGTGGTCCAGTCATGAGGACCCAAGTTACTTTTATTTGTGGTAACGTAGAAGAGACCCTGCTGCATTTTTCCAGTCTATTACCAGAACTAACACTTGAAGCTCCATTTGGCCCTAATTCTGTAGAGGCAAGTTAGCAATAAGATTTGAACACCAAACCTTAGTTGAGTATACCTAGCAGAAGATACCTTATAGGTTATAGTTCAACAACAAATAAACAAAAGCACAGGTAGGAAATGCGAGTATCTGTTTGAATCTTCTGTTTTCTATCAGCAATATAGAAGAATATGAAGTAGAATTCTAGAGGTCCCACTTCATCTTTTCTTTATTCTCATTCCCTATCACTAAAGTCCATTTTCTCTATCCTTTATCTACATATCCTTTTAGAACTTTCCCTCTCTTTACATTTGTTTATGTCTGTGTATGGGTACATGTATGTGTGCATAATTTTATCATAGATGAAATTGTTAATGACATAATTTTTTTCGCTTCATATGGCTTGAAAATTATTTTTAACCACTGAGTGGTTTATATGTCTTAAATTAACTCTTCCCCCATTGATGGACATTTAAGTTCTGTCCATGTTTCACTCTTAAAAATAATACAGCGTTTATATTATCCATAAACACCTATAAGCCATTCAAATGTCCACCAAAGGTAGATTGGATAAATTTCAGTGTATTCTTGCAATTAAATTCTAAACAGTGAAAAATGAATGAGCCATAGTAATATGCGTCAATATAGATTAATCTCAGAAGTAATGTAATGTTCAATTAAAGCCACAGAAGAATGCAAATGTTAATATTCTATGTATATAAGTAGGAAAATAGGCAAAAATATTGTGCTTAAAGATCTGTCTATGCGTGATGAAACTAAGGGCACTTATTACTGATACCATCGCGGTAGAGGTTATGTCTGGTGTGGATGTGATGGCAGAGGTACAGGGAGCATCAGACGTGCTAGTAATAGTCTTCTGTTAAGCTGGTTTATGGTTACCTGAATACTTATTTTATTTCTTAAAATGATACACACACTTGTTATACTTGACAAACATTTATTATACTTCATAATAATAAAAATAATGCTGTATAAAAATCCTGGTACATACTGCTTTATGCAGGTTTTAGTATCATAGTATAGATTCCTACTGGTATGTTGCTAGGTCAAGGGGTGTGTTCATTTTAATGTGATAGATTCTGCCTAATTGCCCTCCAAAATGATCAAGCCTTAGAGGTCTGCTGGTGCCTAAAATTGTTCAATTCTTTTACCTGCCACCAAATCTAAGGTATCTAATATGTAAATGAATTACAAACTGATAAGTAGGAGAGCAGAAAGATTTGGTTTCAGACCATTTGAAAATGCAGAAGAAATATTAATGATCAAATGAAAAGAACGAGCCCATTATATGATAAGGTTAAGAACTTAATATAAAATTTCAGGCTAATAAAAGCTGTTGAAAGTGATGTTAAAGTCATATTTCTTCTTTAGATCAAGGATTAATCAGAAACAAGAAGAGGTACTCAAATTTGGTTATTTTTTAAAAATACCTGTGATCCTCATGACAGAATGATTTACATTGTTTATGGAGATTAGTATGGTAAGCAGGTGTTCCAAAGCAAGCATAACAGAGACTTCATATCTTCTACTCCATTCAAGTTAATGGTAAATCTGTTCTCTTCTGGAGATTCCCACTACCCACGGATATTACCACGAAACAGAAAAGTAGGTTGGTCCAGTTTAGACTGTCTACAGGTCTTAACTAGTTCAGGAAGGAAGTTAACAGGTAGTTAAAAATGCTGCTCTGATTTTAAAACCTTTTTTCAATAGCCACTTGGTAAAGATTCTTATAACATCCCAAGTTTGATATCTAGCTTTTGTAAGTAATTGAAGCCATGGTATTGTAGAAGAGAAGATTAGAAAAGATTAATGAAGAAGAAAGAAAAAGCAGACACTACAGAGTAATATGGTAAAAAAAAAGTAAATTTTATCCATAGACCCATTTTAAGAAAGGTGATTGGTTATAAAGAATAAAATTTTTTTGGCTTTGTAAAGACAGTAGGTTGCTAAGTCAATAGCGCTTGAACAAGTAAGAAACACAGCAATGGATAGAGAATTAATAACCTTTTTCAAAAAGATCTCTGCTACAGGGTTCAGAAAATGTACATGGGGCTCTACCAGTATTGGTCTTTTTTATTTAATTTCACATATTTTCTTTTGCAGCAATTGGTGCTGAAAATTCAGAAAAAATAGATGAGAATTCAGACAAAGAGATGGAAGTAGAGGAATCTCCAGAGAAGATGAAAGTACAAACAGCACCTAAAGTAGAAGAAGAACAGGATTTAAAAGTATGTACGCATATTACTTAATGCAGCTTGACAAACAAATATTTTAAAATTTGCTAACTATAGTTAATGAAAGTAATCTTTACTATCTTCAGATATAAATCATTTACTTGGTTAGGTGAAAAGGTCCTATATAAGGCAGAAATAAGGAATTATAAGACTGATTTGATGTAGAGAAATTATCTAAAAATAAATTCTGAATGTTTTAATTACTTAAGCCTCCATTGAAAAGCAATAGTTTATCAGATACTGGCTTTTCTGGTTTAGAAGTACTAAAGAAACTACACCAAAATTTAATTCCTACATGAACTACATGTCCTTATGTAAAGTCAAATTTGGTTCCAATTTCATTTCTATTTCTAACATGAGGAGAATAGGACCATATAAGTTACGTAGCTATTTAAGGGTGGTTTGTTGGAAAGACCACTTGGCATATTCTTTTGACTTGAAAGAGTTTATCCAGTTATTGGATACTGTACCATTATGTAGAAGGGACTGGGAGAGTTAATTTTGTTCAGAGTATGACTAGTATAAGCAGTTATAATGGATAAATGATAGTTTGAACAATATTAGGAGTTATATGAGGTATGATCTAACAATACAGTGAATGTTTAAATTAAAAAAGAATTATTATGGGTTGCCAGTTAGCTTTGTTGGTTAGAGCACGGACTTTTAACAAGGTTGCCAGTTCGATCCCCACATGGGCCACTGTGAGCTGCGCCTTCCTCAGCTAGATTGGAACAACTACTTGACTTGGAGCTGATGGGTGCTGGAAAAACACACATAAAATAAGTTTTTTTAAAAAGGATTACAGTAAAAGACACATTGCCATTGATCCCCCTCAAAATAACTCCCTCTTGTTTCGAATACATTTATCCCATCATTCTTACCATTTTCTGAAGCAGTTCTGGAAGTCCTCTTTCGTGATTGTCTTTAGTTTGTGTTGTCATGGCTGCCTTGATATCCTGAATTATTTTGACTTTGGAGAAGAGCCAGAAGTCGCCTGGTGCCAGATCCAGTGAATAAGGTGGATTTGGATACACCGTAATGTTTTTACTTGACAGAAATTGCCATAGTTGTATATCATAAGCGATGTGTGACAGGGAGCATTGTCATAGAGGATGACTTTAAAAAACACCTCTCAACTGGAGCTCACACCCGACTGACTGCACTGAACAAGTTGAAACTAGTCACACGCTGTTACTAGGTTCGATGTGCTGCTTACCGTATTGAAGATCCCTGCCTTTCTGTTGGATGGCACTTGGCAGCAGCATTCACCATAGTTTTTGATCACAATGGAAAGGCTCCATGTCACAGATTGCTTCTGGTACGGCGATTTCTGTCAGAAACATTACTGTGCATCCTCAGCCACCTTATCCACCAGATCTGGAATCATGGAACTTCTGATTCTTCCCCCAAAGTCAAAATGACCTTGAAAGGTAAATGTTTTGAATCAATTTAGGACATCGAGGCAGCCATGACAACTCAACTAAAGACACTCAGGAAGGAGGACTTCCAGAACTGCTTCAGAAAGTGGCAAGAATGATGGGATAAGTGTATTCGAAGGGAGGGGGGAGTATTTTGAGGGGAATTAATGGCAGTGTGCCTTTTATTGTAATAATTTTTTTTGAATTTAAACATTCACAAAGTTTTTTATCAGACATCGTATCTTTTAGGATCTGTTTTCAACTATTGAAATCCATTTTATGTTAGAGTATATATGCATTTAATTTCTCCAGACCTTGTGTCATATCACTTTGTTATGTGAATTATTTTACTGTAGGTTAGAATTTTATCTTCTGCAAAGCTACTTGGATGCAGCTATTTGAGAAAGGCTGTATAATTTATAGGGAGACCCATTTTTCTAGTATCTATAAACAATAAATGAGATTTTACGTAATACAGAAAACATTGCTGATTCCATTTTTAACTTTTTTTTCTTTCCTGCATTACAGTTCCAGATTGGAGAACTGGCAAATACCCTGATGAGTAAATTGGAATTTTTAGGCATTAATAGACAGTCCATCTCCAACTTTCATGTGCTGCTCTTACAGACTGAGGTAATTTAGTCGTTTTTGGTATAAACAGTGTTTGAATGAAATGCTGTGTGTATGAGGAATCTGTCTTGTTTATATTTTAATCCTAAATTAAATGTTTAACCTTGAAGCATATTTGAAGTACCACCCCAGGAAATAAAACTGTATTAGCCAAAAGAAAATATAATTATGGAGATAAATACTGAGAGTTTGTGTATAATGATGATACTTAACCACCTTCGATAGGCATATATACCTTACTAAATTCATTGTGGTAAAATTGATTAATAAATAGCCTTATATAAATTTCAGGTGTACAACTTGGTAGGCACATATTTTAATATAGATTGTTTTCTAATAAATTAAAATTCTGTTCATAAATTGGATGAGGCCATAAAATGTTGAAAGCACTTTATAGGTATTAAAGCTTTAGAAATCTACTTAAAAAGTTCTGAGTCCTGTTTGTAAGCGTAGTATAGCGTACTGGACAAAATGGCAGGGTAGAATTAGGTGAGAAACTCCTATAGGAAGCTGATTGATTCCCCTAAGAACTGAGCCTTTAATTTTGAACTGTCTACCCAAATTGAAGGTAAAATTATTGGGGAACCAATCTTAATATAGTTTAAAGGGAAAAACAACCCTGCTACTCCTTTTCACAGGTACTGGAGAGTTGGCAATGTAAAAATGTACTGGGGCAGTCTTACTTTTTAGAACTCTGCAGAGCAAACAAGATTTGTTATGAAATTAAGGTGGGATTTCTCTTCCTCATTGCTCTGCTCCTGCCAGAGTATAGCAATACAGTCATGAACCAGAAGATGCATGTTCCTCTTATCTCTGCCTCCTGACATAATAAAAACTCTTTAACACTTACTGGTGTTTGTTGATCCTAGACTCGGATTGCAGACTGGCGGGAAGGGGCTCTTAATGGAAACTACCTTAAACGAAAACTTCAGGATGCAGCAGAACAACTAAAACAGTATGAAATAAACGCCACTCCTAAAGGCTGGTCCTGCCACTGGGACAGGTACGCACTCTTCTCCCCTTTTCACCTTTCACCTTTGACATCTCAAACATGATTTGTGATCACCATCACCTGACAACATGACAGCCTGTCTGGAGACTGAGAGCAGCTGCAGTTAGCGGTGCCAGGCAGGCAAAGCACCGCAAGCACTTACAGAGTCTGGGCCAGCCACGCGTTGGAGAAACAAAAAACAGTGTTTAAAGTGTTCCATGTAACGGATTTTTTCCCAAGATTGGACAAAGCTGGTTTTTACTCTCCAGAGTGTTGTTGCACGGAGTAGGGCGGGCTTGGGGGTTAAGCGCATGCGAGAGCTCTGTGCGCTTTACAGGACCTCTGGAAGCAACTACTCCTGATTAACCTCGGTGAAGTTAAGGAAAGCTTCGTGGCTGAAGATGTGAATGAAGAACAAGATTACTATCTTCTGCCAGCAGGTCAGATGAAAATATTTCTTTTTATATTTGGTTTTTCTTGATTTTTTTTTCGTTATTTGAAATCTTTGCTCTTTTATTTTTCAGCTCCCAGATCCTCTCCCTCTCTTTAGCTTTCACTGTTTGGTATCAAGAGTATGAATTGTGAATTCCACCGTCCAAGAGGGGAAGAGTCACCTTTCGCAAACTTCGTTGTTCTCTTCTTTGGAAGGGAAATTAGTGTTCTAGGAAATGGAGTCCCTCCATTCATGAAAATTTAAACCCTGTTAAGCATTTGCCAAAAAAAAAAAAAAAAGGAAAGAAAGAAAAGATATGAGAGGTGTTTTCTAAGTCATCTGTTGAAGTGAGAGGGCTCAGGGCTGTATTCACAGAGCTGCTGGCAGTGCAAATAGCTTTGAATTGTCCTTGGTTCTCCATCCTCAAGTGTCAAAGCTCTTTGTTGCCTTTGTGAATAGCAGTCCATTAAAGGAGAGGTTCGTCCCTGTGAGAGCAGACTGCTGTCCTGGGACAGGACCAAATGGAAGTGTCTTTGTAGGAGAATGGGTCTTAAAACATGTGTTTTCTTTCTTGTAATTTAGGGATCATAGACGATATTTCTATGTAAACGAACAGTCGGGCGAATCTCAGTGGGAGTTCCCAGATGGTGAAGAGGAGGAGGAAGAAAGCCAAGCACAAGAAAGTAGAGACGAGACTCTTCCTAAACAGACATTGAAAGACAAAACTGGCACTGATTCAAATTCTACAGAATCGTCTGAGAATTCTACAGGTGGGACAATTTACCCAGTACTAATTGCAGACAAATGATTTTAGAGAAAAAAAGACTTCTATAAATTAATATAAAAGAAGAAAATAATTTAAACCATAACCTAAATTTCTAGTTAAAAAAATAGTGGCTTGACCTAAAAAAAGAATACAGGCATTAAACTGAAGAAAACTAAGGTGGTGACTAGTTGGAAATCAGTCATTGATATCAGACTGCTAAAAAATGAAATGATGAGCCAATATATTTTGATTTTTAAAAGATTGTCGAATTTCCATAGGAATGCTAATTAATGCCAAGGAGCTAGATAATTGAATTGTGATTATCTGTGTGGAGTGATACGACATTTGTTCCGCCTTTCTGTAGAAGTCTTAGTGTATTGATACTGCAACCTCATTTTTCAACTCCACCTATAAGAAGTCGTATAAAAAGTATGGTTACTACAAATCAAAATGATCTGAATAAATGCTGTGAAACTAGGACCATATTTGTTTCAGAGCAGCATAATAGTAGATCCTTGCAAATAGCCAACAATATTCTTGAATAAAATGATCAAAATAGCTCAACTCATTTAAAGTACTCTTAGACAGGTCTTCAGTTTAGTTGCATACAGTAAGTCCTCACTTAACATCTTTGATAGGTTCTGTGACTTTAAGCAAAACAATATATAATGAAACCAGTTTTACCATAGGCTAATTGGTTTAAACAAAAATTAAGTTCTTACGGCATCTCATTAATGTTGCAACATTATTTGAGGACCTGGTATACATTAGAAAAAAGAGCTTTCATAGCTCCTTAGTTATTCTGAGAATCTGATAGCTTTTCTAAGAGCCATGGCTTCATTTCCATGATATGGAAAAAGATACGTTTCTTTTCCAAGTCCCTCTTGGAATGACAAAAATAAGTGAATAATGAAGCATAGTCAAGACTGATTAGCAATGTTTTTTGGTCTAAAACACTGGAAGCTATTTGTTAAAATAATGGCATGTGAAGGCAAGAGTCTATGGAGTGGTTTCTAAAGTAATAAACCTTTGAAGATAAAAACCACATGGAATTTGTGGTGAGATAAAGAGTAAAGAGCTGAGTTCTTTTGTCCTCTGCTTATCAAAAATGATGCTATGTACTCTACTGGCTCCCTGATCCCAGTAGAAAAGATCTGATAATGTACCAAATGAAACTTATCATGACTTTAACTTCTTAAATAACCTAGAAGTCGTTATCAGATCACTCTAAATAAAAAGCTACATATGACTGCAGTGATAATTTTAGAACATAGCAAAAGGGTGGTTTTACTCCACTTCATATTTCAGAAATATATTTTCTCAACTTACAGGGTATTTACCATTTTCACAAAGATAATTTTCTTTTGATTACTTTCCCCATTCTTTCGGTAGCAATGATAGATACGTCTAATAAGTTGGTTTTATTGTTTGCTGTTTAGCAGTTAGTGAACTGAAAAGGCTTGATGGTGGTTCTGGGTAGGTGACTCCACTCTTGGCCACTGTCTAATGTCCCTTCCTTGTATGTTCCAAAGCTGAACATTCTAGAATTACCAACTAAGTGTTCTGTGATCACCTTCGAGTTCAGTTATTATTTTCTCCCTTTGTTAATGACTCACACAGTTGGTACTGCCTGGTAAAGGGAAGGCCTTGGAGACATTCCTGTCTGATGAAAACAAAAACTAGTTATGCTGTAGGAAAAAGCCACTGATAAACCAGTATATATTCTTCAGTCTCTTTATTGAGAGCCACTAAGACCACATGATAAACTTTGTCTAAATAAAATCCAAATTTGTACTTAGGTCTTTGGGATTTAAGAGCAATACCAATCACTATTTTAAGCCTATAAAGAAAGTTTATATAATATATACTCTTTGTCAGCCTAGCATGGTTAAACCTTACCTTTTAAGAAAAAAACCTATTATATTACCTTCGGAGGGCGAGAAAGTTGCAGAGTTCTGTTCATTTTTTATCCTTGTTCATTTTTCAGTGTTTGAATTCAACATATTTCTTAAGATAAGCGATATTTCAAGGTAAACCCAGTATGTCTGTCTTACTGGGCTTGTGTCACTTAGGTTAAATTTAGCTGCTTTTCAAAAAAAAGTCTATGCAAACCTATTATTTATGCTTTAAATTGCTAAACTGGTGTTTGGGCCAAAATACTAAGCAAAATTTTCTTTTGCGGGGGAATACAGGAAAACAATGAAGCCTGCCTATAAACAGATATAAAGAAGCATGGAAAAGATATATTCTTGAAGAATTCAAAATTTGTATCCCCACACTATTCTGTCTTTAAGCTTGTAGTTGTAAAATCTATGAGGACATAATAAAAGCTGTGCATACCATTTTAATCTCACCTTGGACTTCAGACTAAATGTTCTCTTAAGTAGAAAAATACACCAACTGGGTTAAATTTTGAAATGAATAAAAGCCTCATGTGATATGAAATCCATGGATATTCATAGTAGGATTTCTTGAAGTTCTTTGTATTTAAGTTTAAGGAAATAATTTGAGTATTAAGACACAGCTTTTATGTTTTGTGTAAATGTAGTTTGGGATTCAAATATTAATTCTAAAAGTGCTCCTTGTTTGCTGCTAAATTTACCAAGTCTGGTTTATCTCATTTACCCAACGTTGAATTCTGACTAGCTTTGCTAGAGGTTGTAAACCACATTATTAATATTGAACCTACTGTGGGTTTTTTTGAGTACCTCTGCATAGCAGCATGTCACCGTCGTAATTGTATCGGTGTTGCATTATGCTTCTAGATGAGGAATCTACCGATATATAAAGTGACATTTTAATTTACCTACAATATGTTATGGTTGGTTTAGTAGAATGAAGTTTAATAAGATACTAATCTTCAGTGTTTATTACTTAGTTCTGATGTAATCTTGACATACTATTATGTAATGTAATAGACTGGCCATACCCAGACTTTGTCTAAAAGTTAATGTATGAATTCATATTAGATATGACCAAAGACAGAAGTTTAATGATATGTTTTAAATCTTTAGCTAGAAAACTGCATTCCTGTTTTCTGGTGAATTTTTTCAGTGTTCTTTTCCTTGGTAGTAAATAACTTAAAATAATTACAGTAACCATGTGAATCATGTTCTTAAAATCTTTTATATAATGTATCATTTATCTGTTCCATGAAAAGTAAAGCTGTTCTGAAAGTCAAATGGTTCATGGTCACTTCTGTGTTACCTTGTTGAGTGCCAGTGTGGCGTGTTTTGACCAAAGTAAGATAAAAGGCCTTATCCTTGTGCCAGAGCCTGTTACAATACAGCCCTTACATAATCCACTGCTTTTGACCATGAAATTGAACAGGTGGCTGCATCTGGATCTCTACTCCATGAGAAGTGAGACTTATTTGACTGAGATTTCTAAAGCTCTTGGACTCCTGATAGTTCACCAGGACGTCTTGATAAAATAGCGCTAGACTAGGAGTCATACATGGCCACTAAGAGCTGTATGATCTTGGGCAACTTATTTCCTTCCTGGGTTTCATTACCTTTAAAACGAGAGGGTTGAATAGATGATTTCTCATGTCTCTTCTACTCCTAAATTCTATGGTTTTTAGGGAGAAAATCCCCTTCAGCATTCCTGGGATATATATCTAATTGTCCCATATATTGTGAAACTTCCCTATTGACGATAAAGAGGGATGGGGAAGGCTACAAGTAAGTATATCCTCCTATTTTCTCTAATTCTTAAAGTTTTTCCCAGCAGAGAAAGGACAGTAATTAACTGGCTTTTGCAAAATTAGAGGAAAACTGATCCT
The DNA here is from genome assembly GCF_964194185.1 of Rhinolophus hipposideros. NCBI lineage: Eukaryota > Metazoa > Chordata > Mammalia > Chiroptera > Rhinolophidae > Rhinolophus > Rhinolophus hipposideros. Next base: position 12,749,006 of record NC_138056.1, read on the forward strand.
GCAGCTTTTTAGCTGTAATTTCTTAACTCAGATTTCAACAGCAGTTTCAAATCCTCTGCATCTTCAAACACCTCTTTTGTGTGTGCCTTAGTTATCATTTACCCTGCAGATTTGTCTCCTCAATTTCCCTTTTCTCATTACAGAAATTAAAAATTACCCTCCCTGATTTGTGTTGCTGTGGTTTAGCAAATGAATGTAATGGAATGATAAGGTTGACAATGGCACCTGCAAATGGATTTTTAAAACTTAGTAACCCAAATCAATTAAAACAGAATTTGTGTGTTTTGAATGGGTACTTCTCTGGGTCATAAATTACTTATCTAGCTCACTGAAAAATCAAATACAGTCAGTATTACAAATGCACATCTTTCACTCCCCTCATCACTATTTAGAGTAAGAAAACCCCAGAGGGTTGCCTTCTACTTGCACATGTTGAAACTGAATGTAGGTTTAGGTTCAGATAAGTGAATTTCTCATTGGTTTGATGTGATGTGCTTCATTTACTTATCCGTAAATCTGGACCCAAAGAACAAGACTAGCTTTTTGTTTTTAGATTTTATTTTGTTAATTACAGTTGACATACAATATTATTTATATTAGTTACAGCTGTACAGCATAGTGGTTAGACATTATATAATTTAGGCAGGGATCCCCCAATTAGTCTAGTACCCACCTGGCACTATACATATTAGTTGTTACCATATTATTGACTATATTCCCCATGCCCAACTTTACATCCCTATGACTATCTTGTAACTACCAATTTGTGCCTCTTTGTTGTTTTGGTTTTATTTATTTTTTTTAATTAAAGTTTATTGGGGTGACAATTGTTAGTAAAGTTACATAGATTTCAGGTGTACAATTCTGTATTACATCATCTATAAATCCCATTGTGTTCACCATCCAGAGTCAGTTCTCCTTCCATCACCATATATTTGAAAGACTAGTTTTTTGTAACTGGAATGAGTGCTAACTATGAGGTTCATAAATTTATCTTTCCACAGAAATCATTTTTGAACTGTTGTTTAATATTTCAGTGACATTAATGTAGAATAGATCTGTGGGTCAGATTTTATTTCACCAGTCAATTGAACATTTCCGTAAATATAAGCCATGTAGTTTTTATCTTGCTTTTTCCCTGACTCCTATTTGTTTTCGTAGGTTCTCTTTGTAAAGAGTCCTTTTCTGGCCAAGTTTCTTCTTCATCACTCATGCCACTTACTCCATTCTGGACCCTCCTTCAGTCAAATGTGCCTGTGCTTCAACCTCCATTACCTTTGGAAATGCCACCGCCTCCACCCCCACCCCCAGAATCCCCTCCTCCCCCTCCCCCTCCCCCGCCTCCTGTAGAAGATGGTGAGATCCAGGAGGTAGAGATGGAGGATGAGGGAAGTGAGGAGCCTCCTGCCCCAGGAACAGAGGAGGATACTCCGTTGAAACCTTCTGTACCAACCACGGTTGTAACTAGCCAGGTGAGAAATGACATTTGGCATTAGGAAGAGTTTAGGGGGACTGGAACACGATTGACATCGTGTTTTATTTTAGAAGAGGATATTTAACCAGGACCTTTAGCCACTGACTAGAATCTTTGTGTTTCAGAGTTCAGTTGATTCTACCATCTCTAGTTCTCCCACTAAAGCGATAAAGAGAAAAGCTACAGAAATTAGTACTGCGGTAGTTCAGAGATCAGCTACCATTGGTAGTTCTCCGGTCCTCTACAGCCAGTCATCTATAGCTGCAGGTAAGCACTGTGATGAAAATGTGTTTTCCGTAATGTATTATCTTTGTTTTCAGAATTAGATACCATAAATTAATGTCAAAGGCTTTTCATTGCAAAACTATTTATATGCATTTCTTTTCAGTTACTAAGCAGTTTAGTGACTTTTAACAGTTTGGCACATGTCCTTCTAGATTTACATAACATCAGTGATTTTGATGTTGAAGTACCTTAATGCTGAAGTATTCAGAAATTAATACTTTGCTACCAGAAAAAGTGGCTATGTTTTTCGAGGAAAGGTTTATTGGAGTTATTTTGTAGATGATCTACACATACTTCAGTTCCCTTTTCCTTCTTTTCCTTGTTTATGGCTTTGCATTAAAGTTTTTTCTTACGTTTTCTGTATTAGGTCACCAGACGACAGGGACTGGTCAGCAGTCTGCAGGGATTGGACACCAGGCACTGTCAGTTAGCCATCCAGCCACAGGAATGGGTCATCAGGCCAGAGCAATGAGCCTGCAGTCCAGTTACCTAGGCCTGGCATCAGCTCCTGCGATTATGAGCTATGCTGAGTGTTCTGTTCCAATGTCAGTGACTGCTCCCACGTTGCAGCCAGTCCCAGCCCGAGGTGCTGTACCCGCCGCCACTGCCATTATAGAACCGCCACCACCGCCACCTCCTCCCCCTCCTCCACCTCCTCCGCCAGCTCCCAAAGTGCCACCCCCCGAGAAGACGAAAAAGGGGAAGAAAGACAAGGTATAGTGAAGCTCTCTTTAAATTTGTATTTTCAGAAAATCTTATTATCGAGGTGATACTCATATAAAGTTAACCGTTTTACGATACACCGTTTAGTAGCATTTAGTACATGCATCCTGTGCAACCACTACCTCTTATTACATAATATTTCATCACCTCAAGAGAAAACCATGTACCAATTAAGTAGTCACTCCCTAGCATCCCCTTAACTCCAGCCTCTGGGAACCACCAGTTTTCTTTCGGTCTCTGTGGATTTACCTGTTATTTGCAGTCATGCAGAGATGAACTTTTATGTCTGGCTTCCTTTACTTAGCACAGTGTTTTCTAAGTTCATCCATGTTGTAGCATGTATTAGTATTTCATTCTTTTTTATAGATGAATAATAGTCTTCTGTGTGTGTATACCACAATTTATCCTTTGATCCATTGATGGACATTGGGATTGTTTACACCTTTTTGTAGTACCAGTATGAACATGCATACAAGTACATGAATATGGAGTACTTGTTTTCACTTCTTTTGGGTATATAGGAGTGGGACTGCTGGGTCATACTGTAATTCTGTGTTTAACTTGGAGGAATTGCCAAAGTTTTTCCTCAGCAGCGAAACCATTTTACAGTACCACCAGCATGTACAAGGCTTCTAATATCTCCAAATGTTCACCAGTACTTATTGTCCATTTTTTAAAAAATTATACCAATCCTAGTGACTATGAGGTGGTATCTTGCTGTGGTTTTGATTTCTATTTCTCCAGTGAGTAATTATGTTGTGCATCTTTTCATTTGCTTGTTAGCCACTTGTGTATCTTTGGAGAAATGTCTGTTTAAGTCCTCTGTCCATTTTTTAATTGGGTTGTTTGTCCTTTGTTGTTGAATTGTAAGACTTCCATATAAATTATAGGTGCAAGTCCCTTAAAAGATACATTACTTGCAAATATTTTGCCTTTTCATTCTCATAGTGTCGTTTGGTACACAAAAGGTTTTAATTTTGGTAATGCTAATTTTTTTTCATTTCTGCTTGTACTTTTTGTGACATATCTAAGAATTCATTGCCAAATCCAAGGTCGTGAAAATTTACCCCTATGTTTTCTTCTGAGAGTTGTATAGTTTTAGCAGTTACATTTAGGTTGTTGATCAATTGTTGGTTAATTTTTGTCTCTGGTGTCAGGCAAAAGTTCATTTTCATTCTCTTGAATGTGGACATACTTGTGTCCCAGTACCATTTGTTGAAAAGACCATTCTTTCCCCATTGAATGGAAGACCATATCTAAAATTAATTTATCATAGATGTATGGGTTTATTTCTGGACTTTGAATTCTATTCCATTGGTCTAAATGCCAATACCACAATGTTTTGTTTACTGTGGCTTTGTAGTATGTTTTGAAATTGAGACATGAGAGTTCTCCGACTTTGTACTATTTTAATATTGGCGATTCAGGCCTCCTTCTAAGAATTTACAGGTTAGCTTTTCCATTTCTGCATAAAAGGCCAGTGGAATTTTACAAGGATTACATTTTATTGTCATTTGTTTGAGTCATATTGCCATCTTAACTCTTGCTGCGTTAATTGATTTCAGGTTTTTTTGTTTTCCCCCAAAATGTGTCAGAAACCCACCAAAAACAAAAAGTTGATATTCTGAGTATTTTATGCATTTAATAATAATTTCAGCTGCTTTGTATATAAATGAATTGTTTTTATGTATAAAAATTTTGGAGATACGCATTCATATATATCCGACTGTTATGGCAAAAGGGTTAATACTGATTGAATCTCTCAATCCATGAACACAAGATTCCTTTCCATTTCTTGAGGTCTTCAATTTATTTCAGCAGTGTTTTACCGTTTTTCCCTAAAAATAAGACCTAACCAGAAAATAAACCCTAGCATGAGTTTTTAGGATGACATCCCCTGAACATTAAGACCCGGTCTTATTTTCGGAGAAACATGGTATAGTTTTCAGTGTACAAGTCTTTCACCTTGGTTGCATGTATTCTCAGGTATTTTATTCTTTAGAATACTATTGTAAGAGGTATTGTTTTAATTTACTTGGATTTACCCTTTTATCATTATATAATGTTTTTCTTTATCTTTTATAACTATTTTTGACTTTATAGTCTATTTTGTCTTACATTGTTATATGTAGCTGCTTTCTCGTGGTTACTGTTTTCATGGAATGTTTTTTCTGTCTTTGCACCTTAAATCTGTGTGTGTTCTTAGATACAGGGTGAAATGTCTTATAGACATCATCAGTTGAGGTTTTGTTTTTAATTGATTCTGCCAGTATATGTCTTCTGATTGGAGAGTTTATCCATTTATATTAATAATTATTAATTTAGTATAACTAATTACTGATAGGTAATGGCTTACTATAGCTATTTTATTTGTTTTGTGTATGTCTTAGTTTTTTTCCTTTACTGCCTTCCTTTGTGTTTAGTTCTTTTTATTTCAATGACATATTTTGATTGCCTTCTTTCTCGTGTATATTCTATATTTTCTTTGCTGTTACGTGGGAATATGCTTAAGTTATAAGTCGTTTAGCATTTCTTGTAGGGCAAGTCTAGTGATAATGAACTTCCTCAGCTTTTGTTTATCTCGCAGATCTTAATTTCTCCCTTATTTTTGAAGGACAGTTTTGCCTAGCATGGAACTCTTGTTGGTAATTTTTTCTTTGATCACTTCAAATACATCATCTCATGCAAGGTTTTTGCTAGAAATTTTATTACAATCTTATTGAGGATCCTTTATACAGACAAGTCACTTGTGTTTTGCCGCTTTAAAGATTCCCTCTTTAGCTTTTGACTATTTGATTATGTGTCTCAGTGTGTTCTTTTTGGATTTATCCTACTTGGAGTTCATTAGGCTTCTTTCTTAGATATGTATGTCCAGGTCTTTCCTTAAATTTGGGGAGTTTTTGGCCATTATTTGTTCAGATAAGCTATCTGCCCCTTTCTCTCCTAGGACTCCCATAATGCATATATTGGTGTAATTAATGGTATCATATAAGTCATTAGACTCTGTTCACTTTGCTCTGTTTATCTTTTTGTTCCTCAGACATAATTTCCAATGACCTGTCAATTTTGGTGATCCTTTTTCTGCCTATTGGAGCCTGCTGTTGAACTAATGAATTTTTCAATTCAGCTGATATAATTTTCAACTCTAGAATTTCTATTTGGTGTTTTTTTTTTTATAATTATCTCTGTTGATATTTGTTCATATATCATTTTCCTGATTTCCTTTAGTACTTTTCCTGTTTTATTTAGCTCCTTGAGCACTTTTAAGACAGTTGCTTTAAAATCTGTCTAGTAACTGTGAAGCATGTGTTTCCTTATAGTTGGTTTCTAGAGATGTATTTTATTCCTTTGAATGGGCATGGTTCTTAATTTCTTTGTATACTTTGTGATCTTTTCTTGAAAATTGGGCATTCGACAAAACAACTACCTCTCCTAGTCTTCGTGTACTGGCTCTGTATGGTGGAAGACGACCTTCATTAATGAGCCCAACGTGCAGGCTGTACATCTTTTCGGGCGTTTTCTGTGCATTTGTGTTCCCTGGACTTCTACTTGTTCTTTTTTCCTATTCCCCTGTATACGTTTAGTTTTAGTTTTAATTTCCATAAGCGTTTCATACCAGTCTTTTCTGGGACCCTTAGGTGTTTTATTGCATTCCTCTGTCCATAACCTCTTGCCCTCAGGTGTCCACATGACTCTGCAGTCCCCTCTGGTTTTCAGATGCTATAGCACTTACCACTTCCTTTCATGCCTTCCAAATATGCTGCCATTCCTGCTGGAGCTCCAGGTTAGGCAATATCGACACCAGTCCCTCAAGCAGTGACAGATAGGCCAGAACATTTTATACATTCCACTCTTTTCCTTCCATCCTGAGGGAGGGAACTGAGAATTGGACTGCTTTATCCCAACCACACTGAGGAAAGGGGTCATGTAAGTGCCAGCAAACAGACCACAAAACTTGCAAACCGTTTGAGTGGCTTTTTCTCAATAAGGTTGCTGCGGAGCTTTGACTCTTTCAGAGTTCTCACAAAGCCATTTTAGTCAGTCTGTGTTTGTTTACATAGTGTTTCTATGAGGGAACAAGAGCCTGGAGCTTCATAGTCAGCCGTCTTTTAAACATCACACTCACAGACACCTTTGAATTCCCTAATTACCTAAAGAAACTTTATCCAAAGAAACTTTCTCAGCAGTTTTTCCTCCCAGTGTTGGTGCTCTGTAATCTGCCTCAACTGGGATCTTTTGCACCATGGGTAAGCAAGGCAAATTCATTTGCCTTAAAATGGTTCAAGGAACCTTCCCAAATGAGTTTTGAGTTCACACAAAAGAGAGAAGATATTTCTGGGTTGAACCATTTGTCCAAGTTGGTACCATGGTTCCAAAGTATATGGAAGTGAATATAAAAATCAACAGTGACAATTAAGACAGTGTCTTGAGTAGACAGTTGTCAAGCTACTTACCATAGCATATACATTTCTCCTGAATCAACATACTGTTTTATCACCTCCGTACCTTTTTTTTTTTTTATTTTTAATTATTTATATACCTTTTTTTTTTTTACAGGACTTTATTGGGGGGAACAGTGGGTACTTCCAGGACTTTTTTCCAAGTCAAGTTGTTGTCCTTTCAGTCTTAGTTGTGGAGGGCGCAGCTCAGCTCCAGGTCCAGTTGCCGTTTCTAGTTGCAGGGGGCGCAGCCCACCATCCCTTGTGGGACTCGAGGAGTTGAACTGGCAAACTTGTGGTTGAGAGCCCACTGGCCCATGTGGGAATCGAACCGGCAGCCTTCGGAGTTAGGAGCATGGAGCTCTAACCGCCTGAGCCACCGGGCCAGCCCCACCTCCATATCTTTATCTACTGGCCCCACTGCTGTTCATTCTTTGCACAGTTAAATGTTAGAATGACCAGAGCTCAGGAATCACTTCTTTTATGAAGCCTTCCTTGTCCCTCTTCCTCCACTTTTCCAAGAGAGGTAATTAACTACTTCCTCCTCTGTTCATTGAACAAGTAATATCTTTAGCCAGTCATGCTTGTATGGTCTTATAAATAATAGTTTTGCAAAATCCAGAATTTAAAGTTAATGTAACATTTTTACATACCTGATATCTGAAAACAAATGATGACCCTTCTCTTTATTATTAACAAGCAATTTTTAAAGAATGTAAAATGCATACTTAATGCCTATAATGTTCAAGAATATTTGAGAGCAGTATATTTTTCCAGTGTTTGCTGAAGAGTTTTGTGTGTAGCTAATATAAACTAAACAAAAAAAAGTTCTAGCCATATAATCATCACTCCTCTGACTGCAGTGTTTTTCTATTAAAAATGTGCTCAGACAGCAAGTGTAACTCTGGAGCCATGGTTTCAAATGTGATAGACAACACATAACTTCTAAAACAAAATTTATTTTACCATGACAGATAGGAATCAAGTATGCTGAAAATTCATGAAACCCTAGAGAAGTCAAAATGAAACAATAGTGACTCTACTGAGATCTGTGGTTTTTAATCATGTGCGCACGTGACCATTATTAACCTATGTTACTTTTTACTCAGTTGCTTCCATGCTAACCCAGAATGGGCTGTGTTGGAGTTTGCTGGGAGGGTGTGTATGCAATGGGTCAGATTGTAGGTGAAAGGACAGAATGAAATGTGGGAAGGTATGTGGAGCTGAAGGTTTAAGTAAGCATGATAGATGGGCATTCATTTCCCCCAGAAAGTTAAGAACTGTCAATGACAGTCCAAAAATAGGGTATGGAGCAGGGAGCCAAGTAATTAAAAAAAAAAAAAAAAAAAAAGACTAAAAATATTAAGCTTATTTTCTCAGATCTTTGGAGACTGAATCAAGAAGTTTGTCTCAAGTGCAGGCAGGAAAAAACATACCCATTTCTCATACAAGCACAGCATGCCATCACACCTACCTCTTGAGTGCCTGCTTGTGCACATAGTGTAACCTGGTCAGGTTTTTAAGCACATAGCTCTGCTCCTCTTCAAACACACAGGAATATAAATCGCTTTTATCAGTGTCTAATGCAGTGGCTCTCTAATGTTACATAACTAATCACGTCAGCACGTATATTTTGAATACATACATTTCTCAGGCATTCTCCCAAGGAGCATGGGATTTAGTAGGAAATCAGACAAATACAGTCTTGCCTTTTGTAGAGCTTCCCTCTGAGCAGATGCGGGAGAAGTAGGAACAGAGTTGGGGAGATAGATAAGCAGGTAAATGTTAGGTGTTTAAAATGCAGTGGGGGAAAAACAAGGCAGTGTATGAGGACAGAAAGTGGTCTTTGGGAAGTGGTACTATTTCAGATAGGCTGGTCAGGGAAGACCTCTCTGATAGAGTGCCATTGATCAGAAGCCTGAAGGTGTTGTAGGCCAACCCATGTTTATATGAGGTTTGACAGTTAAGTTCATGAACTCATCCTAGAAAAAGTACTCCATACCTCATTGCGGAATATTGCTATGGTCACTGTTGAAGTACTCCCCTTGGGAGCTATGCACCGACACCAGCACTCAGTCCATCCTTCAGAGCATTCTGGAACTCATTTTCTGGAATGGCCATCAGATCTGTCGTCATATTACTGTTGATGTCCTGAGTGTCATCAAAAGGTCTTCCTTTCAATATTTCCTTTATCTTGGATAACAAAAGAAGTCATTGGGGCCAGATCAGGTGAGTAGGGAAGGTGTTCCAACACGATTATTTGTTTATTGGCTAAAAATGCCCTCACAGGGGGTTCACAGTGTGAGGGATATAAATGATGAACGTCTAAGTATTACCTTGTCTTGTACACCTGAAACTTAAAAAAAAAAAAAAAAATGCCCTCACAGATAGTGCCATGTGACCTGGTGCATTCTGGTGAGCAAGAGCCATGAATTGGTGGTGAAAAGTCCAGGTCATCTGGGGACACCCGGTTGGCTCAGTTGGTTAGAGCGCAGTGCTCATAACACCAGTGTCAGTGGTTTGATTCCCACATGGGCCAGTGAGCTGTGCCCATCACGACTAGAGTGAAAACAACAGCTTGACCTGGAGTTGATGGGTCCTGGAATAACACACTGTTCCCTAATATTCCCCAATAAAAATTAAAAAAAAAAAAAAAATTCAGGTCGTCTAACTTTTTCACATAGCCTTTTCAGCACCTCCAAATAATAGTAAACTTGATTAACAGTTTGTCCAGTTGGTACAAATTCATAATGAATAATCCCTCTGATATCAAAAAAGGTTAGCAACATCTTTGCAAAAAGTTCACAAACTTAATTGTCCAACCTCGTAGTTTTACTTTTGGCAAGTTTCGCAAGTATTTTTTTACTACAGAAGTACATGTTTATTATAGCCAGTTTAGAAAATAAAGGTAAGCCAAAAGAAGAAAAATAAAATTTATTATAACTCCTCTTAGAACTAATCTCATCATTCATATTTTGATATGTCTCCTTGCTTTTTTTCGTATTTAATAGTTGCCATGACTTTGTTGCTCTTTCCAGAAAAGCTAGTCATTTGTTTCTCAGCTCTATTTTTCACTTCATGTCAATACTACATCTATTTAAAATTTCTCAACTGGAACACTAATTCTGAGGAGATAAGGGCAATAGTTTTGAATTCCACAGACTAGGGAGGCTAAAGGCAATTTTTATAACCTTATTTCATAAAATAACCACATCTACAGAGTTCAGATTTTTAATCAAGTGTTTGGCAAGAATGCAGAGTGGTATTTATTTTGCGTTTCCATTCTTTTGATTGTAAAGTTAGTTCACTTAATTCTTTAGCACTAGGGAAAGATCCTGGTGTCATGCGGAGGACTCGAGTCCTTATTTTATGTAAATATTCCTTCTGACCAGTAACGTTTGTTACAGGCGAAGAAGAGTAAAACCAAAATGCCATCTCTGGTAAAAAAGTGGCAGAGTATCCAGCGTGAGTTAGATGAAGAGGAGAACTCCAGTTCCAGTGAAGAGGACCGGGAATCAACCACACAGAAGCGAATTGAAGAGTGGAAACAGCAGCAACTGGTCAGGTAAAAGAAGAGAGACCACAGATGGGGGTGGGCTGTGTTCAATTCATAGAAGTACTTATCTATAAAAATCATAGCTTATCTTTTTACAAAATCAGAACTATCAGAGTTGTAATACTTTCTCCCATGGTTGTTCTCTTCCTTGAAAGGTGATGCACTATTTTGCGCATCATTATAAGAAAATCAAGGGATGGTATCAGTGACAGTTTATTTCACTTTTGCATCATTCTTATACGTGATTCCATTATTTCTCAGTTTTTTATTATTTTAGTCTTTTTTAGTATTGCTGGGAATTGAATAATGATTAATTCTTAACAGTGATAAAATTAATAGGAAACTATTTCAAGATGATAGGGGGAAATCACAAGGATCTTATAATTTATCTTAGATTATTTTAGATTTATGAAAGAGTCCGGTGCAGCCATTCTAGTAATTGCAAGATAGAATCTGTTTTAATCTATTTTTCAAATGATTGAATATGCCATGAGATATCAAGTTTTACGAATAGAACTGATTAAAAGAATCTTAAAAACGTTAGGTCCAAAGGTCCTTGATGGTATATTGAAGGTTAAATATATCTTCCTTAAAGAATCATAACTCCTAGGGGCCAAGAAGAACTTTTGCAAGAACATATTTTATTCCTTCAGTGTGGCTTTAATGGATACTGAAGATATGTAAAAATAAATATGCACATGTATATAAAACTACATGTACGATGCATCAGAAGAAATTTGATGAAGAATATGCTGGTACTTAACTGAGAAACCTGAAGCATTTTCACAAACCTACATGTGATACATCAGATTTTTTGTTTCAGTTAAAGAAGTATTTATTTGCTAGGAAATGAACAGTTTTATTTTTTTTTCTTTCCAGTGAAGTAATCTTTGTGTTGTTTTCACAGTGGTATGGCAGAAAGAAATGCTAATTTTGAAGCTCTTCCTGAGGATTGGCGAGCAAGACTGAAACGAAGGAAAATGGCTCCAAACACATAGTTTTTTAAAAAGAAAAAAATTTTTTTATTTTTATTATTGATTTTTGTGTCTGTGTATTCAGTTCAGAGTCTTAACCAGTTTTACTGTTGTCAATAAACTGTAAATGTTATGAGGGAGACCATACGAATTTCCTAATGAGCATACACATAAAACGTTTTCACGTTTGTGAAACGTAATTTTTTCTGTTTTGCTGAAGGGTGAGGTGACTGAATACTTTGACCTGGCTGCCTTTATTTTCCCACTGGCAAACTCAGTATGTCAGGTACATTGATCTCATCAATGTCGAACATGTGGCTCATGAGTCTGACACCTCTGTAGAGGACTCACTGACAAAAAGTGAAGGGTTTTCCTGCATAATAGAGGCTCACTTAGTCCCCAGTGTGGCACGCTCTCCCTCTCTCTAACTTCTATTCCACAACAAGTGCAATTAAGAAGGCAGCTCTGTGTTCTACCTTGCTTAAATGGGGTTATCAGAATCTCTGACCTCTTCCTCTAGACTGCCACCCCTGATGTGCTGAGGTGTATCAAGTCGTTAACCTTGTGCTGACAGATGGCCACACTCTTTAGAGTGTTCTTTCTCACAGATTCTAGAACTGATAGCTCATTCATTTCATACACTCAGTGAAATATTTAAATTACAATACAAGCAGCAGCAGGTGTTCATGTCTTTGATTTTGAGAATTTCCCCCTCAACATCTGTGGCAGTAAATATAACAAGAGCCACTGTATGTATTGATGTGTCTCCATTGTCTTACCTTATTCCGAAATTCAGCTCCCTTTTACGTGTGAACGTATTTTCCTTAAAATTCCAGTATTTAAAAAGCAGTTTACTGTTACGTACTTTCTGTTGTATCACAATCAGGTAAAAGTCACTTTAAACTGAAGAAAAGGCAAATTGTTTTAAAGCTGTTTGTATTTCTCCAGTTTCTGACCTTGTAAATTTGTATATATGCATTAATAAAGCTTTTTTTATACTTCTGAATGGTTACCTTTTTGCTCTTCTAAACCTGTTACTCAGTGATTATGTAACCAAGACTTTTAAGTCAATTCATTGTTTTTCCTAATCAAATACGGTATGGTATAAGTCATTTGCAAACATTAAAGAACAGCTCTTAAGAAAAGGAAGAGCAAGCAGCAGGCTCTTGTGTCTTTGGGGATGGTGGTGAGGGGTCCGGGGGAAGGGAAGGTTAGAAAAATGCTTCTAGTCCTAGAAGGAACTGTGTGACTTAAATTAAGAGTTCATACTCTATAATATTAGCTAATGTTGACCTACTGAAATCTTGTTAATAATGTTAACACTTTGAAAAAGTGTATTTTCCCCTCTGATTATAAAAGTAAAATATATATGGTTATATTCGTATAAAGTTAACCAAAGATGACAAGTTTAAATTTTATTCCAGTATATTTATATGCATATGATTTAAAATTTTTGCCAAACCAGTGTGTTGGATTTTACTTACCATTATGCAAATATTGGGGTGACCATTTTGTATATACCTTGTTTCCCTGAAAATAAGACCAGGTCTTATATTAATTTTTGCTCCAAAAGACACATTAGGGCTTATGTTCAGGGGATGTCATCCTGAAAAATCATGCTAGGGCTTATTTTCTGGGTAGGTCTTATTTTCAGGGAAACACGGTAGTTTTTATTGTAATTGCATAGAGCAAATATCTGGAAATAAGAGGCCATCAATTAGCTGTAAAAGCAAAAGCTTTAACAGTATTCCAGACTTGTAGGAATTTCTACAAAGCACCACTGCCTTTGTCACTGTCCTACCAGAATAGTTTTTTTTTTAATCTGATAATTTAGTAGTCAAAATATGTGGTTTTAACATATTTCGTTTCTTGTATTTTTGCAATGTAGAAAGTCATTTTTCAGTTCTAGCTATACAAAGTGAAAGGAGAGCAGAACCCTTTGAGCAATACTTCACAGCTACCCAAAGCTAAGGACCAGCAAAGAAGTTTTGAATATGTTGAAGACATATTCAACCTTTGTACTCAGCAACCCAATTTTGATTCCCCAGAAGCTAGTCTGTAATACAGTATGAAAGGAGGAAGGAGTCTGAATCAGCTGGTGCTGCGACTGCGCTAGTGGTCAACTTTTCCCGGGTTCCCCACCCTCTCCTTGGAGGCGGGGCCTCGCTCCCCGGAAGCTCTCAATCGCCCCGCCTTCCCCCTTCCGTTTCGCAGTTGCTAGGCTACCGGGACCCTAGCTGGAAACCATGGAGCGGTGATGCGGCGGTGTCCCTGTTTTCTGCCCGGTGTGCTGCTGGGTTTCTGTACCTGCTGTGTTATGGCCTCCCGCCTTGTTCAGGCTTTTCTGCTCCTGTAGACGCTGCACACACACCTGCGGCTTGGGTCGGACCGGAGCGCGGAGGCAGTCGTGTCCTTTCTTCCCTTCTAGGAAATCTGCATCCCTCTCCCACCCTTCCGGAAACCCCTTCACTACCTTTTCTCAGACCAGGAAGCCCTGAACCCCTGAATTTGGTTTTCAGAGCCCACTCTCTGGGCCCCTGACATTTATTTTTCATCTACCCTGAGACAACTCGCCAGATCCCTCCATCCCCGTTTTTTTTCACTTTCCTGCGGCGTCCTGGTGGTGGGCATATCTCCCTCTTCAGGGAGAGGGAAGCATGGGGCCTGCAAGGGTCCTGGCGCCTCAGGAGGAGGAGGCTGGAAGACGTGCTGCCCTTCCTGATTCCTCAGGTGCACCTCCGGGCCTCATAGTGGGAACCGCCAGGCGGGACCTTGTTTGCTGATGAGAGGCTGAGTTGGCAGAGAAAAGGGAGCGATGTGGCAGGATTTCCTAAAGGAGCGTGGGAGCTGCGGAAGTGGACGGTGGGAGTAGTGAATATCGGCAGTTTTTTTCAGTAGTCCTGTTCTGTTTTTTTAGCTGCTTCTGTGTAATCACCCGCCCTCTTGGAAATCGGGCAGGGGTTGTGGCTGGATGCGCGTGTCACGGACTGGTTGTCAGTGTACCACACAGAAGTAACATGTTCCCAGCATTGGAAACGGAGCTAAAGCAGGAGGTGGGTACACACCCCTCTCCAGGAACTCCACAGAAGTCCAACACTAACTCAGAAGGTATATTCTGGTGGCAGCTTTTTCTACCTGGAGATCTTGATCCCTACGATAGAATAATTCACATGAAACTTTCACTTGATTTGTTTACAGGCACACTGTCCTCTGCAACAATGCTTGTGTATCTTTTATTAAGAGTTCAGTATTATTTGAAAGGACTTTCCTGTCTCAGATGGCTTTCCTTTCACAGACTCTTCCCGATCCCTATGAAGACTTTATGTACCATCACCTCCAATACTATGGCTACTTTAAAGGTAAATAGCTCGTTATTATTAGCATCACCTTTCCTGGGTTCGTGAAGTAAATTGTTTGATTAACTGGGGGAGTTATGTTTGGATAAACTAATGATGACTTTTTCCAGCACCGTTAGTGAAAGGTACTTCCTTTCCCCATTGATCTGCTATGTCACCTCTGTTGAGTGTACATAGATACAAGGGTCTTTTTCTCTATCCTTGCACTAACACGAGTACCACCCTTTGTTGATTACGCTATATGGCATGAAAATAGTCTTGCTATCAGGAAAGACTAGATGTCCTCCAGTCTTGTTCTTTAAAAGTGTCTTGGCTATTCTTGCCTTTTTGTATAATTTTAGAATTGGCTTGTGATGTTTAAAAAAATTATTGAGATTGCATTGAATCTATAGAATTTAAATTCACAAAAACTGAGAATTTGCCAATACTGGGTTCTCCAATCTATGAATATAGTGTAATTCTCCATTTTATTCAGGTCTTCCTTAATGTCACCCAATAAAGGTTCATACCTTTTTTCATAGAACTTCATATTTTTATGCTATTATAAATGGTATCTTTATAAATTTTGGTTTTCTAACTTTGTTCCTGGTATTTAGAAATAAAATTTTTACATTGATTTTATTTCTAACTATCTTGTAAAAGTTTCTTATTAACTATTTCATTTTTTAAGTGATTACTAATTTGTTGAAAGTTGAATTTCCAGTTTGCCAGAGTCAGCAGAGCTCTCAGGACAAAGCAGCTGTGGGCATCAGGGCTCCCCCCTTCCAACTCCGAGTACCAGCCTTCACTTGGCTGTGGTTCTCTTGGCTGCTCTTTTAGCTACCATGATGCTATACTATGCTGCTTCTCAAGTCTTCTCCTCACTGTAAAATGGAGAAAATGAGGTCTAACCCAAGTAAATTGGAACGTGAAAGCCCTCTGGAAAATGGGATGTATTCATCGTAAAGGCCTGTGGTGGGGGGGGTTGGTAGCAGTGATTTTGGTATTGACTTAGATGTGAGAGGTGATGAACTAGCCTTCCAGTACCTTTTAATTAAGCTTCTTGTTCTTAGCTGAGAGGGACAGTTTACCAGACTCTGCTACGCACCAGCATGCTTGGAAGAATAATCCCCGACTCGTCTTGACTGGCTCTTTTGGGGAAAGAGATTTGATACCAGACCCCCTGCAAAAGAAGAAGCTTCTGTGTGAGTAATAATCAGTGTGTCTGAGCCCCAGAGTCCTCAGTGCCTTGAGCAACTGCTCCAGGTTTTCAGGAGAACATGGCCTGATGTACAAGAAGCCAGAGGAGCAGCCTTGGCTACTATTTCTGGCATCACTCAAAAAATGTTCTCCCTAGATCTACTTTGGATTGTAGGCTTAAATTAAAATACTGTACATGCTGGATTATCTTCTTCCCAATTGTTGGAAAATTTGTTAAGACTCTTTAGTCAAGAGTAAAACGTTGACTTTTCACTCAGGTTTGATAGATATATTTGTTAAGGCTCTGCATAAGAGTGATGGAAACCAATTCCAGCTAGCTTAAGCAAAAGTGATTGTTCACAGGGATTCCACAGGTTTCTTGTAGAATCTAAAGGCAGGAATGCAGTTGGATTTCTCCCTCAATATCTACATATTCACCAAACATCAATTTCTCTTTGCTCCACATCTTCCCCATCCCCAGTCCATTCTACCACCTTTTCTCATTATTGAAACAGCCTCATAATTGGTCTGCTGGTTTCCTCTTTTATTCCATGATGCCCCTTTCCAATGCATTTACCACACAGCAATTGTTTTTTTATTTGCAAATCTGATTGTGTCCCTTTGCTAGTTAAAATTTTTGAATGACAAAGACCCAAAAGCCATAAAATATAACATTAGTAATTTTTACAGCAAAAATTTAAAGTTCTGTATTGAAAAAATGTACCATCAATAAAGGAAAAATAACAAACTGAAAATAAATATATTTGTGACAAATACATCAAAGGATTAATTTCCTTACCATAACAGCTCTTACAAATCAATACGTAAAAGATGACCAAATAGAAAAATGGGCAAAAGACATGAGCAAGCAATTAATAGAAAAACAAACACGGACAGTCAATAAGCTTTATGACAAGATGCTCAGTTTCACCTCTAATTAAAGATACAAATCAGAATGTCAAGGTACCATTTTTTTAAATTATGAGATCTGGGCAAAAAGAATCTTTTAATTGTACCTAGTATAGATGAGGGTATGGGGGGAAGACTCCTGTACACTGCTGTTAGAAATGTAGATAGGTAGACTATTTCAAGAAGGCAATTTGGCAATACCTAGGAAATTTAAAACAATACTTAACCCTTGATGTAGCAATTCCATTTTCTGTTATGTATCTTACATGTTTGCTCACCCCAGTGCCTGGAAGGCTCTTCCCATTCTGTGGCCCAGACCTCCTGTCAGGGAGTAGAAAGGCAAAGGTTGAATAAAGAACACGACTGGTCTGGGTGGGATAGCTCAGGCTCCAGCTGACCGCTCCCCCATCAGTTTCCTCCTGCCCTATTTGCTGACATTCAAAATAACATTATAAGAAACAATTGCCAGTCTTAATGTAATAAAAAAAAAGTGCAAAATCAGCTTGGAGAACTAACACAACCATGTGAATGAGTTTTACAGTGTAATTGATCATTATTTTCCTGTTTTGACCATTGGAGTGAAAAAAATATTTTTTATCTTTATAGTAGCAAAGCACTTCATTATGTATGTTTTATATAACTGGAAATGTACAAGGGCAAGAAGGATTGAGTTACATTCAAATGGTAGAAAAAAACACAAAAGGGCAACTGAAAGCTTTCCCTACGACCCCCCCCGCTCCCCCGTGTAGCTGCTGCTGTTATTCTTTTCAGGAAAAAAAAATCCTTGTGTGTGTATATATTTTCTCTTTAATTGCTCACAGGAGATCCTATACACAGTCTTTACTTTGATTTCTTTTGTGTAATAAAAATCATAAAAGAACCTTTCCTATGAGCACAAAAAAAATCTACCTCATTCTTTTTAAGGAAATCTATAGTATTCCATGTCATTAATATGTCATAATTATTTTAACTTCCCTTTTGATGGATGCTTTGGTGGTTTACATCTTTTTTTGTTATTTGTATAGTGTTGCAATGAGCATCTTGGCATATGTATATTGACGAACTTTTGTGAGAAAAATCTATAAATAAAGTAAATTCTCAGCAGTGGGATTCCTGGATCAAGAGTCTGTGTATTTTAAATCTTGCTAAGTACTGCCAAACTGCTTTCCAGAATGGCTGCCCCAATTTGCCTTCTTGCCAGCAGTTTCTGAGAGAACCTGCTTACTTACACTTTTGCCAGGATGAGTGTAAAAACATGTAAATGTTTTTCCTATTACGTAAATACCTGGTATCTCCTTGTCATTTTGATTTACATTTCTTTATAAGTGAGATTGAGCAGCTTTACCATATTTTCGCTTCCCTCACCCCAAACAGTGGGGAAAAGATTTAGAGATAGAAATACTGGGGCCCAAAGTGGAAGTGGTAGGGAAAGAGGGCTGAAAAAACAAAGGCAAAGATTCCTAAGACAAACCGTGCCTCCTTCCTCTTTCTAGGGCCTACCTGTCTATCTTCAACTCTGCACAGACAGATAGAAGCTCTGAATAGAGGTATTTCATGTCCTTCCGGACCAGAAAACTCAAACTGCTTTATGGGAACATGTCTTCACCCACTGTTCTCCCCACCAGAGATGAGAATAACCACACCACAGAGTTGTCAGCTTTTCCTTCCCCCTTTCATTTTCATTCTTCCTATCATTTCCTTCCTTTTCCTCCCTTTTTTTTTCATTCTCTATTTCCCAAGAATTCTTCTCTCTCTTCTGACAATTCTTACTCCTCTGCCCCCCCTTTCATCCTGTTTTATACGTCTCTCTGTCCTTTGAATGGTTATATTATGAACTTGAAATTTAATTTGTAGATTGTCTCACTGTAGTTAAAAGTTTTATGTACATTTTTCTAAAATGCTAATCAGCGAATTAAAAGTTCCCTCTTGCCTCTAAACAAAAGTAATAAAACACGTAACTTTTTATTCATTTGTAATCCATTGTTGAAATGTCTTAGCCCCATTAGCTCTGATTTAAAAACCAAAAAAGTTTCTTCTAACTTACTCTTAAAGCTTTACATTTAAATGTTTAATAGACTATGCAGAATTTTAACTTAACATTTTACAGTTTCGATGCTGGGCTAAATCTCCTTGAGGGAGAAACATGTCCCAGGATGGCACATCTGTGCCCATATTTCAATATAGTGCTTAACTAATGTTACTTAGTTATTACAGCTGAGCAGTAAAGTTCCAAGGAGGAGAAAAAGGAAGCTCTTCACTCTTTCCGGTTTCCTTGGGCAGATTCTTCTATGCTGACTTCACACCTTCTCAAGAGCAGACAGCTTCTTCATAATGAGTTTGGTGAAGCAAACCCACGTCTTCGAGAACCCCGAGATCTCTTTGGCTTTTTCTCTGGTAGCGCGCCACTGCAGGCTCCAAGATGGCCAATAGAATGTGAGGTCATCAAGGAAAACATTCGTCATATTGGTAATGTGACTCACGTGTCATGGTCTTCCTTTTCCGACAGACTTTGCTAGGAGACCTCACAGTCCTGCATGCGGAAGTGCAAGGCAGGACAGATTGAACATCCGTTAGCTCACCCCAAAGGGATCAAGCTCTGGGAAACTGATATACACTCCCCAAAGTCAAAAGTTACACTAATGTGTAAATGAGAATGTTTCTGAGTGCATGGGACTGGGAGAATACCTTGCTAGAGTCCAAAATATATTAACACTTAGATCTGTTTTCTAGATTATGCCCATCTCAGTATTAACATGCTTGGTTGAGTTTTGTAAAAGTTGTACTTTACCAGCCTTGGTACAATTAACGAACATTGTATTAGGTTGGAGCAAAAGTAATTGCCGTTTAAAAGGTTAATAATTGTAAAAACCGCAATTACTTTTGCACCAACCTAATATATGCCAGAACATAGTTTTTACTGTTTTTAATTACATTTTGAGTTCATTGGAGTTTTTTATAGGAATGGTGGGGACTTTTTTATGACATTGCTGGTTTTATCTTTGAGCTATTGGTTCAGGTACAACCTTTAGCATTCATTTTATGAAGCATTTTCAGAAGTAGGTTGTATTGAAAAGTGGGGAACTTTTCTAATTGCTGGAACACTTACATCTACCAAACATTATGTCTCTGCTTTAGACTGCTGGATAAACAATAGACTGTTTCTTATTTTCTCACTTCCCTCATAAAATATTAATTCAGTACATATCTGTTAAGCATCTACCATAAGCGAAGTACAGTGCTTGGTATTAGAGAAATAGTGATAAGCAAGATGGAGACATCTATACGTCAGACATTAGTGAGGAAGTTAAAGATACAACCAGGCAATTGCATAGAGCTTGGTCCCTTTGGGAACTCTTAACCCCAGCCTGGAAGATCCGTGAGGGTTTCCAAGTGAAGTTGACATGCAAGCTGATGTCTGAAGGATGAGTTAGAAGTGATCCAACTGAGACGGTAGGAGAAAAGTGTTCCAGTTAGAGTAAACAGAAAAAGAACGTGGCGTATTTGGACAACCATGGAGCATCGAGTGTGAAAGACAAGCGATAAAGCTGAAAGTAAAGAGGTGGGCTCAGTGTCTTCACTGGGGCCAGAACTGCTATTTGGGTGTTTGGAAATGCATGTGTTGGTGGAGGAGCATTTTGAGCTGGCACAGTAGCTGAAAAGTCTTAAGGTCATCTGTCCCTCTCCTGTAAAATTTTTAGATGAAAGTCCCAAGTTGATCTGGCCAGACAATGGGATTTTGCTGTTCTCTTTATTAAACAGAGTAAGAGAATTCCTGTGAGGATTTTGGACTCAGTTCCAAGAGTGGAAAAAACTAGTGGGAAACTGAAATTTAATGTCCAAGTTATTGCAGTGGTAAGCCACTAAGCCACTAAATCTTTTAAAAAGCAATTTTTAATAAATTTCAAGGAAATTTAATAGCAAGCACCTTCCTGTTTAAACCAAATTGTCAAAGCCTTGTCACTCCCGATCACCTGTAAAGAAAAGAAAGTGGCATTGTCTTTTACCGAGTTGCGTCTTTATATGCCCTTGGCTTTCATCAGTAGCTACTGTACTTAAAATGATACTGAGAAGTTGCCCAAGTTCCATACTAGAAATCTTTTAGAATTGAGTGTTAATGAAAAAGCCTTGTTCCTCTGAAACAATGGATAGCCTTGTTCCTCTCTGGTAATAAAAGGTATGTAGCTGATCCTGTTTCCCTGATTTTGAAAGGAAGCTCAGTACCAAATTTTGAGGAGTTGTTGCAGCAACTATATTGACCTTTCCAGCTATTTAAGTCTTCTATTTAAAGTTTATGCTTTTGTTGTATGTGTTTTTTGTTAAAATTCTCCCCATAGTCTTTATGGAAAGAAGCAAGACCTAATTTTTAAACAAACTGGAAACTTAGGGTGGGAATTAGGTTTGAGTCAACAAAACTAGCCATTTGAATAATAATTACTATAAGTTTATATCATTTCTGATAAAGTGCCTTTTATATTATTTCTTATTTTGTACTTTTTAAATGTCTTCTTTCAGAGGGCGTTCCACCTCAACCAGACTATTTCTATCAACCTACAGGAAATGAAAAGATACCAGAAATTGTAGGAGAAGAAAAAGGCACAGTTGTCTATCAATTAGATTCAGGTATTGTCATTACACTGAACAGTGAGTAATTAATCTTATGACAAAGTTATAATAAGTAATTATGACAAGGTTATAAATATTTTCTATAATAAACGTGATTTTAAAAGTCCATAGTTTAGTGATAAATTGTCTTTTCTGACCAACCTGAATGGGAGTCCTGATATTCATGACCAATCAGCTTTAAAATTTCAATCTTTTGAAAAATGACAGTACCTTTTTCTTATTAGTTCTAAGTCCATTTCATAGGTTCTCCCTTGTTATTCCTCTGCCTGAAATTCAGATATTGGGTCTTTGGGGAACTTGCTCTTCTTTTCTCCACCTCCTGTGTATACTTGAGTGAGTCCTTTTAAAGTGTGTGCATATGACTGTCACTTACTATGTGGTTTCCTGCATTAAGTTGCAGGCTCCCTAGGGGTAGAATCCATATCTTTTATAAAAATGTGCAAAACACTGTACCCAACAACAGCAAAATACACATCCTTTCAAAGGCACATGGTAGATTCCCCAGAATACACCATGTGCTAGGTTGTAAAGCAAGCATTTAATAGATATTACTTAAAAGGATTGAAATGATACAAAATACATTCTTTGACCACAATAAAATTCAATTAGAAATCAACAACAGAATGACATTTGGGAAATCCACAAATACTTGGAAGTTGAGCAACACATTTCTAAGTAACCTATGGGTTAAAGAAATCACAAGGAGAGCTAAAAAATATTTTGAAGTGAGTGAAAATAAAACAACATGTCAAAATTTATAGGATGCAGGCCGGGAGCTTCTCTTGCACAATGGAAGCACCTGAAACCTGGGGAGCTCTTAAGAGGCTGAGGTGGAAATTGCACATGGATCACCGTGTCTGCAGGCTATTGGGTTGCAATCCTTTCCCCACCTCACCAGTAAATACTTTTTGGTAAAAAAAAAAAAAAAAAGAAAAAAGGAAAAAAAGCTGAGGTGCTAGAAAGCGTTTTGCTTTGCTATATAAAGGAGATACTTGCCAATGTAGAGAAGTGTCAGCGAAATCCTGGAAGTGATGATGTGATGCCTTCTTTCACTCGTGGGAAACATCACCCTGGGGATGAAAGTGGACAATTCCCGCAGAGGAAAGCTCCTGCTTTCTTCATTGTTTAAAATTCTAAATGTGATGAAAGTCTTTAAAGTGCTTGATTTATGGGCAGTAACTTAAAAAAAAAATTAAATGGGATGTAGCTAAAGCACTGCAAGGTAAATTTATGGCTTTAAATGGCTATATTTGTGTGTGTTTTTTCAAAAGATTTTATTGGGGAACAGTGTGTACTTCCAGGACTTTTTTCCAAGTCAAGTTGTTGTCCTTTCAATCTTAGTTGTGGAGGGCACAGCTTAGCTCCAGGTCCAGTTGCCGTTGTTAGTTGCAGGGGGCACAGCCTACCATCCCTTGCGGGAGTCGAACCGGCAACCTTGTGGTTGAGAGGACGCACTCCAACCAACTGAGCCATCCGGGAGCTCAGCGGCAGCTCAGCTGAAGGTGCTGTGTTCAACCTTAGTTGCAGGGGGCTGAGCCCATCATCCCTTGGGGGACTCGAGGAGCTGAACCGGCAACCTTGTGGTTGAGAGCCTACTGGCGCATGTGGGAATCGAACCAGCAGCCTTCGGAGTTAGGAGCATAGACCTCTAACCGCCTCAGCCACCGGGCCAGCCCCAAAATGCCTATATTTGAAAGGAAGAAAGATCTCAAATCAGTTACCTAAACTTCCACCTTGATAAATCAGAAAAATCAGAGCAAAATAAATCCAAAGCAAGCAGAAGGAAGGAAATAATACACATAATAATGAAGTCAGTGAAATAGAAATCAGAAAACTAACAGAGAAAAATCAACCCAAAAGTTGGTTATTTGCAAACATCAACAAAATTGACAAAACTTTACCTAGCCCAACCAAGGAAAAAGGAGACACAGTTATCAAAATCAGGAAAGAAAGGGAATATAAACATCACTCTGCGGAAATCAAAAGAATTACAAGGTAATGCTGGTAACACCTTTATGCCAATAAATTAGACAACATAGATGAACAGGAACAATTGCTAGAAAGACACAAATTACCAAAACTGATTCAGGAAGAAATTGAAAGTCTGAATAGCTATAACAAAGAAATGGAATTAGTAATTTAAAATCTTCCCCAAAAGAAATCCCCAACCCAGACGGCTTGACAGGGTTTGTTTGAACTGTATCAAACATTTAAAGATGAAATAGTACTAATTCTTCATAAACTCTGAAAACAGAGGAGGAGGAAGACACTTTTCCCGATTCTTTTTTGTGAACCCAGTGTTGCCCTGTTCCCAAAGCCAGACATCACAAGAAAACTCATTTCAGTTTTTCCTTGTGAATATGAATGCAAAATTTTTCAGCAAAATACCAGCAAACCAAATCCAACAGCACATTAAAAGGATTATACATCATGACCAAGGGGGATTTGTCCCAGGAGTGCAAGGGTGGTTTAACATAAGAAAATCAGTGTAACACACCACATTAATAGAACAACAGAAATAGAAAACACACAATCATCTCAGTGTAGAAAAAGCATTTGACAAAATTCAGCCTTTCATTTAAGAATATTGAGAAAACTAGGAGTAGAGGAGAATTCCCTCAACTTGATAAAGTGTATTTATGGAAAGCAAGGAAGTACTTCACACCCACCAAAATAGCTATCATAAAAATATAGACAATAACAAGTGCTGGAGAGGATGTGGAGCAGGTGATAATACTAACATTTACGACAGAAAGGAAAGGTAATATTAAAGAGCAGTGAGCCAAGAAATGTAATGCAAACATTCCCAAGGAAAGGGAAGTACATTTTGAATTAATGCCAGGATGCCAAGTGAGTAACAGGGAGGGACATGGGGAGGTAACGGAGCTGCCAACAAGGGCACCCTTTGTTATCACCAAAGGTCATCCAATGTTCCTTGCACACACAGGTGTGTGCCTCAGCTAATCAGAATTTTTCAGTGAGTTCTCTGCCATTGGGAAGTGTTGTATTCAAGAAATAGAAAGCAAGAAAAATAATTCTCATACTTTGAAAATCAATCTCTGCTAAATAATAATTATCAGAAAAGAAATCTATTTTGTTGGAAGACAAATATGTACTAAGTTTAGTTAGTAGAAATAGAATGTGTTAAATCAGCGAAATAAAGGGAGGTTTTGGGAGAAACAACCAGAAATAGGAGGAAGGGACTGCAGTATGTTAACATTCCTACAACTGAAAGAATAAAATGAGCCAGTTGTTCCAGAGGGCCCAAGTGAGATATAAGCATACACACTCCATTCCCACTTGACTTGATCATGAGCTATCCTCATGTTTAATAATATTATGGTGGGAAAACCTGTATGCAATGAAGTAGATAAAGTGGAGCAACTCACAATCTCCCTACCTCCACCTTGTGGAATGTCTGAGAAGGAGTTTCGGAGGCATTAAAGTATGAGACCATTAGATTTGGGTTGTAAATAATAGGGAATGTACTGTTCCTACCACCTCAAGAAATTCCTGGGATCATAAGCCTGTTTTACCTAGTTGTAGTCATTTTCAATAAACCAGATGACCGTGAATCCACATTGTTTCTTCTGTTCTGCTTGCACTTATGTATTTCTGCATATCTTTCCCAAGAGGAAACCCAGGGGCTGAGAGCTCATTCTCCTGATGTAGCAGCTTTTATGAATTGTCCTTGTACTGTTATCACACAATTGTAGCAGCTGCCTTGATCTTGTCCTTTGGATTCATCAAGGGGAGCTGAGCCCACCTTATTGGAGGAATAAAGAAACAGAAAACTGAAATGTTGGGGTTCCAGGGAGAATCTGGGAGTTTGTCAGTTCTGGGGCCCCAGAGCAACTACATACTGTGAGAATATTAAGGGGAGTAGGGGGAATGAGATTGGTTTTGTTTTTTGAGAAATGTTACTGTGGGCTGTGAATTGGATCATCTTTAATTTTACCTGAGACACTCAAGAAAATACTGAAATTTCTATATTAATGACATCTGGTTGCTGGTCTGTTCTCTGATTGTAGTTCCATGAAGAGACTGAACCATGTGTGTGCCCAGCTTTTAACTGGATTACATGTACTCTTGCTGTTGCTTCTGTTTCTACTTCCTCTGTGCTTGTTTTCATTCACTCACTTCTTTTTTTGTTTTTTGTTCACTTCTTTACATGCTTGCTTAAACTTTGCTCTCACTTATTATCCAGTGTTTATTATCTAAGTCTCTACAGTGACATGCTTGAAGATAGAAGCAAAAGTCATACTAGTACTGTATTTACTAATGAACTGACCAGTTGGATACTATGTTTCCCCGAAAATAAGACCTAGCTAGACAATCAGCTCTAACGCGTCTTTTAGAGCAAAAAATTAATATAAGATCCAGTCTTACTATATTATATTTATTATATATATATATTATATTATATTATATTATATTATATTATATTGCATTACATTGCATTGCATTACATTACATTGTATTGTACCTGGTCTTATAGTAAAATAAGACTGGGTCTTATGTTAATTTTTGCTCCAAAAGACGCGTTAGAGCTGATTGTCCGACTAGGTCTTATTTTGGGGGAAACACGGAAATCAGGCCCCACACATACTGCTATTTAATGCTAGTATTTATCCTGTCTCATGGTCAGCATCTTTGTTGATATCTGTTACTTGCTGATTGGTAGATACTGTTAAAATCTAATAATAAAATGCAAATAAAGTACAAATTAATTGCAAAGTGAAATTATGTCCTTAACAAGAGATACAGGATTTTTTTTTTGAAATTGATGAATGTTAAAGAATTGCCTGAATCCCTTGCAAAGCCACTGACAAAGGAGAACCTTATCAGTTAACAAAGAGAAAAATCAACAAAAGATGACAAAATACGTTCTTTTAGGTACAATGATGAGAATATTGTGGTACAAAGAGAAGTCCTTGGGAAAACTAGGAAGCCCTAAAAGTTTTGCAAAAGTAACTACAAAAATGACAAATGTTATACGGCGCTCTCACTGAATTTGTCTAAAAAATTGCAACCCCACCAAAAAAAAATTAATAATTGATTATTATTTTAAGGGTTAGGAAGAAATTGTGATTATAATCTAAATTTTGTTAGATAAATTTCATAATTTTTTGTTTCAGCCTCATTTTAAAGATAAAATTTCAATCATAACCTTTAATTTTTCACTAATTACTGTGATATTTTGATTCCCCTCTTAGGAAAATTCACTCATGCCAGTTCTTCCCAAACTTCTATTTTTTGTTACATTTAAATCTGGAAGGTGTACCAAAAAATTGCGTGGAATATACTTTGTTTTCCCCTTTATGTTTTTTACACATTTTTTTTTTCTTTTGGTTGTTGAGAGCCCACTGGCCCATGTGGGAATCGAACCGGCAGCCTTCGGAGTTAGGAGCATGGAGCTCTAACCGCCTGCGCCACCGGGCCGGCCCCCCCTTTATGTTTTTTATTTATTATTTAATTTAATTTTTATTGGGAAACTGTGTTTTTTCCAGGACTGATAAGCTCCAAGTCAAGTTGTTGTCCTTCAATCCAGTGGTAGAGGGCACAGCTCAGCTCCAAGTCCAGTTGCCGTTTTCAATCTTTAGTTGCAGGGGGTGCAGCCCACCATGCCATGTGGGAATTGAACCACAGCCTTGTTGTTGAGAGCTCATGCTCTAACCAACTGAACCATCCGGCCACCTCCCCCACCTTTATCTTTTTAAAATTAATCAATAGGTGCTATTTGGTGTGTTTTTCTTTTCTTTTCTTTTTGAGTAAGATTGCAAATCTTTTCAGATGCTTTATTTAGAACATTATTTTTTGCCAATATTCTTTTAAATTAGGGTTTAAATGGGTACAAGTAATATCAGAGATGCCAAGGGTAGCCATGCATCAAAAGGAAGTGCTCTGAAACACTTACAGGCCTTCAAAGAAATAAATACACTGGTTAAAATTAAAGTTCTCAGCAAGGACAACTGTTAACCTAGAATTGTGCTGAACACATAGAGGGGCTCAGTGAGTGTTTGCTGGACAAATGGAGTCTGAGAGGGATGTGGCCTCACTATGTCTGTCATCTGCAGTGCCCACCGAAGGTTCCTGTTTCAGCAGCTCCAGAGTGGGAGGCAAACGAGGCGTTATCAAGGAACTGGCTGTCACACTGCAAGGACCAGATGATAATACTCTACTGTTTGAATCGAGGTTTGAGAGTGGCAATCTGCAAAAAGCTGTCAGAGTGTGAGTAACCAGGCAGATTTTCCCAAAGGGATGGTGACTGCAGTGACTGAGACATGTCTCCAGGAATCACATTAGGAGACGGGCATGTTTTCGAAAAAGAGAGAGGTGATGGGAAATGGTTATGAGGATGAGGGGGAAGAATGGAATAATTGTGGCTCACGTTTTTCCCCAGAATAAAAATGTAAATGGTTTTTTTCTGCCTATAAAAGAAATTGGGGCTCATTTAAAATTTGTATTAATAAAAATACACAACAAAAATTTGAGTCCTATAATCATACCTCCCAGATCCAGTTTGATGGATATGCATTAGTTTTTGCCCTCTCTGTGTATTTGTAATATATACACGTTATGTATTTTTAAAACTAGGATAATGGGATACATACTGCTGGCAAATTGCTTTTTCCACTCAATAAACTCTGCGGCAGTATTACAGTTATATCTCCTTATTTTTAATAGTTCATATTATTCTATTGTATAGCTATTCCATGCCTTTTTTACCCTGTCCTCAACTGATGGGAAATTGAGATGTTTACAATTTTTTGTTTAACAAATTAACAGAATTAAACCCTTATGCATTTATCTTTTTAAGCATTTGTGTTTTTATGGGATGAATTCTAGAAATAAAATTGTTGGGTCAAAGTGTGTGACCACTAAGTATGGCTAGTTTTTGCCACATGGACCGCCAACGAGATTTCAGTTCCCATCAGCAGTGTAGGAGAGTGTCTGTTGCCCAGTGTTGGCCTCTTTATGAGACGGAGAATAAAATGACATCCTATTTTAATTTGTATTTCTTTTCTTTTCTTTGTTTTTCTTTTTTTTTTTTTTAAATTTGTATTTCTTTACTGATGCATGTGAGTGGATATGCTTTCATGTTTGGAGCGTTTATATTTCCTCTTCCACAAATTAGTCCTGCTCCTTTTCAACAAGGTGTGTGCATTCCCGAGATGCCCCCTCATCTTCAAACAGTTGATGATCAGAGATAAAAGTTGTGCAGGAGGCTGAAGGGTCTCCACCCTGACGATGTCCAGGATGCAGCTAGCAGCCAGCAGAAAGCTCCAGCTTCACTGCTGTTCAGTGTGTTTCAGAGCAGGTGTAGTGACATGGTTAAAGCTGCCAGCAGGTACTCTAAGATTGTTGGGTCAAAGTGTGTGACCACTAAGTATGGCTACTTTTTACCACAGGGACCGCCAATGAGATTTCAGTTCCCATCAGCAGTGCAGGAGAGTGCCTGTTGCCAAGGAGCTCCCAGTGCTCCCAAACATCCAGTGCAGGAGGCAGTGCGAATTTTGAGACTCTTGCTGTCCTACTCCAAATAAACTCTCCTTCCCCAAGTTCCTGTTAGTTCAATAGATGAGTTAGAGAACTAGGTAAATTAGGAAATACATGTTGATGTAGTGGGCTTTCTGTTTTAATAAGATCTGTTTTGACAGTATTTTCCCAGATTTGTTTTTTGCCGGGTGTGTGGGTTTACAGAGATCCTCTTCTATTTTTCTCCATTACAGAGACACCTATGAGTATGAACTCACCTTGCGAACTGACCTGTACACAAACAAACACACTCAGTGGTTTTATTTTCGAGTGCAGAACACCAGAAAAGGTGCCACCTATCGCTTCACCATTGTCAACCTACTGAAACCCAAGAGCCTTTATACTTTAGGGATGAAGCCACTCATGTACTCTCAGTTGGATGCCGACACCCACAACCTTGGCTGGAGGAGAGAAGGAAAAGAAATCAAGTATTACAAGAACCACATGGGTGATGGGCTGCAGCCCTTTTACTGTCTCACGTGGACCGTTCAGTTTCCACATGACCAGGACACTTGCTTCTTTGCACACTTCTACCCATATACATACACTGATTTGCAGTGCTACCTCCTGGCTGTGGCAAACAACCCCGTCCAGTCGCAGTTCTGCAAACTCCGAACTTTATGCAGGAGCCTCGCAGGAAATACCGTCTACCTGCTCACCATCACCAACCCATCCCAGACCCCTCAGGAGGCAGCTGCAAAGAAAGCCGTGGTCCTGAGCGCCAGGGTCCACCCTGGGGAAAGTAATGGCTCTTGGGTAATGAAAGGCTTTCTGGACTTCATTCTTAGCAACTCCCCAGATGCCGAGCTCCTCAGAGACATCTTTGTCTTCAAAGTGGTTCCCATGTTAAATCCAGACGGAGTGATTGTGGGAAATTACCGCTGTTCATTGGCTGGAAGGGACTTGAACAGGCATTATAAAACCATTCTGAAGGAGTCTTTCCCTTGCATCTGGCACACCAGGAACATGATCCAGAGGTGAGACCCTTTATTGACCTTCCTCTGGATCTTGTGAGCTCTGTCCAATGGGGGCCGAGGTCTCAGGATGTTGTGGGAATTTCGAAGGCTTTGGGGACAGCGTCTCTACCATTCTCTTTGCAGTCACTTGGGTTTGTTCACTTTCAAACTTTTAAATTAGGTCTTATCTTTGGGTTAAAACTGAACATGCAACATTTCAACTAGAGGTATTTCGCTTATAAGTGAAATGATTGAATGGAAAAGGTCAGAAGTCAGAGCAGTTCATAGGTTTTCATGATAAGACTTGTGTAATAATAATAATAGTACCTAACCATTAGTCAGTACTTTTTTGTATGAGGAAACAGGCAGTATTCTCAGTGCTTTACACTTTAGACCTACTTAATCTTCACATTAACCCGATGGGGTACCACAATCAATATCCCCATTTTGTATACACGCGTATGATGAGGAAATAAAAGCTCAGAAAGGTTAAGTGACATGCCTGTTAAGTCACAGTCACACAGCCTAGTAACTAGTGAATAGTATTTAAACACAGGCTCTCTTGTTCCAGAGTCTGCATTCCTTATTACCATCTTATTTGCCTCTCATGAAGAAAGAATCCTAAATCAGTTAGCATTCTCCAGCCGGTGTAAAAGCAGTTGAAGGCTACGATGTAATAGCACCCAGCATAAAGGAGCTTCCATGTCACTGGAAATGAAACTCCAGCATATGAGAATATGTGAATGCACATACCTTCTAAACATGTCTGTGTGGAAGGGTGGGAGTACTGTTGCACTGGTAGTCAAATGGCGAAGAGCATATGTTTGCGAGTCAGACAGGCCTGGATGTGAGAACTGTTTTAATTACTGGCAGGCTCTGTGACCTTGGAAATGATTACGGTCTGCACTTCAGCTTTCTCCTCTGTTGAATGGGGATAATTATACCTGCCTTGGGTGGTTACTGTGAGGATGAAATGAGATAATCCATGTAATGTATTTAGTTAGCATAGTACCCAGCACATTGTAAATGTGTGGCATTATTGTTCCCATCCTCTTCGTCCGAACAGCATTATTGTGGGGAAATCGACCTTGTTTGGAAGATTGAATAGGAGTCCTGGGCGATCAGGAGACCAAGAAGAGCTGAGCCTTACAGGAACTAGCCCTGGAAAGTCAGGAACCAAGCCTTTCTTCGGTTCTGTCTTTTTCAGCCCTGTAATGGCAGCCTCTCTGCCTTTCTCACTTTTCCCACTGATCTGCACCAGGCTAGGTTTTCTTTCAATAGATTTTCTCTGCTTCCTTGTCAACGTGTGCAAGGCCTGCCTACCACCCCTTTCCACATAAGGACTTTTCCATCTCAAGTCCATCTGACTGGCAGGGGCAAGGAGTGCTGGTGACATGTTTACAGCAGTGGCTGAGGATAGGTAGAGGGTCCTTTAAAGGCCATTGATGGTTGAAATTTTCTTACGGGGGAAGATATCAACAGACATACTTAAAGAAGAGACTCCAAAAAGTATTTGATTATTCCCATGCATTTGGATGTCCATTGAGTCTTTTGTTTGCTTCCCCCCCCCCCGCCCCCAACAGACTTCTTGAAGAAAGGGAGGTTCTCTTGTACTGTGATTTTCATGGCCACAGCCGTAAGAATAATATCTTCCTGTATGGCTGTAATAACAACGATCGCAAGTACTGGCTTCATGAGCGAGTCTTTCCTTTAATGTTAAGCAAAAATGCACCAGATAAGGTGAGCACGTACAGTTATTTTCTGTCCATTGACTAAGGGAGAAGGGAACTCACTGCTTCCTCTATTAGTATTTGATTTGCCACTTTGTATCTCTTTCCATTATCCAAGAATTTAGAAAGTTGTGGCTTTAAGAATTACTGTGGACAAAATAAATAAAATGTAGTATAGCCACACAATGGAATGTCGTTTGGCAATAAAGAGAATTAACTACTGATAACACTAGGACGAGGATAAACCTTGAAAACATGATGCTAAGAAAAAAAAAAAAGACACAAAAGGCCACACGTTATATGATTCCATTCTATGAAATGTTCAGAAGAGGCAAATCTACAGAGACCAAGTAGTTTAGTGACTGCCCGGGGCCCGTGGGGCAGGGTGGCATGGGGGAGTGACTGACTGTTAATGGGTACTGGGTTTCTTCTTTGGGGTATTGAAAATGTTGTAAACTTAGGTCACGGTGATGGCTGCACAACTCTGAATATACTTAAACCATTGAATTGTGTACTTCAGATGTGTGAATTTTATGGTATGTGGATTATATCTCTATAAGGTGATTTTTAAAAACAGCTCTGGCTGTTTTGCACAAGTTCAAACTGAGTAGTAGAGTCCTACGTCACCTTTAATCCTACTATCTGTAGTGGAAAGCAGCTATGGAAGGACAAAGTGCTGATGTTATATGAGTCTCCACAGAAAAGTTTCTATACTACAAGATCACAAATAACTGTAAGATATTAAAGGGCTAATGAAAACAACTCCCGTCTTTAATAGTTGGCTGAGGAACAGCTCTGTGACAGTAGGGCACAGACAGAGCATCTGCCCAGAAGTTGGTTTTCAGCATCATAAATACATCCACAAAACATTACTGTCATTAGAAAGAAGAAATTAGATTGGCTTTAGAAAAGTATTTAAATGATAGTGCAGATTTTCTCACACAGAGATACATAAAACAAATATTTTGTATCTGCTACTCTATAAAAAAAAGTGGGGGGAAGCTTTCCTTCTTCCCTCCCTTCCTTCCTTCCTTTCCTTTCCTCTTTTGATCTTCCTATCTATTTTTGCCAAGGATCTCTTTCTTCAAATGAAATCACATCCAGAAGCCAGTATCTAAAATCATTAGAAGCAGAACTGCACTAAGTGGAGGGGGGTAGAGGGCTTGGAGTCCTCCCGTCCCGCCTCCTCCCTCAGTCCTGTGGCAGCAGTGCCCCAGGCTCCTCAGCAGAACCCCTGGATTCCACAGAGCACAATTTAGAGACCACTGGGTAGTGAGATACCTCCCACTGTGACACATTTTCAGCAGGATAGGCTGGGATAGGTGCCATGTGTATGTTATAAACTCCAAGTGAGGGAAGAGGGTTGGATGGTCATGAAAGACAACAGAGGATATTGAACTCCGAGATGAGAATGTTGGCAGAAGGGAGCAGGAGAGGTCCCGGCAGACACTATAGGAGTGAGGCGTACAGAAATCATATTATATAGAGAATAGAGAATAAACCCAACTAGATACAAGGGTTTAAGCTGGGGAGGGGTAGAAAATAAGTCTTAGACAGGTTCGTTAGTGCCTTGAATGCCGAAGTAAGCCAGCATTCCCAAACAGAAGTTCAAGGAACCCTAGTCCTGCAGAATATCCCCAGGGAAGGTGAGGAAGGAGCGGAAGGGTACACAGGCAATGAAAACCAGAATCTACGCCCCTTGGGAAGGTCATAGTCCACAGAAACATATCAAATATTCTGAGAGGTCCTGCACAGAAAACCTGGTTAATTTGGTTAACCCGTCATCTCCCTGACTAACATGACCACAAAACTCATACTTCCCAGTAATACCTATTAACATCCCTTAAAATTAGTATTTTATGGAACATGCTTTCAGAAGTAATAGGTAGACCCCAAGGGAACCAGTCTTGCATCATATTAATGAGTCTTAGACAGTCGTACAGTTTCCAGTTTATGATTCACAAAAGATATGGATTTCTCTTTAGTTCTCTTTTCCTAGTTGTAATTTTAAGATCCAAAAGTGCAAAGAAGGAACAGGACGTGTTGTGATGTGGCGGATGGGAATCCTAAACAGCTACACCATGGAGTCTACCTTTGGCGGGTCCACCCTGGGTGAGCGCTCTTGCATATCATAGGCCAGCATGGCAAGGGCAAGCCAAGCAAAGCACTGGGAAGACGAAACCTCTTCAAATGTTGGGGAGACAATTGATGTAGAGGGTGTTCTTGCCTGTGCCTTATGCTGAATTTGAGAACCCAAATATGAGTGTGAAATGTAATACTTGATGGGGCATCCGTACAGCCTAGCGGTTACTGAGGAGCAGGAATCAGGCTCTGGGTTTGAATTGCAGCTCCATTTACTAGTTGTGTGATCCTGGGTAAGTTACTTAACTCCTTGGACCTCATTTTTCTTTAACTATTGATAAGAATAGTACCTGACTTATGGGTACTACTTGATGAGATAGTGCGTATAAAGCACTTGGCATAGTGCCTACCACCAAGTAAAACTTTATCATTGTAATTATAACCCCATAAGTAAAAGACTATAAACTTTTGCATTGGCAATGTTTCTTCTGAGCCAAACTAAAACTAGGTGAGAGACCCTGTCCAGAAGCATCATATTCTAGAATCAGAGGTGGTGTTTTTCATGAGATAGTCATAAAATAGATTTTTATTTGCGCGTTAAGATTTACTAAGAAATGTTCACAAATTTTTTCTAGGCAGTAAAAGACACACTCACTTTACCACTGAGGATCTGAAGTCCCTAGGTTATCATGTCTGTGACACCCTTCTGGATTTCTGTGATCCTGACCAAACCAAGGTAAAAACGGTGTTTGGAGAAATGTGGTGATGCTACTTTGATGAGTTTCACATGGGCCCAAAGTCAGCTCAGTGGAATTACAGGTGACCTTTATTTTCTCCTTAATATTTTTCTCAAGTTTTTATAATCAGAGAAAATAAGAAAGCCCCCCACTTGCACACTCTCAGCAAAGGATAAAAAGACCTCAAATTCACCGAGAAGATAGAAACCATCATGCCAGCTTTCTTCCCTCAGCACACCTCTCCCTCGCTTCTAGGCTTACCCATGGCAGCCAATGCTTAGTTCCCTTTCTCCTGTTTCAGAAAATCAGAAAATAAGAAAGCCCCCCACTTGCACACTCTCAACTTTCTTTTGTCTAAACTTAACCCTGCCCTTTGTGCGCTTGCCAACCTCCCCTATGGCCACCAGGAGATCGTGCCTCAGTGAAAACCTCCTCCTTTCTCTGTCCTGTTTTCCCCTCTTCTTACTTCTTCCCCTCAACTGCAGATGTTCTCAAGCTGCTTCTGTCCTAAATCACAGAAATAGGTTTCCTTTGGCCTTGTTTCTCCCACAGGTTTTTTCCATTCCCCTCCATCACCCAACTTCTTAAAAAGGGGGTCTGTACTCATGGTCTCTAACTCATCTCTCCGACCCGCTCTGAAATGTTAGCCCTGGGAACACGTGCTTTGTACCACTCTGGATGCAATTGTTTAATAAGAAATATTTAAAGGAAAATTTGACCACAACATGACCTATTAAATTGTATTTGCCATAGGCCAAAATCTGAACAACCCCACTTCTCCTTCCTTACTGCTCAAGAAAATCAAATAAATCAGACCGTTGCAGTGCCTAAGAAGTTTATTTTTGGCTATAGCCAGAGGAAAGTGGATAAAGCAATGTTCACTGGTATTCTGATTGTTCTTACAGCTCATGTAATTTATTCGTTGACATGTGCTTAATAGCTTACTCGTCTTTATGTCCCCAGCAATAAAGTGGCTTTCAGCATAGACTTAGTAAATATTTGATGAATCAATAAATGAATAATCAAACATAGTTCATTATTCCCTTCCACAGTTCACACAGTGTCTAGCAGAGCTTAAAGAACTCTTACAACAGGAAATCCATAAAAAGTTCAGTGAACTTGGACAAGATATGGATTTAGAAGGAAGTTGGAATGATATCTCTTTGTCTGATATTGAATCCAGGTAACAAACTTCATTTCAAAGAAAAACCAGAGAAATTCAAATTTTTTAAAAAACTGTTTTGTTTGCTCTGTTGTTTTGTTGGTTTTGAACCTCACGTGCAACATATTGAGTAAATCATGGCACATTTAAATACATTCCATTCCTTGGACAGCTATGTACTGAGTGCCTGTTCTTCGGCAGCCTCTTTTCTAGGCACTAGGAAGGGCCAGGGAGATCGGCGGGCAGTTGGTGTAGGGCCTTGTAGGCAGCTGTAAAGCCTTTGTCTTTTACTCCAAGGGAGACAGAAAGCCTTTGGAAAACTCTCAGTAGAGAAGTGTCATGCTTTGACGTAGGTTTTAGTTTCAGTACGAATCCTCTTGTTTGTGAAAAATAAACTGTAAAGAGGAAAGGTCTAAGTAGGACCTCATTAGGAGGCTGTAGTAATAATACAAGTGAAAAGTGATGGTGCTTTAGGCCAGAGGAGTAGTAGTGGTTGGTGGTGTGTGAACTGGTTGGATTCTAGATATATTTTGAAGTTTCAAAACCGTAGGATATGCTTATGGATTGGACATGGTGCATGAGAGAAAGAGAGAATGACTCCATAACTGGCTTTTAACTGAGATGGGGAAAATCAAGGGAGGGAGGAGGGGGAGAAGGTCAGGGGGGTCGTGAAAACCAGGAATCTAATGTTGGGATATTCAGTCTGAGATGTCTGTTACACATCTAAATGGCTATACTGAATAGACTTCTGGATATGAGTCTGGAATTCAGTGGAGGGGTCTAATAGAATCATCACTGGGTGGGTGATATTTAAAATTTAAACCTTAAGACTGGATGAGATCCCAGCAGAGTAAGCACAGATAAGGAAGAAGTCCAAGTCTGAGCTGGTATTGCAGCTTTACAAGGTCAAAGAGATAGGGAGAAGCCAGCAAATGAGACTAAGAAGGGACCAGCCAGGCCAAAAGAAAACCAGAAGAGTGATTATTTTTGAAGCGTAAATCAGATCATGTCATTCCTCTGTTTAAAATACCTTAATGGGAACCCCAATTCACTCAGATAAAAAGTCAAGGACCAGGAGGGGGATTTATCACTTTGTGAGGAGTATCAATGTCTAACTATTACATTGTTTTGTACACCTGAAACTAATAATAAAAAAAATTTTTAATTAAAAAAAATTAAAAAGTCAAGTACCGTATGATGGCCTACAAGGCTATAGGATCTAGCCACCTGATACCTCTGTGACCTCTGCCCTCACGTTCTCACACGCTGCTACAGCTAAATTGGCCTCCTCCCTCTTCCTCAGACTTGTCAGGCCCTCTGCCTCAGGGCCTGGAATACAGCTGCCAGGAATACTCTTCCCTCACGTCTGCATGGCTAATTCCTTCACCTCCTTCAAGTCTTTGCTTAAATGTCAACTTTTTCAATGTGGCCTACTCTCATTACTCTAATCCTGCAATGCGCTTCCCTGTCTCCCCCCTCCTGCCATTCCCTATCCCCCTTAGGTACTCTAATGTTTTCCCATAGCATTTTATCACCTTCTGTCATTCTACATAATTTATAACTTTATTATGTCTATTATTTATTATCTGTCTTTCATCACTAGGATGTATGTTCCACAAGGTTAGAGATCTTTATTTTGTTCAGCTCTGTATCTCATGCATCTAGAATAGTACCTGGCACTTAGAGAGAACTCAATAAATATTTGTTGAATTAATTTAGTATGGAGGATCTCAGCCCCAGCCTCACTGTCTCCACAGCTCTTTTAGGAATCCCCCAGGTGTGCAGGTATCTCGTTTGTATGCAAGAACACCTCCTACTCCAGTCTACAGCCTGAACCAGTTGCCCTTGGTCAGAAGGTTTCAAGGCTGGGCATGAAGGTGTCTGCCAGAGGCAGCACTGTAGTCTGTAGTGGACAATGGGAAACAATGGCTCTCCCACCCACTCTGTGTGCCACATTGACATCTTGGCCCTAACACAGTTCTGCTAGCTGAGTCTCCCAAATGTCTTCTTAGGAACTTTAAAGCAGACCATCAGGCCAGGTAGAATGCCCCATTCACCATGTCGCCTCACCCACTCTCCCAGGATCCTTTACCTAACTATGTAGGACCACTGCACCAACCGCTCTTCACTTTCAGTCTCAAAAACAAAATGTCGGAGATTAGACATCATCAAAATGGCAGCATGAGGTGAGCCTCTGGAAAGCTCCCCTGGAATTTACAACTAATCAAACAACAATAACTCCAGAAAGGATTCCCTGGACAGCAGACAGGCAAGACGAAGAGGCCCACTACTGAATTCACCTAAAGGTGGGCGAATCGTGCAAGCAGGGGAGGAAGGAAGGGAGAAGTGAGGAGACGGAGCCGCAGGCGCAGGACACAGACCTAGCTCAGTGCTCTGAGCTCGCTGCATCCAGGAACTTCCACAGCTGCGGGAGAGGGAAGAACTCGGACTGCTAGGGCTCCGCTTATGGCCCACAGGGCTGAGGGGGCAGCATATAACCCGGCTGAACCCAACGCTCCCAGCAGAGACCTCAGAGAAAAGACTGAGGGAAGAAGGCTGAAAACATTGGTTTAAGCCCTCACTGACGAGCAGAGAACGGAAGGAAGCCTTAGGCACTGAGACTAGCCGTCCCCTCCCTACCCTCCCAGAACTCGCCCAGCGCCCCCTGCCCTGTGCTAGAAGCGGAACAGTAGCAGTGTCAGATCAAAAGAACAGAATATTTACAGTTCTGAGAACTGTGGACCGCAGACACATATTTGCAGCCCAACTAGTTCCGGCAAAGGGGAGGGAGCTGTGGAAGCAGGACCTGCTGTGGTGATGGTTGCCGCCATTGCTCTGGGCCACCTCTAAAAACTCACCCCACCCCTGGCCCCACCTATCTGGGTGGATCTCTGCAGGAGTAAACAGAACTGCTGAAACATATGGGCTCTGAATCTGGTGCAGGAAGAGCTTTGGAACTTCAAAAGCTTTCCGCATACCCACACGGACACTGCGCCCTGTGACCCAGGCAAACTATTAACAGAGGAGAAGCCCGTCTCCCAGGGAATCTCCCCATTGTGTGAGAAGCTGGAATAGTGCAGAGAAAACATAGCACTACCATGTAAGAGAGAAAAAAAAGGCTGCAGTCGGAGAGAAAATAAAACATTCTACCTATAGGTACTGGAAAACAAAAGAAAGACATCTTCCTATCAACCTGTTGCAGAAGCCACTCCTGTAGATGTCTAGGAAGAGAAATAATAAATCAGTAATTGCCAATGAATAACCAAGGCAACAAGACAGCTTAGAAATAAAGTGAAAAGTCTCCAGAAAAGGAACTTAAAGATATGGAAATATGTGACTTAAATGATAGAGAATTCAAGATTGCAGTTCTGAAAAAACTCAATGAGATGCAAGAAAACACAGAAAGGCAGTTTAATGAACTTAGAAACACAATCAAAGAACAACATGAGCATTTCACTAAAGAGATTGAAATTTTTAAAAAGAACCAAATAGAATTTCTGGAGATTAAGAGCTCAATAGAAGAAATTAAGAATGAAATAACCAGCTTAGAGTTAGGAAGTAACTCTACTTAAGTAGAGTTGACCAGATGGAGGAAAGAATCAGTGACATTGAAGATAGAAACCTGGAAATTACACAGATGGAAGAAGAAAGAGACTTGAGACTTAAAAGAAATGAAAGAACTCTACAAGAACTTTCTGACTCCATCAGAAAGAGCAATATAAGAATAATGGGCATACCAGAAGGAGAAGAAAGAGGGAAGGGAACAGAGAATATATTCAAACAAATTGTTGATGAGAACTTCCCAAACTTGTGGACAAAACTGGATCCTCGAATCCAAGAAGCAAATACAACACCTAATTACCTCAATCCCAACAGGCCTTCTCCAAGGCACGTTGTATTGAAGCTGTCTAAAATCAATGACAAAGAAAGAATCCTCAAGGCAGTCAGGGAAAAGAAGCCGGTAACCTACAAAGGAAAGCCCGTTAGATTATCATCAGATTTTTCAGCAGACACTCTACAAGCCAGGAGGGAGTGGAACCAAATATTCAAACTATTGAAAGAAAGAAATTATGAGCCAAGAATAATATATCCAGCAAAGATATCCTTTAGATATGAAGGAAGAATAAAGACCTTTCCAGACATACAGAAGCTGAGGGAATTTTCCAATACATGACCTGCGCTACAAGAAATACTAAAGGAGGCTATTCGACCAGCATCAACAGGGACAATTTGTGGCAACCAAAACATAAAAAGGGGGAGAGTAAAGGCCTGAACTGGAATATGGGAATGGAGAAAGTAAGCATGCTGAAGAAAATGGCATACTCTAAATAGCAAATTTTCTTTTACATAAACTTAAGGGTAACCACTCAAAAAAAATCCAGAACTGAAATATATACTGTAATAAAAGAAGAAACAGAGGGAAACATCATAGAATACCACCACACAGAAATAATAGACAACAACAAAAAGGCAAAGAAACAATGGAGACACAGTCTTACCAGAAAACTAAAGATAGAATGACAGGAAATCCTCACGTGTCAATAATCACCCTAAATGTAAATGGACTGAACTCACCAATAAAAAGGCACAGAGTAGCAGATTGGATCAAAAAACTAAACCCAACCATATGCTGTCTCCAAGAGACAAATCTCAGCTACAAGGACAAGCATAGACTCAAAGTGAAAGGGTGGAAATTGACACTCCAAGCAAATGGTACCCAGAGAAGATCAGGTGTAGTCATAATGATATCGGATGAAGCAGACTTCAGGGTGAAAACGATAACAAGAGACAAAGATGGACATTTCATAATGGTAAAGGGGACTATACAACAAGAAGACATAACAGTCATCGATATTTATGCCCCCAATCAGGGAGCACCGAAATATACCAAGCAACTACTAACAGAACTAAAGGGAGAAATTGACCAAAACACAATTATACTAGGGGACTTAAATACATCATTGACAGCTATGGATAGATCATCCAAACAGAAAATAAATAACATAATAGCAGCCCTAAATGACACATTAGATGAAATGGACATAATTGACATATGTAGAGCACTTCATCCTAAAACATCAGACTATGCATTCTTTTCTAGTGTACATGGAACGTTCTCAAGGATAGACCATATATTGGGACACAAAATCAGCCTCAGCAAATTTAAGAAGATTGAAATCATACCAAGCATATTCTCTGATCACAAGGCTTTGAAAATGGATGTCAACTGCAAAAAGAAAGCAGGAAAAAACACAAATACATGGAGATTAAACAACATACTTTTAAAGAACGACTGGGTCAAAGAAGAAATTAGAGGAGAGATCAAAAGATACATAGAGATAAATGACAATGAAAATACATCCTACCAAAATTTTTGGGATGCAGTGAAAGCAGTTTTAAGTGGGAAATTTATATCATTACAGACCTATCTCAAGAAACAAGAAAAATCCCAAATAAATAACCTCATGTTACATCTTAAAGAACTAGAAAAAGAAGAACAAATGAAACCCAAGGTCAGCAGAAGAAAGGAAATAACAAAAATCAGAGCAGAACTAAATGAAATAAAGAACAAAAAGACAATAGAAAAAATTAATGTGACAAAGAGCTGGTTCTTTGAAAAGATTAACAAAATTGACAAACCCTTGGCTAGGCTCACTAAGATAAAAAGAGAAAAGACACTAATTAACAAAATCAGAAATGAAAAAGGGGAAGTTATCATGGACAATACAGAAATACAAAGGATCATGCAAGAACACTATGAAGGACTATATGCCACCAAATTCAATAACCTGGAAGAAATGGACAAGTTCTTAGAAACATATAGCCTTCCAAGGCTGAACCATGAAGAACTGGAAAATCTGAACAGACCAATCACCAGTAATGAAATTGAATCAGTCATCCAAAACCTTCCCAAAAGCAAAAGTCCTGGACCAGATGGCTTCACTAGTGAATTCTACCAAACCTTCAAAGAGGATCTAATACCAATCCTGCTCAAACTCTTCCAAAAAATTGAAGAAGAAACAGTACTCCCTAACTCATTTTATGAGGCCAACATCACCTTGATACCAAAACCTGGTAAGGACAACACAAAAAAAGAAAACTACAGACCAATATCTCTGATGAATACAGATGCAAAAATCCTAAACAAAATTCTAGCAAATCGGATACAACAATGTATTTAAAAGATTATTCATCATGACCAAGTGGGGTTCATCCCCGGGGCACAAGGATGGTTCAACATCTGCAAATCCATCAATGTGATACATCACATAAACAAAATAAAGCACAAAAATCATATGATTATATCAATTGATGCAGAAAAAGCATTTGACAAGATACAACATCCATTTATGATTAAAACATTTAATAAAATAAGTATAGAAGGAAAATACCTTAACATAATAAAGGCCATCTATGACAAGCCCTCAGCTAATCTCATAATTAATGGTGAAAAACTGAAGCCCTTTGTTCTACATTCAGGAACACGACAGGGCTGTCCCCTACCACCTCTGCTTTTCAACATAGTGTTGGAAGTCCTTGCCAGAGCAATCAGGCAAGAGAAAGAAATAAAAGGCATCCAAATTGGGAATGAAGAAGTTAAGTTATCACTCTTTGCAGATGACATGATGCTATATATAGAAAACCCTAAAGACTCCACCAAAAAGCTATTAGAAACAATCAACAAATACAATAAAGTTGCTGGCTACAAAATCAATGTACAAAAGTCCATTGCATTCCTATATACTAACAATGAAATCTCAGAAAAAGAAATACAAAAAACAATTCTTTTTGCAATTGCAGCAAAAAGAATAAAATACCTATGAATAATCTTAACCAAGGATGTGAAGGACCTATATGCTGAAAACTGTAAGACATTTTTGAAAGAAATTGAAGAAGACACAAAGA
Organism: Rhinolophus hipposideros; assembly: GCF_964194185.1. Lineage (NCBI taxonomy): Eukaryota > Metazoa > Chordata > Mammalia > Chiroptera > Rhinolophidae > Rhinolophus > Rhinolophus hipposideros. The sequence goes on from NC_138056.1 coordinate 12,791,636, forward strand.
AATGGAAAGACATTCCATGCTCATGGATTGGAAGAATCAACATAGTTAAAATGGCCATATTACCCAAAGCAATATACAGATTTAATGCAATCACCATCAAAATCCCAATGGCATTTTTTAAAGAAATAGAACAGAAAATCATCCGATTTGTTTGGAATCACAAAAGATCCAGAATAGCCAAAGCAATCTTAAGAAAAAAGAACAATACTGGAGGTATCACACTCCCTGACTTTAGCTTGTACTACAGGGCTACAATAATCAAAACACCATGGTATTGGCAGAAAAACAGACACATAGACCAATGGAATAGAATTGAGAACCCAGAAATAAAACCACGTAAATATGGACAGATAATTTTTGACAAAGAAGCTAAAAACATACAATGGAGGAAAGACAGCCTCTTCAATAAATGGTGCTGGGAGAATTGGATAGCCATGTGTAAAACAATGAAACTGGACTGCTATCTGTCACCATGAACCAAAATTAATTCAAAATGGATCAAAACTTAAGCATAAGACCTGACACAATAAACTGCATAGAAGAAAACATAGGTACTAAACTTATGGACCTCGGGTTCAAAGAGCATTTTATGAATTTGACTCCAAAGGCAATAGAAGTAAAAGCTAAAATAAACGAATGGGCTATATGAAACTTAAAAGCTTCTGCACAGCAAAAGAAACCATCGACAAAGTAAAGAGGCAACCAACTGAATGGGAGAAGTTTTTTGCAAATAGTGCCTCCGATAAAGGGCCAATATCCAAAATATACAAGGAACTCATGAAACTCAACAACAAAAAAACAAACAACCCAATTGAAAAATGGGCAGAGGACCTGAAGAGACATTTCTCCAAAGAGGACATACAAATGGCAAATAGACATATGAAAAAATGCTCAACATCACTAATCATTAGCGAAATTCAAATAAAAACCACAATGAGATATCACCTCACCCCAGTCAGAATGGCTATCATCAACAAGACAAATAGTAACAAGTGTTGGAGAGGCTGTGGAGAAAAAGGAACCCTCATACACTGTTGGTGGGAATGCAGACTGGTGCAGCCGTTATGGAAGGCAGAGTGGAGGTTCCTCAAAAAATTACAAATAGAATTACCATATGACCCAGCAATCCCTCTCCTAGGTATCTACCCAAAAAATCTGAAAACATTTACACATAAAGACACATGTGCTCCAATGTTCATTGCACCTTTGTTTACGGTGGCCAAGATATGGGAACAACCAAAATGTCCTTCGATAGGTGAATAGATAAAGAAGTTGTGGTATATATACACAATGGAATACTATTTGGCAGTAAGAAAAGATGATACAGGAACATTTGTGACAACATGGATGGATCCTGAGAGTATAATGCTAAGCAAAATAAGTCAGACAGAAAAAGCAGAGAACCATATGATTTCAATGATATGTGGTATCTAAACCAAAAACAACAAAAGAACAAGACAAACAAAACCAAGAGAAACCAAAACGCATAGACACAGACAATAGTTTAGTGGTTACCAGAGGGTAAGGAGGGTGAGGGGTGGGAGATCAGGGTAAGGGGGATCAAATATATGGTGATGGAAGGAGAACTGACTCTGGGTGGTGAACACACAATGGGATTTATAGATGATGTAATACGGAATTGTACACCTGAAATCTATGTAATTTTACTAACAATTGTCACCCCAATAAATTAAAAAAAAAGAAAAACAAACAAAAAAATGTCTCCTGCATATCACCTCATACATACAGATCCAGAGGGAATCAACTCAGAAACAGGCAAATGCATTCCAGCTGGCTCAGCAGGAATAACTCTGACACATTTAGTTAGCAATTATTGAAACAAGTTTGTCAGCCTCTGCACCAGGAAGCCGGCTATCACAGGCCTCCGCAGGGCGCCACCTTTTCTCACCATTACCCAGAAAAGCAGGCTGAGTGTACAAGCCCAGTTTGAGTTTGCTCTGTGTGTGTGCAACATTTCTGGGGCGCACTGCATCTAATGCTTTCATCCCATTGGTTAACTTTTTCTGTTATCTCTGAAAGGGATTTCAGAGACTATTATCTAGTGGCCTCAAAGGCTGCTCCTCAGACTGGAAAAGCCTTGTGAGAACAGGGAGTTGGGAATTAGATCAGAGAAGAGAAGGCTTTCTTCCCGCTGTCTAGCTGTGGGGCTCCTCATTGTGCAGTAAAGGAGGGGTGAGGGAGAACTAGCAGAATGAAAGGGCTGAGCAAAGGGATGGTTTGAAATGCTGTCTTTCCCAGATTTGAGTGTTGTGTCTAAGACATTTTTTACATGTGGAGGCCACATCATAGAACACAGCTCTCAGTGCTAGCCAACCACACCCCAGGAAAGGGGAAAATAGAAGAAAGGATCCATTATCTGAGTCCTCATTCATCCCAGCCCTTGAAGAAAGGGGGCGGGGACAGTTTGCAGGGGGGAAGACTTTAGATCAGTCTAGATGTGCATCCAAATCTTTTGAAGAGGGCGTAGATAGTTGTTTATACTTCCATGTAGTAGGTAATTTTTTGCCCCATCTGTTCACAGACTTTTTCTTACATCGATGACGTAAGAGCTTTAGAGACAAAATATTTGTTGTGGTTTATTATGTGGTGATAAAAATAATATTCCTAGTCTCTGACCTACATATTCTTTGTTATTAAATATATTTATTTATAAGTTGACCACGTTTTTAAAGAGTACCTGGTAGGATCCTTGTTCTCTGAACTGATACTGGCCAGATAGGAACGAACTAGACAAAGTCCCTGCTTTCAAACAAATCACAGTCCCTGGTATTCTGTAGGGCTGTACATTAAGAATCCTACAGCCTCTCACAATCACTGCCAAGGCCAGCTCTGCCCATCTGGCTGGTATTATTTTGCCACACGGATTGCAAACTGCTTGGGGTCAGAGCTCTGCCATGGCTATCTCTGTTTCCTGTGCCCGACGCACTGCCTGGAATGCAGCAGGCACTCGGAATGAATGAATGAATGAATGAATGAATCAATCAATCAATCAATCAATCAATGAAGTAATCAATGAATGAATCAAAGAATCAATGAACGAACAAACAAACGAACGAATTAACGTGCTTGTCAAGAATTCTTAGTAATTGAAACAGACAGTGCGAGCAAATAGCAAACTAGATATGCTAATCTCATGCGGCTGGTCTGGTAAATGTTCTACTTCTAGACATTAATAACAGATATTTTCCTTTCCTCTCTACTTTTGAAAACAGCACCAGTGGTTCTGACAGCTCCCTCTCAGATGGTCTTCCTGTTCACCTCCTGAGCATAGCACGTGAGGTGAGATTGTGTAGACTCTTAACGCCCAGAAGTAGTAGGCTTAAAACATAACAGTACTGGAGAATTTGATAGAATTTTCCAACTATCCTAAGATCTGCAGAAAATATAGCCATAGTGTCCTAACTGGTTATCCCGCTCTGGAGTCTTTCATTTTGTCCTTTATAGCTTTCATGTTAAAAATCTAGGGAGGAGCATTTGGAATCTTACTCCCTGGCATATGTTGTGAGTTTGGCTCAAATAAACTCTTACAAAAATTCTCAAAAAAAAAAAAATCAAGGGAAAAAAATGTGAGGATTCCATATTATTCCAAAGTTAATTGAAAGTGAAAAACAAAGTTTAAAAAGTAAAAAACCGTGCTGAGATAGAGGTTGTTAAAAATGATACATACTTTTTTTTAAAAAAGTGTTTCTTTATTCATGTAGTCTTAAATTGTTTTGTTTTGTTTTGTTTTTTCAAACTTTTATTTATTTTAAGTGTGTTTTTCCGGGACCCATCAGCTCCAAGTCAAGTAGTTGTTTCAATGTAGTTGTGGAGGGCGCAGCTCACAGTGGCCCATTTGGGGATCGAACTGGCAAACTTGTTTTTAAGAGGCACCACGATCTAACCAACTGAGCTAACCCGTAATCCACCGCCCCTTAAATAGTTTTTTATACTTCCATATATTAAGTAATTTTTTGCCCCCATCTGTTTACAGACTTTTTCTTTTTTTTTTTTAAGTAATTGCAGTTTGTTTTGTTTTACAATTTTTTTTTTCATTTTTATTGGGGAATATTGGGGAACAGTGTGTTTTTCCAGGACCCATCAGCTCCAAGTCAAGTCGTTGGTTTTGTCAATCTAGTGTGGAGGGCACAGCTCACTGGTCCATGTGGGAATCAAACTGGGGACCTGGGTGTTATGAGCACTGCGCTCTAAGCAACTGAGCCAACCAGCTGCCCCCAGACTTTTTCTTACATAGGTGATGTAAGAGCTTTAGAGACAGCAAAATATTTGTTGTGGTTTATTATGCACATGATTTCCTAGTTGCATGAAGAAATATCTCCATCATAGGATGAAATTAAGGCTGTGTCAGGGGGAGCCTGTCAAATTAGACTAAACCCTACCCTTTCTGCAGCTGGACTTACAGCAACATCAGATTTAGCGTCACCACACCATGGTACTGAGAAAAGTGGTCCTAAGCTTCATTAGCTTCATTATTAAAGCCACCTTGTGGTAACAACCAAACTGAATCTTTTAAGCACGCATCTGATAATCATTATTATCTGTACCTGACATTGTTGCTATAATAATTTGGTTTCATATTATAAATCACAGATATTTGGTCATGGGTATAGGTGCCTCTTTGGCAATATATCTATAATAGTGGGGTGTCGGGGTGTTAAGTGGGGAGCAGCCTCTGGTAAGGAGATAGTTGAACTGTTTGTTTGTTCTTCAAACCAACAACAATTTAACACTGTGAGGGCCGCACACTGGATTAGCCATTGTGTCGTAAGTGTTGTGTGAAGAGAGTGCTACTTGTAGGTAGGCGTTTCTCTGGAATCCTCAATGACTGATTTCTCTATACTTTCTGGAATAGTTGAATCAGAAGAAGATGTATAAGAAGAAAAAAAAGAAGCCACTTCAGACTAGGAAACAGCGAAATGAACAGTATCAGAAAAATAATATGATACGGGAGTTCAAGTCAACAGACTATGCCCCAGTAAGAAAGCTCTGCTGCGTATCTCCACTGTCTGGTGAAAGAGCATTCCATGGAGGAAGCAGCACAAGGGGATAAGGTTTACTCTAAAGCACAAAGGAAAAGGAGAATGGGGCCGGGAAGCTTTCTAGTCTGAGTTCAGAGCTCTTCGGTGAGCCCTCTGGGCCTCTCTGAGCAGCTTTCAGCCTTGGCCCATAGATCCTCTACCTTACTCTGGTATAGCAAGTCTGGGTTTTGACCACGTCTGGATTTCCAGGGGAAAGAGGAGATACTGGCTGGAGAAGTGGTGGCTGGAGCTAGCCCAGCGTTGCTGGGTATGGAGGGATCAGGCCTGGTCTAGGCTAAGGACCCCTGGATAGCTCCTTCCTAATCTTTCTCCTGACTGCCACATCCACACCATACACCCTGCTTTTAAACGGGGAAAATGCTTTCAGAGGTGGGAGTTTTTACTGTTGGGTGAATTGGGTCAATTATGAGTTGGTTAATTGCAATGGATCAATTGAAAAGTATTCTCTTTGCACTCCATTCTAGGAAAGGGCAGAAATTGCTTCTACTCTGCAAAGGCAGCCTACCTTTTTCAAAAATTCAGGGAATACCAGTTCTTCAACAATAAAAAATGAAAAGCCAAGGATGAATGAGGTAGTAATTTTTACTTGACTTTTTTTCTTTTTTTTTTTTATAAAATGTACCGTTATAGCCATTTTTTTTTTTTAGATTTTATTGGGGAAGGGGAACAGGACTTTATTGGGGAACAATGTGTACTTCCAGGACTTTTTTCCAAGTCAAGTTGTTGTCCTTTCAGTCTTAGTTGTGGGGGAACAGCTCAGCTCCAGGTCAATTTGCCGGCCCCTATCCCTTGCGGGAGTCAAACCGGCAACCTTGTGGTTGAGAGGACACGCTCCACCAACTGAGCCATCCAGGAGCTCAGCGGCAACTCAGCTCAAGGTGCCTTGTTCAATCTTAGTTGCAGGGGGCGCAGCCCACCATCCCTTGTGGGAGTTGAGGAATCGAACCCGCAACCTTGTGGTTGAGAGCCCACTGGCCCATGTGGGAATCGAACTGGCAGCCATCGGAATTAGGAGCGCGGAGCTCCAACCGCCTGAGCCACGGGGCGGGCCCTACTTGACTTTTTTTTTTTTAACTGGAAAATTGATTATAAGTTGGTGCAAAAGTAATTGCGGTTTTTGCAATTATTTTTTAACCTTTTAAACTGCAATTACTTTTGCACCAACCTAGTAAAACTTTTTGTAATGTACTTAAAGTGTACAACATGATGATTTGATATATTGTGAAAGGATTCCCACCACTGAGTTAGTTAACACATTTATGACCTCACATATTTACCTTTTTTTTCTTTCGGTGAGAACACTTAAAATCTACTCTTAGCAAATTTCAGTTATACAATACAGTATTATTAACTATATCACCTTGTTATACATTAGATCCTTAGACCGTATTCATCTTATAACTGAAAGTTTGTGCCCTTCTACCATCTCTTATTTCCCCCAGCTGCCAGCCCCTGGCAACCACCCTTCTACTCTCTGTTTCTATGAGTCTGAGTTTTTTAGGTTCTACATATAAGTGATACCATGCAGTATTTGTCTTATTTCACTTAGCATAATGCCCTCCAAGTTCATCCATTTTGTTCGCACATCCAAAAATAGAAGGATGCCCTTCTTTTTTAAGGTTAAATAACATACTGTTTGCAAATATTTTCTCCCATTCCATTGGTTGCCTTTTCTTTTTGCTGATGATTTCCTTTGTGTGGAAGCTTTTTGGTTTGACATAGTCTCACATGTTTATTTTTTATTTTGTTCTTTGCTTTTGATGTCAAATCCAAAAAAATCATTATCAAGGAACTTACTTCCTGTGTTTTCTTCTGAGAATTTTATGGTTTACGTCTTAAATTTAAGTTTTTAATCCATTTTGAGTTGAATTTTTTTGTATGGTATAAGATAGGTGTACATTTTCATTCTTTTGCATGTGGATATCTAGTTTCCCAACACCATTTATTGAAGAAACTGTCTTTTCCCCATTGTATATTCTTGGCTCTTTTGTCAAAAATTAATTGACTATGTATGCATGAGTTTATTTCTGGCTTCCATATTCTGTTCCATCTTTGATTCTCTGATTTTCTAATTAGCATGTCTCACCCACAGGGTGAAGGACGCAATAGTCCTTTATGTCACCCTTTACCTGTCAGTGCCACTGCGAGCAGAGGAATATTAAAATTGGAGGGGACACTGACGCTGCTTTGGAGCAGACATCACTGAAGTCTGACATCAAATATTGATGATTTGTGATTTTTATACCCAGAATGGAAGACCAGCCTGATTTTACCATCCATCCATTCATCTAGTCAACAAATTGTGTTGTATAACCACTACATGCCAGGACCTCTCCTGGAGGCTGGGAATGCCACATTGAACAAAACAGTCCCTGCTTCAGGGGCCTTAGAATCTACTGGGGATTTTAACAATTGAACAGGAGTTCATAACAGTGGGGTGCAGTGGGAACACAGAGGAGAGGCACCTAACCAACGTTTAGTACTTTGGCGTTTTATGGCTATGAACTCGTTGATTCTTTCATGTATAAAAATAGGTTTTGGTACAACAGTAGCTAATTCTTAGTGGATAGGGTGTGAGATGGGCCCACCTCACTCAGAATGCCACCTGTGCTTACCAATGATATGACAAGGTCCCACTGTGCTACACTGAGGAACCCCCACAGAACACAGTGGTATGGAGGGCCATTTAGTGTCTAGTGTAATCGTGGCCAAGGCACAAGCTTTGCAGTCTTGTAGAGTTCAGATCCCAGCCCCACTATGTAAATTACTATGAGTTACTTAACCACCCTGGAACTCAGTTTCTGCATCTAAAATATTGGGGTAATAACATCTATATCATAAGGTTGTTGGAAAGTGTGTATAAAGTGCCTGACATATGGTAGGCATTCAGTAAATATTAGTTTCCTTCTTTTCTTTGAATTACTATTTGAGTTCTGTCTCTCTTTTTGTGTTAGAATATCATAATGAATCAACATGCATGAATTAAAAAACACTCAAATAATGTATATTGTATATAATCACATTTGTCCAAGTGGAAATTTTAGTAAGGATGTTTTTATTTATTTTGGTCATAGTTAAATGGAAGAGACAAAGGCACCTCCCTGGACCCACCAAAAATGACCACCTCAATTCTGACTAAGAATAAAGAGAGAATGCAGGTATTTCACCTAATATATATACACATATACATACATACTTATAAGGTCTGGCAATTAAGTTCGCGAACTCACCCTAGAAAAGTGCTACATACCTCACTGCTGAATATCACTACGGTCACCTTAAAAGTACTCTCCTTGGGAAGCTATGCACCGATGCCAGCGCCTAGTTTACCTTTCAAAGCAATTGCGGAACTCTTTTTCTGGATTGGCCAGCAGAGCTCTCATCGTGTTACCTTTGATGTCCTGAATGTCATCAGAAATGTCTCCCTTTCAATATTTCTTTTATCTTTGGGTAAAAAAAGAAGTCACTGGGGGCCAGATCAGGTGAGTAGGGAGGGTGTTCCAATACAGTTATTTGTTTACTGGCTAAAAACTCCCTCCCAGACAGTGCCCTGTGAGCTGGTGCATTGTCGTGATGCAAGAGCCAGGAATTGCTGGCAAAAAGTTCAGGTCGTCTAACTTTTTCACGCAGCCTTTTCAGCACTTCCAAGTAGTAAACTTGGTTAACTGTTTGTCCAGTTGGTACAAATTCATAATGAATAATCCCTCTGATATCAAAAAAACAGGTTCGTGAACTTAATTGTCAGATCTCATTGTTAGTGATTTATGTTGTTTTGAAATGTATTATGTGATTTGGAGGAGTGGTGACCCACAGGCCACAGTTTCACCTTCTCAGATTGGTTTGGCTTAGGTGAACATCCAAGGTAATTTGCACCCTCAGGCTACAAACCACCCGACCACCCTGGGGCACAGCCCACAAGATACCGTAGGACCGAGGAAGCCCACCCAGAGATAAAAACTTGCCATGGAGAATTTAGTTTTATTTCAACAAACATTTGTTAGGCAGCTGTTATTTTGTAACTCCAAGGCAACATTTCAGGTGATACAGTGATAGTGAATAACGCAGCAGTTCTCAGCCCTCGGAGATGTCAACAACAAACGGGGTGCCCCCGCAGCAGTGAGGTGTGCCTCACCCCAGTGTTACCCATGATCGTTCAGTACCCAGGTTTGGGAATGATTGGAGTTTTGAAAAGAATAAGTTAGAATGCATGTACATTTATCCCTGTGTCATCACTCTTATCACTCTTGCTCATTTGCAGTTGCATATCGTGTCCTGAAAGGGAGGAAAAAGAGGGAGAAATAGCCAGGAAGCTGTTGTTTCACACAGCCCTGGTCACGTGGGTGGGAGGGTGCTGCCCACGTGTATCCAGGTAAAGACTGAAAACTGCTGGCTTAATGTAGGTGCACTAAGTACGGAATGCACGGTTCTCCCAAAGTGAGGTCCCCGCTGCCTTCATAAATCTGTTGCTTGGGAATGCTCAGGTTGATGTTCTCATTTACCCATCATCATCTTCCAGAGGACCTACGAGGTGCGGGGCCCTTTTCATCTCTCCCTTAAAGCAGTGATCCTATGTGAGGGGTGACAGGATAGTCCAACCACACTGGTAAAACAGAAGCTGAAGAGCAATGAAAAGAGAGGTTTAAAGAAAGTCAAACCAAAGAGAGTTTGACTGATAAGTGATGTCCTTTTTCCTCATTCATCATTCATTGCAAGACGTCTATGGGTGGCCAAAACCATATCCCTAACTGACACATGCTAGTTAGAGTGTAACATGTAACCAGGGATTCAGTTAAATCCAGTGTGCTGGATAAATGCCATCCAAACCCTTACCTTTACTGCATTTTTCTTTAAATTCCTGGTGTAATATTTCTCCAACAAAGATGTAGGCATTTAACTTCCATGGCATGTTGGATAAGGAGAGTTAGAAAAAAATGGGCCAGTCTCCCACCTTGATTGATCAAGTTTTTCTCTTTTGTGTAATGTTTCTAGACAGCTTATAAAATGCAGTCCCTGGACTGCTCAGGGCAGTTCACATATTACCCATGGGACGTTGGCTATCTGCGGGACTCAGGCAAACGCTTGATTCTCCTCTGCCTGGTCACAACATCAGCTACTTAGGTATTTGGGCAAAATGCAACTACTTTTCACTAATTCCTTGTAAAACCAACCCAAACCCTTATTACAACTTTAGAAATTGCAGCATAAAGTAAGTTCAACTTTTATATCTTGTTTGCACAGAGAAAGAAGCCAAGATTTACAGTGTCATGCTCTCCAAAGAGAAGCACAAATACCAGCCAGGAGCCAGCTCCAGATATGAAGCCAAACTGGTCCAGGAACACATTTCCTGCCACACAGAGAAGCGGCGCCAACGTGGTGTCGTACCCCTCCTTGCACATATACACATACCCGTAGGGTGCCTGGGCCACCCCACACAGACGCTTCTTTGACATGTCTTGAGTTACATACATTTTATGACAAGGGGAGTAGTGTGACTGGGGACTACGATCGTGGTGGTAAACTCTTGTGCGTTCATCATGCGCTGACATTACACTACGTGCTCACTCTGTGCATGCCTTCAAGATGCACACTTCACGGATTGTTTTTTCACAAAATGAAATTTTATTATGATGTATAGAAAAGCTTTCTTTATCAGAAATTGAAGTGTGTGCTTATGGCACTACAGCACAGATATACCTCATTTTAACCAATAGATACTCTCTCTAAAATTACGTGCAAATCCACTTTAAAATATCAAAGTCTGTTTGAAATATATTCTGGCAGTGTGCGCTATGTTCAAAATGTCTGTGCCAGAGCTCTTAAGTGATGAATGATCTGTCAGACTGTGGTGTATCAGGTCTTCTCAGGGTGAGGTGTTCCCACATACGCAAAATACTTCATTTGTTACCCGGAAGTTAATGTTGCGTATATTATATTCAACAAAGTTATGTAAGTTTTTTAACCCATTGATTAAAATTCTTTCTAACCAGTTGTTTCCTTTGATTGGTTAACTGCATAATCTATGTGAACAGATGTGCTGTTCCTCACAAGCGCTGTCTGCCTTCTGCAGCAGTCACAGCAATGTGCTAGAGTCCAGTTAGAGAAGGATCACTCCAGTTCATAGCAGGCCTCCTATTTTGGCTTTACCTTTTTATCCCATTGGATTGAAGGTTTCCTAGTATATTTTTCATTATCACCTTTAAACCCTTTCAGCCACCCCACTATCTGGGTGACTGGTGATTAGAACCCCATGGCAACACAGCTTTTATTACAATTCCAGTGTCTGTGTCTTTTATTTTTTAATTGCTAGTTTATTTTGAGAACAGTTTTACAGAGAAATTGAGCACATAGTGCAGAGTTCCCGTATACTGCCCTGTCCCCCAAGCACCCCTCACACACATTGTCTTTTTAAGGGGAATATCTGCCCATGCTCTTTACACAGGAAGTTGCAGATGGCCTTCCCTCATTTCACATGTGACTCACACCCTAAAACCATTCATCTGCATTTTAAGTATCCAGAAAGTACCCTGCCAAAACTCCACTTTTTGTCCCTAAAAGGGTATCTTTATTTTTTTAAGTGTATTTCTACCCCAGCTTTTTTTTTTTTAAGGGTCTTGATTCATATCGCCAACTGCTTTTTTTCCTTTTTTCTTTTCTTTTTTTCTTTTTCTCTCTTTTTTTTTTTTTAAGGAGGGTGCAGCTCCCAGTGGCCTATGCAGGGATCAAACCGGCAGCTTTGGTATTATTAGCACCACGCTGTAACCAACAGAGCTAACCTGCCACCCCTAAAAAGGTATCTTTAAAGGACAAGTCCCAAAACAGTTACACACTGCTGAGGAAAAACCTTGTTTGAAAGTTGTTCAAAAATACTTGTTTTTGCTCCAAATGATTTTGGAGAAGATTTATAAAAAGCATCCCAGTATGGTGACATTGTTGGAATCAAAAGTCAGAATACTGGATCAGATTTTTTTAAAGTGCTTCTTGAGAGTAAAGAGCTTCTGAGAGATGTGGTGGGGGTGCTAAGACACTGAAGGGGCAAAAGGAGAGAATCCTATGCAGTCCAGACATAGCCTCCACATCCACTAATTGCCAAAAAGCCATGACAGTTCGGTTTTTTGAGCCTGCTCAGCACACAGTCAGTCCTGTAAGGGAGTAGCTGTGTGTTTTCTTCAGAAAAGAGAGGGAGGTTTTCCTGCTCAGATTAGGAAGTGCCCACAGGGAATTTATATGCTGTGGCATCTCGAAGCCAAGGTGCCTATCTTTGCTCGTTTGGCTTTTGGTAGAAGGCTGCAAGAGGTGACTCTGGCTAGAGAATTTAAAATGGCAAACCAAGGTAATTCATTCTAACTGAACATGATAAATCTCATGCTGCAGGAGAAACAATCTGAAGCATCTTGACCACTACAAGTGAACTGTGAGAATGGCACCTGGGGAAAGTAGAAAAATAGCATTTTCGTCATGTCAGAAGACAAGATCAACTTGACATTCTGCAGTTGTCAACAAAAGTTAGGGATGTAGGGGAGGGATAATGAGTGTATTTTAGTACTTTGGGTTTTTTGGGGGGAGTTGTTTTCTTTTTTAAAAATTTTTATTGGGGAATATTGGGGAACAGTGTGTTCCTCCAGGACCCATGAGCTCCAAGTCGTCGTCCTTCAATCTAGTTGTGGAGGGTGTTTTCAATCTTTAGTTGCAGGGGGCACAGCCCACCCTCCCATGTGGGAAATGAACTGGCAACCTTGTTGAGAGCTCACGTTCTAACCAACTGAACCATGCGGCCGCTCCAGGTTTGTTTTATTTTTTAATAAACTAAATGCATACTCACTGATAGTACTTTTTTGAGATTCAAAATTTCAGGTGTACACATTTTCTTTAGAAGCCATACTTTTTGGACCATGGGGTCATAACTGCGGTCCTATTACCATCTGCTGACAGCATACCCCTTTCTGTTTTTGGAGAAGTGACAACACCTCTTGAAAGTGGTACAAATGAATCTAAGGTAAAAAGATGACAGTAAGTATTACTCTAAAGAAGTTTTTGATGGAACATTAAACAGGAAATCTGTATAGACGTAGAGGCCTTCTTGAAAACAAAAGTTCTAGATGTTTTTTCACTTGTCATTAAAAACATGCAAGAATTTTGGAGATCTGTTGGTACCTGGCTGTGGGGACAGAGCCCCAGAGAGCAGTTTCCAGGCTCTCGGCCTCACGTGGAAAGGTGCTGGCTCAGGTAGTAAATGGCCATCAACTGTGATTGCATGGCCATCGGCTGTGGCTAGTTGGCCGTCAGCTGTAACCAGTGAGCTATTGGCCTCTAATATAACTGCTGTGACTACACTAGCAGAAAATGGGAGCTAGCAAGAAGATGGTGGCTGAGCTGGCAAGAGCGGATTGCAGCTAGCATGGCGGAGTGTGGGTTACAGATTGCAGAGAAGTGGACAGCAGGTTGCAGATAGTGTGGCTCCTGTTTCCTGTGTCTCCAACCCAGCCTCCAGCGAGAATATAGTAGTATGACTCCCCTACCTATGGCTCCGTGGGTGTTCCTTTTTGGCCTCACCATGTCCTGTGTTCTTATGTGGGGAGTGGGACCAGAGACCCCGCAGGCCGCCCCGCACGACACTGGCCACTATGAAACTATCGTTGATTACTGGTTTAGTTATGTTGTCACCAAATTTGATCCCAGCTATTAGCGAAAATACCACACACACACAAAATGCTCTGCAGAAATAGAACTGCTAACGTCTGGTTTTCCAGGTTGTTCTCAGACGAGTTCTGGTTTAATTAGCTAGAATAGCACAGATGTTTCCAAAGCACAGACACTTGGCAGCTTCTGCACGACGACTTTGAAGCTACAAAGCCTATTCTGTCCTTTAAACTACAAAGACTGGCCGTAGGGCATGGCTAGGTTTAGTTGAACTACCTTCCACCAGTGACATGTCTGTCCACTTCTTAGAGGAATACTCCCGGGGAGGATAAGCTCATCACTATTCAGGCTTGCTGAGGTCCAACATCTTTCTCTCGGAATATATTTTCCCCTTGAAATAGGTTCCACCTTGGCTCTGGGCAGCTGAATCATGTGGTACGTGAGAAACAAGCTTCCTGGTGAAATCAGGCTCCAAAAGGCATTGTTTTAATAAGTATGTTAACAGACAAACTCTAGTGACAAAGTAAATGCCACATGTCTAGAGTAATGCTTGATTAATAAGGGTCAAAAGAAATGAAGATCCCTAAGAATGTGGAAAAAAATAATGCTACTCGAAAATTCTGATTCCCTGCCAACACTCCTACCCTAAGATAGGGGTGATTTCCACAGATTCCTCCATCAAAAAAGAATCCTGAGCAGTAACGGACTTAGGAACTATGGAGAACGCAATGATGTGTGAGACTCCATTCCTGCCCCTGTGCGTGAAACTCAAGTGGAGAACAAAGACTAGTGTACAGGAACAAACCGGTCAGGAAGACATTCTGCTAGCTTCAGACTGCTGCAGTGGGTAAGGAGAGACACCAACCTGGAATTTTAAACACCTAGGTTTGTATCCCACCAGGCCGCAGGGATGGTGCTAGGGCGGGGATGGGGGGGGGCAGTTGATTAATGGCTCTGGACCTTCATTTCCCGACCTCAAAAGTGAGTGACTGTCCAGGTGAAATGATCTCTAAGGTCCCTTTATTTTTATGAAATCACGTTTATTTGAATAATTCTCTCAGCTATTGATCATACATTGCAATCTTGAGCCTAAAACAGCTTCTTGCTTCAGCCTGGGCCAGTTAGGTCTTCTCTCACTCAGTCTCTAGTCCTTAGGGAAACAATGACAATTCGGCTGCTCTAAGTACAGCCCCTCCCATCTTGCCTCCAACCCAGTTTGATACAAGCCATCTCTCCCCATAGTCTCCTGCGCTGGCTAGTCCTAGACTGTTGGATTAAGTGACCAAAAATCACTTCAGCTCAAGCTCCAGTCACTCTCTGCTTGATTTCATTTCCTTCACCCTTTAGCCCAGACTCCAGGGTGCCTTACGTCAGCCACTGTCTTGCCAGCACTCCAAAGCCCTCACCCTCTATCCTTCTGCCACATCCACCTGGTAGTTCCCCAACTTTGGATCCATCCAGCCATCCCAACCATCTGTTTACTCTCCTCCTACTCCCAGGCTGCCAAGATGGCTGCAGGAAAACATGCCATCAAGTGGACCAGGGCCACCACTCCTGTATCTCCTCCAGGCTCAGACATTTATCCTCTGCTTCTGAACCTGAAGTTCCCCCACCCTTCATACCTTCTCCATTTCTTCAAGTCCGCTGCTCCCTCTCTGCTACCTCCCAGCAAACCACCTTGCTAGGAGGTGGTGGTTAAAAATCTGGGTTCTGGTGGGGTGGGGATGGGGGATAGAGAGAAAACCACACAGGAATTCTGGACTCTCTTTAGTAGGTTTGTTTCTGTATTGGTATTGGCAAGATGATTCTGAAACTATTTTAGATGTATTATGTGATTGAGCAAATCAATACATGTGTTGATGTTAAGAGCCAGGGTTCTCACTCTGGAAGAAGAAACATGCAAATATTTAATGGAGGGAAATAAGGGAAAAAAACCTGTGAAAATGGATTGGAATTGGAGATACCAGTGTGAACTCAATTTCTAAAATATGCATATGTATGTATATTCATATGTGTATATACATATATGTAAGTATATTCAGCTCTGTCTGCTAAATGGGCCTGAAACCAAATATACCCCATTAGCAATAAGCACATTTTGCATTGAGATCTTGTTCTCTAATGCCATTCCCCACTAAAAGGAATCAGGGTTCATTAGAGAAATGCCTGCTTCCAAGGTAGGGCACTGTAGCTATGAGATGAGGAGCTTGGCTATTTTGTCATGCCAAAACATAAGAAAGTACTTTTTTTAAAAAAAGGCATGTCACAAGACAAAGGAGCCAGCTTAGATATTTTGGATATTTGGGGTGAAATAAAATACATTATTCAAGTTAATTTTACATGGTTTTTTTTTCTTTTTTAATGTAGCTACTAAAAATATTGAGATTATATATGGGGCTGGCATTATATTTCTATTGGACATCACTGTTCTAGAATGTTCATCTCACAATGAATGATGGCCTCTTGTCTTCTGCAACATCGCTTACCTCGGCTCCCTGAATGCACGCTGGGCTCTGGCCTTCTCCCTGTACATACACTGCCTGGGTGATCTCCTCCCACCCTTGGTGCCTGTACTCCGTGATGACATGGGGTCTGGCCTCTCCCACAGCCCAGACCACTAGGTCCAACGGTCTCCCCTCCGTCTTCCTTCCCTCTGTACCTCAAAGGCAACATGCCCCAAATGGAATTACTTCATTTTATTTTCCTTACACCAGAGCCTCCCTCTGTATCCTGTCTCAGTAAACAGTATCGCCATTATTACATTACCATGTCTGTAACCTCAGCACTGCTAGTTGCCCTCCCCTATATCTCCACGTCCAGTCAGAGATCACGTTCTATGGACTCTGCCCCCTTCGTAAATCCATAAACTTCTCTCCACCCCCTTAGTTCAGGTTATCATTGTTCTAAACTATTAAATCTGGTCTTTAGCCTCCAGTCTCATGGGTCCTGAACTTTCTTTGACAGAGCAGCCAACGTGAGCTGATTACAAGGCAAGTCTGATCATGTTGGTCCTTTTGCAGGTTCCTCTCTCCTGCGGGACAGTCCATCTCTGTCTGATACGGCCCCGCTGCCCCCTCAGCCTCCAACTCTGAATTCCCTATGAATCTGGAACATTGACCGCCTCTCTCTGATCCCTCCACACTCCCTTCCATTACTTCCATTACTCTTTCAAGACTCAGTGAAGAGTCAATTATACCGCAATTAAAAAATAAACAAATAAACAAATAAAAAATCTCAGCTTAAATGTAGCCCACTATTTGAAACTAGCGTTGATGCTGTTTTGCAGGCAGAACTCACCAATCCTTCCTTTGTGTCCTACAGACATCTACCTCAGCTCCTGAAACATGTTAGTACACAATTTGTTTACTTGTCTGCCTTTCCTAATTAGAGTGATTTCGACTCTGGCCCACAGGAGGGGGAAAAAAACTCAAGCAAAATGCAGTTACTGCTTTACATAAACAAGTAGTCCAGATATAGGGCAACTCCAGGACTTGTTAATTTATTCAGCAGCTCACTGGCGTCATCAAAGATCCAGGCCTTATCGTCTTCCGGTTCTGCCACCTTCAGCGCCAGCTTTGTCCAACTTTGCTGGCTGTATGGCTGCGGCAGATCCAGGCAAACCACCAGACCCAACAATGCCCAGTGAAAGAGAACAACTGCCTCTGTGTGTCTTTTTTATTTTTCAGAACCTTTTTATTTTGGTAATTTTTGATTTACAGAAAAGTTGCAAAATAGAGTTCCCATGTACCCTTAAATAGTTTCAGTTTCTCTTAATGTTATCACTTTACATGACGATGGCACATTTATCAAAACCAAGAAAACATTGCTACATTACTATTAACTAAACTCTGGACTTTATTTGGATTTCACCAGTGTTTCCCTTAATGTCCTTTGTCTCTTCCAGGATCCAATCCAGAACTTACATTTCATTGTTATGTCTCCTTAGTCTCTTCCCAGTCTTTATTTTCCGTAACTGATAGCTTTGAGAAGTACTGGTTAGATACTTTGTAGAACGGTCCTCAAATTGTGTTTGTCTGATGTTTTCTCACGATTTGACTGGGGTTGTAGGTTTTTGGAAGGATTACTACAGAGAAGTGCCCTTCTCATCACATTAATTAGGGGCACTTGCTGTCCACATGACATCACTGGTGATTATGTGTCTCTTTGTAATGCCAGGAAAACCTTCCCAGAAGCCCTACAGAGGATTTCTGTTTATGCCACATTGGCCAGAATCCATCGGCTTTGATATGAAAGTAATTATAAGCATCGTAGAATGAGTTGACATTTCTTCCCTCTATTTTCTGAAAGAATTTTGCAAGATTGATATATATATATTTTTTCTGTTCGATAGAACTTAGAAGTAAAACTATTTGGGCCAGGGTTTTTCTTTGTAGAAAGATTTTAAATTACTAATTCAATTTATTTTCTTATTATCAATCACTTCTCGGCCTTTTGGCTAAGATCAAGTGTAGTATTTTCTTATTATCATCTAATCAGTTTTTCAGTGTCTCCTTGAATCAATTTTGATAATTTGTATCTTTTTAGTAATGTGTCTATTTCACCTAAATTTTATAATTTGTTGGCATAAAGTTGTTCTTAATATTGCTTTCTAACCCTTTTTCATTTCTGCAGGGTCTATGTTGATGTCTCGTATTACACTCCTAATTTTGGTCCTCTGTCTGTTCTTTCTTTTTTTTATGGTCAGTCCAGCTAAAGATTTGTGTTGTCACAAGCCCAGGAATCATCTACTGCTGAAGCCACATCGATGCAGAGATCTTCACTTGCACAGTTACTGGAGCTCTTCAGTATCCATATTTTGTCAGTGTTGGAAACTTAAGCCTGGAGAGGGGCATGAACCCAACATTTAGTGAAAACCATAAAGCAAATAAGAACAGCACTTCTGGGTTTCTGACTCCCAGTCAAGTGACATTCCCATTTCTACTGTCTGTTCCCTGTTTAAAAATCTTTAGGGCTCCCATGGCCTCATCATCAAAACATCCAGGACCTTCCTTTTTCACCTATCCTACCTCAGTCTCAATCATCCCTGCTACACAAATTCTCTTCCATTGAAGTCACGTTCCTGGCTGCCTCCAGCACTGCTCGTGTGGTTTTCCCCAGCCAGGACCCAGCAACTAGATGAAGACTTTCAAAAAATATTTATTTAAAGGACTTACCCAGTAGGCAACGCTTCATTCACGGGCCAAAATGGCGAGCAGACTTGCTGTTGCAGCATCAAGCTGATGGCTAGAGGGTATTCGAAAATGGAATTACAATGCCGCAGGGTTCAATAAACTGGGGTTAATGCGAGATGACACAATACATGTGGATGAAGATGTAAAAGAAGCAATAGGAAGGCTTCCTGAGAATTTGTGTAATGACAGGGTGCTTTGAATTAAGAGAGCAATGGACCTGACCATGAGGCAGCAGATCTTGTCTAAAGAGCAGTGGACAAAATATGAAGAGGATAAATTCTACCTTGAACCATATCTGAAAGAGGTTATTTGGGAAAGAAAAGAGAGGGAAGAATGAGCAAAGAAATAACCATGTAATGGAAATGTTTGGATGCAGCTGACCTCAAAGTATTTTTATGACGTTGTGTAACTCTGAAATGTACAATTTAGAATTATCTGGGCTCCAAATGTATTACTTTATTTTTTTACATTTTTTAAAAGATTTTATTGGGGAAGGGGAACGGGACTTTATTGGGGAACAGTGTGTACTTCCAGGACTTTTTTCAAGTCAAGTTGTTGTCCTTTCAATCTTAGTTGTGGAGGGCGCAGCTCAGCTCCAGGTCCAGTTGCCATTGTTAGTTGCAGGGGGCGCAGCCCACCATCCCTTGTGGGAGTCAAACCAACAACCTGTGGTTGAGAGCCCGTGCTCCAACCAACTGAGCCATCCGGGAGCTCAGTGGCAGCCCAGCTCAAGGTGCCCTGTTCAATTTCAGCTGCAGGGGGCACAGCCCACCATCCTTTGAGGGAGTCGGGGAGTTGAACTGGCAACCTTGTGGTTGAGAGCCCACTGGGTCATGTGGGAATTGAATCAGCAGCCTTTGGAATTAGGAGCATGGAGCTCCAACCGGCTGAGCCACTGGGCCGGCCCCCAAATGTGTTACTTTAAATAAATGTCTATTGTAATTTTTAAAAATGTATTGAATGAGAGGATGGATGGATGGATGGATGGATGGATGGATGGATGGATGGATGGATGGATGGATGAATTTGCTCTTCAAAACTTAGTTCAGTTTCTACTTCTTCTATGAAGCCCACTTAAATCTAAATCTGCTGTCAGAGATTTCTCCATTTCCTGCTTTCCCTATGCATTGGTGACACAATTCAGTCCTCAACAGTTTCATATATCAGACCTTTCTGTCCCTAAGTAGATTGCACATCCTGCAGGATCCATGTGGTATGAAATTCAGTTCCCAGCCCCATGATGGGAGTTGTATTTCTACCTATGTGATCTGGTGGAGTCACTAACCTTTCTGAAGTTGTCTTCTCATCTTTAAAATCAGAGATGATCCCTTGCCCGCCCACTTCACAAGACTGTTATGACAATCAAATGAGAGAACAATGTATGTGAAGAAGCACTGGAAGTGTGACCTGTTCTAAAAATATGAGGTGTTTTGCATTATAGTAAGTTCAGTAACTCTTGACTGATTGAAGAAGAGAGAACCAACATTTAGTGAAAACCTGCCAAGTTCTGAAAATGGCAACTGGACTTGGAGCTGAGTTGCGCCCTCCACAACTAGACTGAAGGACAATGACTTGGAGCTGATGGGCCCTGGAGAAACACACTGTTCCCCAATATTCCCCAATAAAATTTTTAAAAAACAGGTTGATTGTATAAAAAAACTAATTAGTACTTTGGAAGGTGATAAAGGCTAGGGAGAAAAATAAAGCAAGGAGGAGGAATAGGGAATGCCAGATTGCTGTTGAAACTTATTACAATGAAGCAGTGAAGGAGGAGTACTCACCCCAACTTCAGCCCAAACTGGTTAAATGACTCGCCCAAGGCTGTCAACTAGCAAGTGGCAGAATCAGAATTGGAAAATTGGGAAAAGTTACAGGATCTTCCACCTCTCTCCCAGGTCAGATTGCCTGTCAGCCCGGGAGTCTCTTAACTGGCAAAGCACTCATCTGTCCCTGGGCTTCCTTATTATTATTGACCTCTTGGCAGCTTTTGACATTACTGACCTGTAGTGGCACAACAGCCTAGACCACTGTCCCCCCGTGTCTTTCCTTAAGGAAAGAAGAGTCTGTGAGACTGTGCCTTTCTGGGACTCTGTTCCATCCTTGTGTTTACACCTTATGTCTCTCTGTCTGATCCCCAAAAGATGGTTTGCAGCCAAAGACGGGTAAGATATCTCACGGGAGATACAACCTAAGCCAGGCGGAACCGAGTGGGGACCCCCAATGAGCTGCCTTAGACAGGTATGGGAAGGGGCCTTGCCTCCCTTCCCCCTGCCTGGGAAAAGCTGTTGCCGGCTCTGGCTTTCCCCTTGCAGCTGTTTGTTAGAGAAATAATGAGGAGAACAAAGATCAGTTATCTCTAGGAGCTGTTCCTATATGAGCGACTTGACATTGAGAAGGTACATACCTTAGTTAAGATATCGCGGGACATTGTGCTTCGGCTGTTTAAAGATTAGAATAATTGGCTTGGGATGTTTCTATAACGTGATAAGTGAGTCTCACAGACCGTGCCAAAAAAAACCCAAAAAACACTGTTACTCCCTTACATACTCATCAATAAAAGCCTCCAGTCGGCTTTGTTCGGGGCTCCAGTCCTCTGAGACTGAGAGACCCCTGGCCTTCGGAGAGATTTAACTGCATTAAGCCTCTGTTTGTTTCTTTCTTAAAAATTTAACCCAAACCGCCCCTTCTCGCATCCTCACTGCCCGTGTTGCACTGGACATGACACTGACCATCCCTACTGTGGGGACAAAGCCCCAAAAAGCAGTTTCCAGGCTCTCGGCCTCACATAGAAAAGTGCTGGCTCAGGTAGTAAATGGCCATCAACTGTGATTGGATGGCCATCAGCTGTGGCTAGCTGGCTGTCAGCTGTAACCGTTGAGCCATTGGCCACTAATATAACTGCTGTGGCTATGCTAGCAGAAGGGAAATGGGGGCTAGCAAGAGCGGATTGCAGAGAGACGGATGTCACTGGTGAGAATATAGTGATATGATTCCCCTACTTATGGCTCCGTGGGTGTTCCTTTTTGGCCTCACCATGTCCTGGGTTCTTATGAGGGGAGCGGGAGCAGAGACCTCGCAGGCCGCCCCACACGACACCTACCTTTTCCAAATTTTTCACTTTGTTGACACTATGCTGTTCTAGTTCTGTTTCCCTTCTTAATTAGTTCTGCCCCTTTTCACTTATTCCTCTCACCACTTGAATATGAGTCACCAAATATAACCCATCTTCTGGTCACCATATTGAACTACGCATATATCAGGAAACATCATTCATTCACATCATAGGCTTTGTGAATGCACTTTTTGGAGTTGTACCGTGCACAGGTTGGGCAACTGTTTATAGTAACCCTGTAAGTTTTGCACTTCTCTTATCTATGCTACTGACTTCAGTTCCCTTTCCTCTGCAGATTCTTCCCCAGACTTGGTGGGCAGCTTCTGCCCTGCACCATTGGAGAATATGGTGGAGCAGCCTGCATCTCCCACAACCACCCACCCTCGCAAGAGGCTCTGTACCTCTCAGTGCCCACTGGCATTAGTGGGGCAGAGACAGTGAATATTTTGTTGGTACCACCAACACACAAATTCATGAATAAAGAGTCCCCTTGCTAAATGGTCTCTTTAGTTAGGTATCAGACATTTTCTGGTTAGACACTGTTGTTTAGATATCAATTGTATTGATGTCTAAAACTTTCTAGATTTAGTTAGAGTAACTTGTAAGTTTCTTATAACTCTAAAAGCTACAATTTGATATATTTTTGAGGGCCAGGATGAGTAGGCATATTATATCATTCAATCCTCACAACAAGAGTATGAAGTAGACATTACCATACTAATTAGTCTAAGATTCAAAGAAGTCCTGTGATTTGCCTAAAGTCACACCGTTAGTAACTGATAGAGGTGGAATTTGCACCAGGTCCATTGAACTCCGAAGACCATGATCCTCTACTCTATAAACTGCCTCCCCAAATGACCTAGCACTGTGCTGAGTACAAGACAATAGTAACTAAAATCAACTTTTGTACTTCAATAAACAGTTTTAAAAAAAACCTTATGTGCACAATTTTACTTAATGCTCAATTCTGAGAGGTAAGTATTAGTGTTATTCTTCGATTTAGATACAAAAACTGAAAACAAAAGAAGAGAAAATGCTTTCTGAATCACTGGGATAGAAAAGAAAGCCAGGATTCAAATGCAGGTCTTCTGGGTACTTCATTCTCTGTGCCATGCTCTAGGTGTTGTTTGATGCAGAACATGTGAGTTGGGGAGCAGCAGGGTAAGGACAATGCCTTTTTCTTTTTGCCTCCAATAGCCTGTTGTTGTCACACAGCAGCATGCCTGCCTGTCCCCTCGTACCTACCCCTAAAAAGAAAGAAGAGTCCGTGAGACTATTCCTTTCAGGGACATTGCTTCACCTTTATGCCATCTCTCTGTTTGGACCCAAAGGATGGCTGGCTAGCCAAGGACAGGTAAGATTCCTCAAGAAAGGAACAACCTAAGACAGGCACAGTCGTGTAGGGACCACCAGGAGAATTCACGGGGTTGATGGAGGTGGGCACAGCCCCCACATTCCCCCATCTAAGGAGAGCTTCTGTCTCTGTGGCTGTATTCCTTCCCACAGCCTGCTTGGGATGTGATAACATCAGTTCTCCATCTCAGTAAGTTTTCAACATAAAGGTTTTGTCCCCTGGGGAGGTACAAACAATAATTTTTTATACATCATTGGGACTTTCGACAGGCAAGGGTGATTGGTTTGAACCAGTTTTCTGGTATGGTGTATGGGACTCACAGACCGTCGTAAAAACAATGCTACTTCCTTGTATGTGCGTCAATAAAAGCAACAAGGTGGCCCAATTCAAGGCTCTCAGTCCTTTGAGGCTGTGAGACCCTTGGCCCCTGTTTCAAAATTTTCTTGATTTCTATTTCTTTCTTAACCCTTTGCCGCCCCTTCTCGTTCTCTCACTGCCAGTGTTGCGCTGGACGCGACAGCCTGTGGCCTCGTAGTTGGTGGTCACGGTGGGGACAGAGACCCAGAGAGCAGTTTCCAGGCTCTCGGCCTCACGTGGAAAGATGCTGGCTAGGGTAGTAGATGGCCATCAGCTGTGACTAGTTGGCCATCAGCTGTAACCAGGACCCGCCTCAACATACTCTGGAGAGAAAGAGCTTATAAAACCCCTATACCTCTAAATCTTGGAGAGCCACATCCGTTCTCTTTTGGAGTGTGCTCCCGAGGTGCATCAAGCTTTTGCTTTAACGAACCTTTCTCTCTGCAAAACTGTCTCGCCGTGTTGGTTTCCATCTTGAGAGGGGGAAAGACCCCTGCGCCAGTAACATCCCGATGGGCACTTAAGAATTTGTTCATTCACGAGCACCTAGCATGTGCCAGGTACTGAATATACAATGAAAGACGGCTGTCCTGGTTCCTGAACGCACAGAGCTTACGTTCTAGTGGACACAAACAGATAAAAATAAATTTCAGACAATGATGTGCGCTACAGGACGACGTGGTAAGAAATAAGGGGGAGATAAATTTATAGAGATCAGAGAAGGCATTTCTGACAAGTTAACATTAATTGCATGAATGCATGAATAGCAACCTGCTGATAGATTCATTATTCGCTATCAGATTTATCTAGTTTTTATTGGCCATTAGATTATGGTTCTAACACTGAATACCTTTTGGAGCTTATGATGCTGGTGCCCAAAAGGCAAGTGCAAGGGCGAAGCATAACATGAATCCTTTGAACTCGTTATATTCCTCTGACCTTGCCTTAGCTGTCAGGGTCACACCCCCATTGCCACGCCCATTCTCCTTCCGGGCGTTGCCGGCCTGCGCAAGCGCAAGAGAAACTGTCGTTCCTAGTGGAGGGCGCAGATCCCACTGCGAAACGCATGCGCCCCTGGCCCGTGGGCCCCGCCCCGCCCCCTGCCCAGGCTCGCGAGCGCCTGCCGTTTCTCAGGGCGGGGCGGTAGGCGGGGACTGGGCGGGGAGGCGCGCTGCGTGCGCGCGCGCCGCGGGCGGGCCAGTGAAGCCGGCGGCGCTGGCACGTGATCCGGGACCGGCTCGGTCGCTTAGTGGCTCTGTCTGTCTGTCCGTCCGCGGGTGCCATCATGGCGGACGCGGCCAGTCAGGTGCTCCTGGGCTCCGGTCTCACCATTCTGTCCCAGCCGCTCATGTACGTGAAGGTGCTCATCCAGGTATGAGTCGTCGCCGTTCCCTTCCCCTCCCGGCGCCCTGTTCGATCGCCGCTGCCCAAGGCGCCCGAGGAGCGGCTCCAGCCTCCCTGGGCCTTGGGTCTCCCGAGGTGCTGCCGCTCCTCTCCCCCGCAGGGACACCTGCCAGCCCCCGCCGCCCTTCCACGGCCCGTAGGCCTTCCCGAGGGCTCTCCTCTCCGCCGAGCCGTGAGGCCCGCTCCTTGCCGCGCAGCCAACTGCCGCCCTGCCCTGCCCGGTGACTCCTCTGAACTTTGTGTTTTCTTCCCTGCGGTTGATCTTGGCCGGTCGCCACCGAGGGCGTCCCAGCCCTCCCCGCTCGCCCCTCTGAAATTAGCCTTCACCTCGTCTCCCGCCCCACACGCAAACCATGAAATCTGTTGAAATTACACTATGAGGGGAGCCAATATAGTTTAAGCTCTTTTTTTTTTTTTTTTTTGTGCTACGGTTCGTGCTGCAATTCTGTTCCGAGATTTTAGCATCAGATACCCAGATAAACACAGGAGTTCATTCAGAAGCGATAATGAAGTGGTTGCCGAGTCAAATTTCCGAAGGATCCACAGAGCGCTCTCGACCCCAGTAGCCCATGTGGCTACTGACAGTGAAAAATCACATCGGTCTGAGCTGGAGATCAGTTCCGCTGAACGAGTTTTCAGCGAGTTTTCAGCATGTATGTTAGTTTCCGATCTGTGAAATAATGCTTCAGCGGTATTTTCTATTCCCGGCAAGGAGTCCAGGGTTTAGCTGATGGGGAACTATTAGATAGGGTTTTCGATTGCTTTCTAAATTTCCCTGTGATGGGCAGGTCATTCATTCCTTTTTTTAAACTTTTGAGAATTGACATAATTACGTCATGCAGTGAGCAGCTTTTAGAGTCCCTGTCCACACCATCTACCTTTCTGTCCGAAATGGCAAGACACTAGGGAGGGCTGCACTTCTTATTCTTGAGTTGATGCTAATCCACATTATGTGTTGCTGAGTTGACCCATGTGAATGCAGATTCTATATATAAAAGGCTATAGTAAGATAAGTTATTTGAGCCAAGAACAAAGCCCTTGATATGTACTATGATGTCTAACACAGAATTGGCACATTTGTAGCTATATAGTATCTGAGATGACAGCATTTTGCTGTAAAGCTGGTGTGAGCCCATTGCTTTTTTCCTGGAGGCAGGGTTTTCTAGTGACATGTAGAGCTCTTTAACCGTAAAAACTTGAATATCCTTAATCCCGATTACACAACATCTGTGTGTTGCCAAGTATCTCAGGGGTTTCAGTGAAATTCCCAAATATCGCGTGATAGTTGTATGGTAACACTTTCAGGGAGCTCAGTTAGGAGTTATTTAATTGAGCACGTTTAGAATTGCAGCAGTTGAGACTCAAAACCATGTCCTAGAGCGTTTTCATTCTCTCAAGTGTCCATTTAGTACTAAAAATCCTGAATATATTGTAGAAATAAAGTGATAATCATTAACTCTAAAATGCCTTCATTAGCTTGTTAATGACAGTGTGCTGTTTAACATAGCCTTAGCTTGTAATTACTTCCCAAATGAATTATCCAGCTATATCTGCATTTGCCTTTTTAGTGTTTTGTCAAGCTAACCAAATATGAAGTTGATGGCTTAATCTTCTCATTTTGTCCAAATATAAGAATGTGCTGAATTTTCTTTAGAAAATATTTTTGAGCCCCTTCAGTAAACTGTCGCTTTCCTAACACAAAAGTTCCCTTATTCTATTTTCAGGTTGACATTAGTCTATCTCAGCTACATGACTGACTTTGTAGAATTTGAACCAAAAGAAAACTTGGAGTTTATTGAAACCAGTCTTACCAATTAACAAAATAAAAAACTAACAAGGATGATGCTTCATCATTGCCTGGGAAAACATACTGCATTTTAACTTGTGTTCAAAATTAACTCATAACTTTGTTCTTAATTGAAGACCTTGTAACCAAGGCATTCGTAGGAATATTGCTTCTTAGTAATATTGCTTCGTATTGATATATTCATTTTTTGACAGGTTGGATATGAACCTCTTCCTCCAACAATAGGACGAAATATTTTTGGCCGACAAGTATGTCAGCTTCCCGGTCTCTTCTGTTATGGTAAGTGTCTTTGATTTATTTGGAATTGGATGACATCGAGGACCATGATAGGCAGGAGTTACTGAAAGAAGATATATAGAAAGCATGTTTCCTTGGAATTTCTGTGTAACTATTTCCTTCAACTGGAATTTAAATCTCTGACTTGTGTTCTTAGCTCAACATATTGCCAGCATCGATGGGAAGCGTGGGTTGTTCACAGGCTTAACTCCAAGACTGTGTTCAGGAGTCCTTGGGACTGTGGTCCATGGTAAAGTTTTACAGGTAAGAAGAAAATCAGTTCATCTTCCCATAGATATAAATTTGCTTTTGTGCAGTTCTACTTATGAAGAGCAATTTCAAAGATATATTTATAACCATGATCTTTCTTCCTCTTGAAAAACATTTACATGAAATACTCATTCTTAGTGCTTTCCACAAGGGGAATTTGTATAAGATGAAGTAATTGATTTTGATCTACACAACTTACTTCTTTCTGAAGTTATTTTCCTCATGTTTCTCGAGTTACCTCTAGTAAAAAGTTTTCTGTTACAAACTTATTTTTAAAAAAACAAGATAAACATTAAAGTCAGGATAGTTATTTGTGGGGAGAGGGGGAGGGCCATGCATGGGATTCTGGGGTAATTGAAATGGTTTTCCTTGACTTGGATTATGGCTATATGGATATTTGCTTTTTAGTTATTTATTACATTGTACATTCGTATTTTGTTCACTGTTTCTGTACCTGTGTTATATTTGCATAAATTTAAAAGTTTTCTTTTTAAACCTCACCAAGTGTACATCAACTGCAGGGTAGTGGTTACTTTTGGGAAGGGGAAAGAGATAAGAGTGGAATGGAACTTCAGCTATATCTGTGGCGTTTTATCTTAAGAAGGCAAGAGATCTTAAGCAAAAAGATCAAAGTAGTCCATCTGTTTAACCTTGATGGTGCGTAAATAGGTGAATTGTTTTCTTAATTTTCTGTATGTTTGAGCTGTTTCATAAAAGTTTTCAAAATATCGAAGTTACATTTCCTTCTTTCTGAGATCATTTTGTTTTGCCAGCTTCTTTTAACTTCAGATGCTAAAACTTACAATTTTAATGGTACTGATTTCTCGGTTCCATGGTGTAATGGTTAGCACTCTGGACTCTGATTTCTCAGTTGCACCAATTACAATGTGGGTCAAAGAGAATTGCCCCCCTGCTCCATTTATAAAGGTGTTATGAATACAAAGTGTGTACCATTTAGAAAAGTCCATGGGAAGGTTGTTCAGCATGAGTATGGTTGAGAATATAAAACTAATGGGTTTTGTCTAGTGCATTATTGTCTCCTCCTGACACAAAGAGTATGTTATTGTGCGGTAACTCAAAAAATGTAGCAGCTAACTGAATCTATGTAATACTTTGAACCTATATAATAGCAGATTGCTAAATTCCAAATGTTTACTAGCTGCTTATTTAAATAGTACTCAGTACAATCCTCCATGTACTTTTTTAGGCTGTAATGTTGCCCCAATTCTAATGTTTTATCATCTGATGAGCAAATCGTGATTTTGTTAAACAGTTTCATGATCTAACTGGCTTATATTTTAAATGTTTTTCACCCTTTAGTCATTTTGTTATTCTTTATATTATTCTTGTTGTCATGCCTGTGGACTGAATTTAGAAGCACCATTCCAGACAGCCCTGGAGCAGAGCGATGGGGTCTTTTTAGTGGATTGATTACTATTCTTTCTTTTCCAGCGGCACCCTACTCTGGGATCAGGGAAAGTGTTGCTGTGGCCTGAGTGAGATTTACATGTAGAAAGGCAGTTGTCATCTAGTCAAAGAGGTTTATGTACAGACTTAGAGCAAAAGTGAAATTACTGTTTGAAACCAAGTTCCTTTATGTAAAAGGAAAGTAAGACAAACTTGAGGTAACCAGATACTTTTTGAATGTGTTTCACATGTAGCCAAATGAATATAGTGGGGATTGGTACTACGCTTGGAATCAAAAGCAGCTTATATAGTCAGAGACAGACCAATTCAGGGTTGATAAAACTTTTATAAAAAAAGAGTTCCTTTATAAGAAAGAGTTCTATATAGCTAAGCAAGAATTAAATTGAAATCTGTTCAGAATAAAGTAGAAGAGAGAGGTAGAAAATTTTATTAGTGGAATAAAAAGCAAAGTCTAGAAATCAATGAGAATTTTTAAAGATGGCCTGAAAGTACTAGAATTAATTCTACCCAAAGATCTGTAATTTGACCCCAAAACCACCATTTTGTTTAATCTTGACCTTTGTTCTCTTGTCTCTGATCTTTAAAAACAATTGTTTTTACAAATGAAAGTGTTTTCTACTTTTTAAATCTGACTAGGAGCTTGTCTGATTCTTTTGTTTCATCTAACCCATCTTCTGTTTTTGGAATAGCCCACAAATAATATTTCCTCTTCCGATATAATCTGAGCTCTAATGGTATTCATGTTCCCTTTAGAAGACAAAAAAAAATCTCTCTTGCTTGTTTAGGAAATAGTTGGGTACAAAAGGCAAAGTGAGGCGATTTCAGCTATTGAGACTTAGCACCAATTCTCTGTTCTTTTATACAGTGAAGAAAAGAGTCTTGCCCTAGTTTGGTATTGGTCCTGCTTTTTCCATGAAAAAGCCATAAGGGTTTTTCCATAGCCTTAATCCTAGGCTATGTTGTTACTATTTTCTATTAAATGAGTATGTTCAGTAAATAATGTTCCTGGATTTTTGTTTTGTTTTCCTTTTCCTTCTTTTAGATGAGCGTTTCCAAGAGCATTTGCTTGTTCCTCCAGCTAATCAATATGTTAAACTTAGTAACAAGATCGTCTTAGAGATACTTATTTACAGTTGCTCCGTTAAAATTAGAAGTTAATTGGATATTTGCAGCAAAAAAAAAAAATCAACTATTTTACTTTCTACCAATAGAGTTTTCATTTTAGGTCCTCTCTGTGATGTTATGATGGCCCTAATCAGCCTTCCTTTTTTTCCCCCCTTATTCCTTTGCAGCACTACCAGGAGAGTGACAAGGTTGAGGTATGTTGGAGCTGCTTTGCGTGCATGGGCCCATTTCTCTTGCAAGTTGTTATTGCTCTTTGGTCCTCTTAAGGAGAAGGGACAAGCGGTCAGTTTCCCTTTCATCCCAGTGAGTGTTGGCGTACAGGGTGGCCTCCAGTTTGAACAGTTCTCTTTAAAACCATCAAGATATCTGTCTTCTTTCATTTGATTTCTAGGAATTAGGACCTGGAAATATACAGAAAGAAGTCTCATCTTCCTTCGACCGAGTTATCAAGGAGGTAAGAGATGAATGATGGCCTACACTGTTTCCCTGAAGCAGAGTGCGTGCAGTGCAGCAATGTGAAATCAGGACCATCAGGCCTGTACGTTCATTGTCTGTTCTGAATGAAATTAAACCTTCAATTTAATTTGGGCATTACTCCAGAGATAGCAAAAAAGAGAGAGAAAAAGCATTGTTTGCTGCTTAGAACAGATGCAATTCAAGGAAACCAATTTTGCCCACTCACTTCATCTTTAAAATGAAAGAGGCTTCCACTGAAAATCTTCTACTGGAGTTGAAAAACCTCTGGTACAAAGTGTTAAAACAGTGGTCAGGTCCTTTGTGCGATGGATATTATGTATCCAGAAATGCTTTGCGGCATTATTCTGACTTTGGAATGTTCCGCATTATTCTGACTTTGGAATGTTACTTGTCACCCATTTCCCACGCCCATATTCTGCCTCTGGAGTTTGTTTCATGCTTGACCTAATATTTATGGTTTTCAGACGACTCTTATTTCTTAGTCTTTTCCATTGTCTAATTGTCTTTAGTGACGTCATCATTTTTCAGTAAATGCTGCCATCTAAAATATATATTCCAAAACAAACCTTACTACAGGTTTCGATATCAGGTGAATCAAGTTGGTTTTCTATAAATTTTCATGAAGGGAGTTTATTTAAAAGTAGAGATACATGTATTAATATGCATTTTGTTTTTTCTTAACTGACTAAAGATCATGCTTAAATGCAAAAATGAATGATGGACCTGTTGGGTTTATAGCCTCCGTCCAAATACTGTAATTTAATTTTCTTTACTATCTTTTTACGGAATCCTGTAAAAAGAAAGATAAACTAGGATAAATATAGCAGCTCTAAGATACGTGGGGTTATGGGGTTGTGGTCAAAAAAACAAATCAAAGTTGTTCTGTTCTCCCTGAGATGTTGGTACACATGAAATGGAGCCTGACGTTTGTCTAGCACAGGTATCAGCCTCTGAAATCACACTCAATGAGAGAGCAACTTAATAATCTAAATCTAGGCCTAATAGTTTATTCCAGCTCCATTACTGTTTGCTGGTGACTCTCCCCGTTTCTTTGCTTTTGTTTTTATCTGTAAAGTTGAGAAGATAACAAATCTGCTTTGCAGAGACATTTTGAGAAGTAACTCTTAACAGAACACTGAAATCCATGAGTGAAAGGTATGATGGAATGACAGGGTTACATGGTATCACATGCAAGCTCCTCTGGCTGACTCCAGGGCAGGAGTGCTGTCCTCACTTTCTTGTTCCACAATAACCCCCCACATTACTTCTTACAGGAATTTGAGTGTCATTTATTTAGATTTCAGAAGTGTGTGTTGATTGTTTCTAGACAACACGAGAGATGATGGCTCGTTCTGCTGCTACCCTCATCACACATCCCTTCCATGGTATGTTCACAGTTAATAACTAAAATCTGATTTCTTTTTTTTTTAAAGATTTTATTGGGGTAGGGGAACAGGACTTTATTGGGGAACAGTGTGTACTTCCAGGACTTTTTCCAAGTCAAGTTGTTGTCCTTTCAATCTTAGTTGTGGAGGGCCAAGCTCAGTTCCAGGTCCAGTTGCTGTTGTTAGTTGCAGGGGGCGCAACCCACCATCCCTTGCAGGAGTCAAACCGGCAATCTTGTGGTTGAGAGGACACACTCCAACCAACCAAGCCATCCAGGAGCTCAGTGGCAGCTCAGCTCAAGGTGCCGTGTTCAATATTAGTTGCAGGGGGCGCAGCCCACCATCCCTTGCAGGACTCAAGGAATCGAACCGGCAACCTTGTGGTTGAGAGCCCACTGGCCCATGTGGGAATCGAACTGGCAGCCTTCAGAGTTAGGAGCAAGGAGCTCCAACCGCCTGAACCACCGGGCTGGCCCCTGAAATCTTATTTCTTATCCTGCCTGCTTAGATGGTTGACATGGGAGTTCATGACAGTGCCTTGCCTGCATGTTTTCTGTTTGCTTGCTTTTTTTGGCTTTTATCTAGTGTATCCAGATAATAGTGTGTTTAGGTGGGGGAAAAAAAATTTTTTTTCAAAGGGCTAGGGCTATCAAAATTTATCTCAGTGTAATTTTAAAAATCTTTTCTCTGTATTTTGTAGTGATCACTCTGAGATCTATGGTACAATTCATTGGCAGAGAGTCCAAGTATTGGTAAGTGTTTTTGTTTTCAAGTATTCAAGGAGATCTGTTGAAGCCAAAGTATTAGAATGATAGTGCTTTACGGTTTTATGATTCCTTAGAGTTTATAGAACACATTTATATATATTATATGATTTCATCTTATTATTTATATTATTTCATCTGCACAAAAACCAGTAAATAGAAGAAAATGGCCCAGGCAGGTTGAGGAGCCTACCTGGGATCTCAGAATAAGTTACAGAGCCACTGAAGCCAAAATTCACCCTGACTCTATGTGACTGCATCCTGTAATATCTCCACTTCTACATGCACATTCAATTGTCTTTGCCGAGGGGGCGTGGTAGGATGGGGGGCAAGGCATGTAAATTTTACCTTGTCAAAAGTGATCATTTTTTAAAAAACATTTATAAAAAATAGCTCCAAAATAATTTTTAATGTATTTTCCCTTTCTTTCTTCTGTACCTAGTGGACTTTCTGACTCCATAGTAACCATATATCGGGAGGAAGGCATACTTGGATTTTTT
Organism: Rhinolophus hipposideros; assembly: GCF_964194185.1. Taxonomy (NCBI): domain Eukaryota; kingdom Metazoa; phylum Chordata; class Mammalia; order Chiroptera; family Rhinolophidae; genus Rhinolophus; species Rhinolophus hipposideros. The sequence goes on from NC_138056.1 coordinate 12,824,784, forward strand.
GCGTGAGTAAATTGTTGATTTGTGGGTGTGATTTTTGTGAGTAGAAGGCTTTAAGGAAAATAAGGACATGACTTTTTGTTTAATCCCTGGGGAAAATGGTCCTCTGGATTTACTTCATGTTACGCTCTATGGCTTGAATTCTCCTGTAAAGATCCCAGACTTTTGCTTCTGACATCTAAAACGTTTGAGAGGTGGATGGTTAACTCAGTGGTTAGAGCGTGGTGCTAATAACACCAAGGTTGCCGGTTCAATCCCCACATGGGCCCCTGTGAGCTGCGCCCTCCTTAAATAAAATAAAATAAAATAAAATAAAATAAAATAAAATAAAATAAAATAAAATAAAATAAAAATAAATAAAACATTTGAAATGAGAATTTTTGTTGTTGTTGTTTGTTTTTTTTTAAAATAAATTAATTCCAAGTTTCTGCCCTTACAGTAAGTTCCCAATTAAGGACAGTTGATAAAGTGAGGAAAATTAATTTTTGAAAAGGGAAAATTATCTAATAAGTAGCTTATTTATCTTTAGAGAATATATTCATTCAAGGCTGTATTCATTGCTTTGAATTTACTTTGGAAGAACTTAGACTACAACCCTCTTTTCTTTTTTAACAGTAAAAACTGCATTATTAAGTAAATGGTCCTTTTTCATTTTCAGAGTGTTTCCACATAATTGATTTCATTTGAGTATCATAAATACTTTGGGCAATAGGCAGAACAGCCATGATTGTTCTCATTTTAAAGATTTAAAAAACTGGATACTCTGGGAAGTTCATTTGCAGCCGGTCATATAGCTGATAGTGATGGAAGTGGCATTTGAACCCTGATCTTCAGTCTGTGGGGTAATGTTTTATCCCACTATTCCATGCTGCCTCACCTAGAGCACCCAGGCCCTCGAAACAATGGTTTTGGATGTCTCTCACTTATATCTGGGTTTGGGCAGATTTTTCTAATTTTGTAATTTTTCTCATCTCTTGCCCTGCCAAATTTGAACATCAAGTAGTTTAACAAAAACCATGTTTAAGTCTCTTCTTCAAAGTAGGCAAATTTTTGACCTCCCTGCTTATAGTTATTAATAGTAAGGTGAGCCATTGGCCATAGCTTAGAGGGATATAGCTGACCTGCATTTTAAAAGTAAGATTGAAAGTCATTCGAGATTAGTTTCAAGTCGAGTTATATCAACTAGAATGAACTAGTTCTGAGGACTGGGTTCTCGTAGTCGATGTCTTTTCAGTTCTTAGAATGTTTTGAATTCTCTGGTTCTTTGAGCAGTGTTCGTATTGAGTGGATTATCTTTTTACTAATGCCGTTTTTTAATTTCTTCTTGTAGGGGTCTTATTCCTCGCCTCCTAGGTGACATCATTTCTTTGTGGCTCTGTAACTCACTGGCCTACCTCGTTAATACCTATGCACTGGACAGTGGGGTAGGTTGTGACCTTGATGAGATGCTCTGATGCTGACCTGATTGTATTCACCTGGAAGCTAGGTTAGCTTTAAAGTAAGGTGGCAGTTTGCTATGTGCCAGACTCATTAGATAGCTGAACATCTGTCAGGTGTTCAGAGGCTAATGGGATGATCTGTACTGTTTACCAGAGAAAGATGCACCTAAAACGGTCCTAGGATGTGGCAGAGCAAGCCCAAAAGCTCTGTGCTGCAAGGAGACCACTTCTTTATTGATTCCTAATTGTGGGGGACACCATGAAGCAGGACAGTTTTATAGTGTATTCAGGGTGTTTTGTCTAATCTGAAGTGTTTAGGGGACTCCTGTTTTGGAATTTCTAAAAACCTCAGCCTGGAAAGATTTGGGAATCAGCCTTTCCTAGAAGTAATGTTTCCTCTGCCTCAGCGGTGTGGGCCTCTTTGTACACAGGCAGCCCCACAGCATCATAGGAAATAGAACACACCCAGAGGTAGGATTAAATCCATGTTGTAAGCTTCCTGAGTGTAAGAGACTGATATCCAGAGCATCTGATACATAGCTCGGTGTGTATAGAGATAGTGACTTGTCCCTCAGATAACTGTAAATGTAGTTTCCAGGGATTGTATTTCTAGGACATGGGAAAAGGTTACTGATCTCATTTTCTTTTGAAATCCTAAAGCTGTTAAACATTTGTTCCTGAGCCATTTTATAAATTCATCTACGATGAATTTGTTAATGTTGAATCAAGTTGATCATTTTGACCACTGCCTTTTTATGCTCATAATCAGTATTTTATGTTGCCATCCTCAAAATTAATTCTCAAGTTTTCAAAGAAACTCATAATTTAGAGATAGAAAATACTGATATGGTTGGGGACATTTAGCTGTTAATACCAGCTTAATTTTCTTACTCATTCTAATAAAGGTTTTGTTCCTGTTTTAGGTTTCTACCATGAGTGAAATGAAGAGTTATTCCCAAGCTGTCACAGGAGTGAGTTGGGGTTTTTTTGTTTTGTTTTTTAATCCTTCTAACCTTTTAGGAATTGTTTTGTTTTAAATTTGGTCTGTGTTATCACTGCTTTAAAGCAACCAGATGTCTCACAGGAAAGTCAGATTTGTTAATGTTTGTCAGAGGGAAGAGTAACCTGGAGTTTCTGCATCACAGTAGCAGTAATAACAAACTCACGTAGTTTGGTGCTGTTTTCAGAGGTGGGTTGTGGGCATTTCTCATCACAGCTCTGCCCCTGATTCTCAGGCCTGCTTCTCACTGCTGCCCGCTGAGCTGACAGTGGAGCACTTTACCCTCTTTAGTCATGTGGTCTCCCAGTGGTTGACTTCTGAAGTAGTTTCCATTCTTTGGAAGGATGTTCACGTTTTCTTATTTTCTTCACAGGTGATTTGAAATTGTGTTTAGTTGTATTTACTTTTTCTCTGAAATATTTTAGTTCAGTTTTATTTGAATGAGGACTCAATCACAGAATAAGAGGATTCTTTGGCCCTTTTGTTAAAATGTTAGATTAGTGGTGTATTAGGAGAAGGCAGCGTCTCCAGGCTCAAACATGTGTAATTTAGTCTTTCCTGGGATACTGAGAAAGCAAAACCAATGAGGAGTATTGACCACAGTGCCACTAGGACTTGAAGGGAGAGGAAAGAAGAGAATAAAGATTAGGAATGGCTAATAACTTAGCTGTCTTTTTCCCGTTTTACAGTTCTTTGCCAGTATGTTGACCTATCCCTTTGTGCTTGTCTCTAATCTTATGGCTGTCAACAACTGTGGGTAAGTGCTTTGCATTTTTTATCCTAGCAGTTGTCTTGACAGAGCAGTCCAGGTAGAAATTTGGGGAAGAAAAGTATGATTGATGCTATCATTAAATTTCCTAATTTTTTTCTCTGTGTGCCCCATGTACCAGCAGTGGCATCAATTTATATTATAAGTGGCCACCTCATATCTTTTTTGGAATACGGAAAAGCATAAATAGTATTTCTCAAGTACTTATAAGTAATAGGCACTTGGCCAGTACAAGTATGGATCCCATTCTGCAAAGAGCGGGGTAATTACCAAATTATTCTGTTTTCACATCTTCCCTTTATTTTACATCTTTGTCCTCTTTTTCTTGAAAGTTACAAAAGGTATGTCAGGGATTGGCTGACAGCCTATACCTGTTTTCCCTGGGGGCTTCATGGAGAAAGTGAGTTTTAAAGAAAGGAAAATAGGAAATTTGGTCCATGGAAAGTTTCAGGGTATTGGTTGGGAAGGGTGGCTTGGCGGTGTGGTAATGGACAGCATTGAGTTCCAGCTTCTAGATGCCAAGTAACCATACCAAGTTGGACAAAGGTTTTGCCTCTTGATTTAATTCAAAACTGTGCCAATACCTGATGCATTATTCCATTGGACATGTCATTGTTGTTTTCAAACAAGATCTCAAACAGAGAGCTGTGTGGAGTCTGAGCATGGTTATCGTATTTCATATCATGTTACATTGTTTGTTTTGCTATTTGTAGAGCAGCTGCCATCTTTTAGCCCAGAGCGTACTTGAAGGATGATTTAAATGTATTATTCCTTACAATTTTTTAGAGAGGAAGTGATTATGGTTTATACCTGAGTAAGAGAATGTAGTCACCACTGTTTATATCCATTGTTATATTTAGGTTTTTTTAAACACCACTTAGTTTTTAAATCCCCTTTCCCTGCTCTGTAATCATATAATTGCTGTGTTCTAGAATTTCATTTGTTCACAAATTAAAAACCTAGATGTTTTAGAAAATACGTAACTGATTGGAATTTCTGTTTATTTGTTGATTCAAAACCTATCTGTAAGGGAGGGAAATTCATTAGAACTAAAATTGCCTCTCAGGGAAACTTCTAGGTAGACGACTACTTTGACAAAGATTTATTGAACTCTTGAGAGAATGTCTTGTAAATATTAACTTGAAAGGCGAATCTTTTTTGTGTATTTCAGGCTTGCTGGTGGATGCCCTCCTTACTCCCCAGTATATACTTCTTGGCTAGATTGCTGGTGCATGCTGCAAAAAGAGGTACTTCTCTCTCATTGTCTCTCCCTCTCTCGTCCCCCAACCCCCACCCCTAGTGTATTTTATTTTGTTTTTGTTTGTTTTCTTAAATAATGTCTCTGGAATCCCAGGTTAATTCTTGTAGCTTACCATTTAGCTACCAATTAATGTGCCCTTTGCAATGTTGCATGTGTCATTCTGGCATAGTAGTAAAATGTGCTGCTTAGAATCACCAGGATCTAGAATTCCTAGATGTGATCCAGAAGCCATTTGAGTGACCCATTCAAATTACAAATAGGGTCTCAGTGGACAGTTATCTTGTTTGTTAAAATGATGACCTTGATTTCAGATTATTTTCTTCCAACCTCACCTTTTTGTAACTTCTCAGAATCCTTTTATTCAGGTGTTTTCCCACAGTACAGTAGAGAGGAAACTGAGAAATAAGTTGTTTATTTGTGACATTATTTGTCACAATGATGTTGATGGAGCTGATCTCTTCTAGAGTCTTATTAGTGGATGATTTTGTCTAGACTCCAATTTATTGTTTGTTATTGCTGTGAGGTATATAATCTGCAACCTAAATTCTCGATCAAGCTAGGCAAAACTTTATTAGGAACCAAATAATGGATGGCTGTGTGCCCAATATAACAAAGGGTCACTTAAAATAGCCATCAGTTTAAAGCCGTTTTTGAGGGAAGCACTTTTTGCAGGATTGTAGAAGAAAGTGTATGAAGAAGCTCTTTGTTGCACTATATGATAGCGCTGATGATACATATGAGAGAGGCCTTTGTTCGCCAAGCTCAGGCTTCGCCCGCCTGAGGTCCAGTGAAGTGCTGCTCTGGCTGCTTGCACTCGGAGTGCAAGCCCAGCAAGCCCCTCCGTGAATCCAGGCTAGAGCACATGAATGATTTCCAGCTTGAACGTCTGGGTTTCATTCCAACTTTACCACTCTATTTATTGGACAATCTACTGTTGTGGTCCCAATTTAAAAGGAAAGATGGCCCTTCTTTTCCTACTTTCTGACTAACTCTCTGCTATGGGAAGAGAGCAGATAGAAAATTACTGTAAGAGGGTATCCGACACCTTACCTAGGAAACAGTTGGTCCTTTCAGTGCCTAAGACAATGGCAAATCTTGGTTGGAAATTTGCTATATATCAGGCATTGTGCTAAGAGCTTTCCATGTATCAACTCATGTAATCCTCAAAATAACCGTATGAGATAGGTACCATTTTTTTTGTCATTCCACTTCACATATGAAGAAACTGGGACTTTGAACAGTTAAGTAACACCAATTATGTAACCCAGGGTTACCAGCTTGTACTAGGGAGAGTAGGCTCCATGTATAGGCTGTCTAACTTCAGAGTCTCCTAAGACAAGCTCACAACATTATTACTTTAATTGTAATAGTTTATAAATGTTCCCTAGAGACCTGGCTGTTCCATTTAAAAATAAATAAAAGCTGGCACTTAATGAGTGTTAAGGACTGTTCTCAGCACTTCACATATATGGACTCATTTGATAGCCCAGCCATCAAGTGGCAGAGCCAGAATCCAAACTGGGAATTTTGTCTACATAAGTAAGAAATTTTTGCCTTATCCTTGTGGCAAAATTGTAGTGAGTTCCACAAAGCTCAGCTTGAGTCAGAGTACAAATTGCTGCCCTATAATGGTAGTCCCAGCTTTGTCCTGGTCATTTCGTTATATCTGCCAGAAGCATGTCCAGTTGGATCTCTCTGCTGATCTTATCTTCACACTAGACTTTATTTGTGTTTATTTTATTTTTTTTCCAGGGAAATATGAGCCGAGGAAATAGCTTGTTTTTCCGGAAGGTCCCCTTTGGGAAGACTTATTGTTGTGACCTGAGAATGTTAATTTGAAGATGTGGGGCAGGGACAGTGACATTTCTATAGTCCCAGTGCACAGAATTATGGGAGAGAATGTTGATTTCTATACAGTGTGGCGCGCTTTTTTAATAATCATTTAATCTTGGGAAAAATGGAGGTATTTGGTGTCTGCCTTTTTTGTTCTTTTTCCCAGCACAACATAATTTACCTCTGACATTCCCCCTTTAGTTATTCTGAAATGGGACATTTTCACTCCAGACTCTATTTTACTTAAACAGAAAAAACAAGTTTCATTTTCCTAAGGTGGTCATGTGATTTGTCTTAATTTAAGGCTTTGTAAAATGAAGAGTACAGTCCCAAGAAGAAAGAGAAATAATTCTGTAAAATTTAAGAAAATTAGTAAGGCAAGCTACATGGGAGGTCATAAATGACCTTTTTTTAGAAGACCTTAAAAATCCAGCACATCCATCAGAATCTGCCTCCTATTATATATTTCTAAGCACATTGGATTAACCCCATCTCTCATATTTTTTAAAAAGGACAACACATTGCTATAATAAATTCTCTTAGAGAATCTCAAGGAGGCATCCACGCCCTCAGTCTATTACTGCAAAGTAATAAATTATTGCCAACAACAGAAAAAAGGACAATTATAGAGAATAAGCAAGGTTTGGAAAGGAAGCATAATGGCTTTCTTTTCCAAAAGACATTCTTGTCATTTAAAATACAAAAAGCGAATACTACAGCAGTGCTCCTTTCTCTAAAAGCTAAGTCAGTGCCAGTCCCTAAATGACATCAGTTCTAACTGTATATACTCTTTTGTTCTTCAATTTTTATTTTGTTTCCTTTTGTTGTTGCAGAAGGTGAGTAGTTTGTTTTTCATTCCTTATGACACCTTTGGAAAGTGTACTTGTAACTTCATGTCTGGTGATAGAGACTTAAGTCCGCAGAGTTCTTAGGATATTGACCACCTCGCATGTCATACCCTCAGTTAGGCATGTTAACAACATTTATAGAGGAAAAAAAATCACTTTAAAAGAAAATGAATTTCAACTCAAGTATAAAGCTCGTGTGTACTCAGACCTTTTAAAAGCAGGTTAAAATGCTCAACATGAAAAAGCATATGGTTTCACATATTTAAATAATCCACTGAGATGTTGCCAAATGAGTAAGCACTTAATTTGCTGCTTCTCAGACTTTTCTTTCAAAGCAGCAGCGCTCATAATATTAGAGTGAGCATGCAGAGGTCTCCTCCCTCCCCCAGGGGTTAGGAATACAGCCTGAAGCTCATGAGTAGTTTACCTTGAAATGTCTTTGTCTCTTACTTTGTCTCAAAAAGTAATGTAAATTTTATATTCTACTCAATATTATCTGCACTGGTTTTAATATAAAATGTTTTGCATTATCCACGGTTTTCCCAAAAAATCTTCAAGTAAAGATGATGTAGGAAAATGTGCCATGTTTATTATCCTGTGGCTTCTGTGCTCCAACCACCTGCCTCTTCCTGGTTGAAAGCTTGTTTGACTGTGAGAACCAGTTTACCACCAGAGGGCGCCAAGGCTTTGGTTTTACTTCTGCAAGTTGGGCTGCTGAAAAATTTCACCAAGGCGGGCGATTGATTGTTCAAGTACTAGTTCAGTTAGTCAATCTAACTGCATCCAAGCTGTAGAACCAATAAGGGTACTATACCTGTGATCCTCCATAAAATTTTATAAGCTATTAACATAATCAAACACGTGAAGTTGGTTTAGGGGCTAGTAAATTCAGATAGATATTCATAAGATACACATGCAAGAAATAATGAACTGACTCGTGTAAATAATAGACCTCAATAAGGATTATCTAGTAAGCTGCACCTGTGAAACGGGGCAAGGGGTTTGCCTTGGCATTGCTGAGCTAAATGCGAGGAAATATGCCTCCTAGGGAGTGTGGTGGTCCATGAAACCTTGATTGAAGGAAACTGTGGGGTTTCCTGGAATTTTGGGGATGATGGTTAAAATACTAGAGTATAAAAACAACCTTAGGATAAAATAAACTTTAAATATGGCTCTGCATCCCATCTTCTTACTCTTAACCTAAACATACCTTGGCTTTGTTATAATCTCCTATTCTAGAAATATCCTCCTTTCCCTCTCCCCATTGAAATTTCGGCTATAAAGTTAGATTCAGTTCTAGTGCCATCTCTTTGCGAAGTCTCATAGTCCCCCCAACTGATGAGGTCTTTACCTTCAATCTCCCCTCCCCCAAATCTAAGAGTGCAAAGGAAACTGACAACAGAAACTACATCAAACACCAAGTTTAAGGCTTACAGCAGGGGCAATTATTTCTCTTAGATTTGAAAACTGAAAAAAAAATTGCAGTCAGCTCTTTAAAACAGGCCAACTAAAACACTAAACTTCATAGCAAGGCTAGCTGGTCAAGCAGCAGTGCATGCAGTTGGTCAGGCTAAAGTGCAGTGGTAGGTAAGGGAGAAGAAAGCCCGAACATTTGGAAGTAATGACTGCCAAGAGACGAAATCTTGAAAGGCCCATTTTGCCTTGGTCTCATAAGTGGATTCCTACGCAGTCCAGGCCCAAATCTCCTATCTGGGACTAATTAGACTTTATACGAAAATCACAATTATTCCAACTTACTGCAACCTTACAAAAAGAATGTTTTCAGATAAATTCAGATGAGGGTCACACTCCAAAATATGGTTGGAGTACAGTGCTTTGGAGAGCATGAAGGAATAGTGGGAGAGAAACAGCAGTGTGACCTGGGGGTGCTGTTCACCACTCACCAACTTCCTGAGGAGAAGAACAAATGAGATAAACATTGCCCCCTCTCAAAGTCTCCAAGATGACAATGGGTGAGAGGAAGTTTTCTAGCACCAACTTCTGTAGCCAGAATGGACTATTGTCTGGTAATGCCACATTTCTGGAAAATCTATTATGTATTGCAGCTTATTTCCACACAGACTAGCATGAAGAGCCAGAGGTTAAATAAGGACAAGAAACAGAATTGTACCTACTCGCTTTCTATCCAGTCTGGCACTCTGCCCTCCTGGCATCAAAGAGACTGGTAAGAATGTCCTTTGGCTGGAAACAAAAGAGGGTGAAAATGGAAACAACAAAGTGGCATCTCGCTTCACACTGCCCACCTCCCACTGGAATTCAGTGTCTCATGTCCCTGAGTGGCCTGCATTTAGTTTACAAATGCAGCCCTCAGTTATTAAGCACGTAGCCTGTACAGAGTCTGGTGGGAGCCCAGGAGGAGCCAAAGGCCTGCAATAAATCTCTGCCCAGGGCGAATGTGTGCACTGAGGGCAGGATGCAGTGTGACAAGACCGGAAACTGGGAATATTGGGAGGGTTAAATGGTACCACGTGCAGAATAGCAAAGCCTGGTTCACTGAGAGGACGGACACTGAATCCCTTAACACTTGCCATGGTGACTGTCGTACAAGGCAGTGTACGCCAAGAGATGTTGAAACCACTTATCCCTGAATCCACAGGGGGAAGTTCACATACACTTAGGAGAACTCGGGGAGACTTCATGAAGGAGCAGCATTTGAGTAGGTTTTTTAAGGATAGTGAGGATACTGGGAGGCATGATGTGGGATGGGAGCAATTTCCAGCTGTCACTTAGTAGCCTTGCAACCTTGGACAAGTTACTTGATCACTCTGAGCTTCAGGCTCCTCATCTCTCTGGAGTATTAAATTTAGTACAGTGTCTGACAGTAGCTATTTGGTATGTGGAAGCTGTTATTTAAGAATTAGAAGGGGAGGGGTGGCCGGTTAGCTCAGTTGGTTAGAGTGTGGTGCTGATAACACCAAGGTTGCCGGTTCCATCCCCGCATGGGCCGTTGTGAGCTGCGCCCTCCTAAAAAAAAAGGTGGGGGGGAGAGGATACTTCCAGATAACGTGGGCAAAGCCATGGAGCTAGTAAAGGCTAAAGACTTGAGAGCAAGTGGAACCGCATCTCCAGTGGTCCTAACCTTTCCTCAGAGCTGTATTTGAAGCTCATTGGAATAATGAGCACCCAGGGCAGTAACTACCACGCAGTGCTCAGTAAATGCTCATGAAATGGGATCCTGAAATGGGGTTACATCTCAACCCCTGTCCCCAAGCCTGCAGTAGCACTTGCATTCTCAGACTACTAAACACTTCATTATCACCCTGGTTCCCAGCTGAAAACCCTGAAGATGACAGCGGCCTCCCTACCCCTCCCTCTACTTCTAAGAAGGCACTGCTGGGTTCTCAGAAATGCCTCCTGAATTGGTCATCTCCCCTCCCTCTCCACCATCTTGGTGTCGGTGGATCACCTCCACCCAGCCGTTGCAGCAGCCTTTTATCTGGTCTTCCTTCCATCGGCGCAGGACAGTAGGCAGTAGATAAGCTGGAGCTCTGTGCCATGACGTATGGAGGGTGCCAAAGCTGTCTCTGCCTACACCAGCGTCCAGCAGGGGGTAAAATACTTTCTTCTGCTCTACGCTTTCTTAAGACTCTTTCCCTTCGCGTCCTAAATATACCCTGAGCCCAAGCCACACAGTCCCAATTCTCCTCCAGCCTCTGTTCTGCACATTTGTACCTCAGTAGCAGCTGCTCTCTGTTATCTTCCCCTGAAGCCTTGTGCAGGAGGAGACAAGCTGAGAGACAGGGATATTTATAAATAGAAAGTGGGTGTAAAGTTCTGCAAATGTTTTAAACCAAGGCTAACTCCATCTCTTCTTCCATTTGAGCTTTGAAATCATGTACACCTCCTCATCTTCCCTCTTTCCCCAAAGCCTGTGAATTCCTGCCCTCTCCTTGACTAAGATCATGGTAAACCTGGAAAGCATGGTGGCCCAGAGATGTGACCTGGAAAGAAGTGTGGGAAATAGAAATGGATTCATCACCTGTAGACAACTGTACAGAGTAAAAGCTATTGAGATAAATGTGTTTGCCACCTAACAATAGGATATTTATTGGTGGCCTGCCACATACCCTGCTCTTATATCCATTAGCTCCAACCCATAAAACAGCCATATAAGCAAAATGTTACCCCTGTCTCACTGAGAGAAAAGTAAAGTTCAGAAGGGTTAACTGACTTGCGCAAGGCTGGTAAATGACAAAACCAGGATTCAAACCTTGGTCTGCAAGTCGGGAATTTCTAATATGCCACGCACATGTATTGAGTGCCACTGTTTTTCCGCATAAAAATCAGGGAACAGATTTCAGGAGTTAAATATGAAACAATAAGCAGGAACTCATGGTTTTATAACAATGAAAGGGTCAACGTGTATTATGAGTGCATACTCAGAAGCCCAACAAACTGGCTTAAGAAAAGGAATTTATTGGCTCAAGTATAGAAATGGCCAGGGATGAATCCACTGTTTCAGACAAGGGCATCAAGATTCCCATTTCCATCCCTTGGGTCTGTCTGCCTCTGCCTGGTTTCCCTTAGATAGGCTCACTCCATGTGACAACATGCGAAATGGCAGCTCCACTCACATGGCTTCTTAAAGCTTGTAATTCCAGAGAATGAGCAAATACCTCTCAGGGAAGCTCCAGCAAACATCTCCTGGGCGACTCTGGCCTGAAACACATCCCCCTGTAAACCAGTGTGGACTACTACTGCATTACTCACTGGCCAGACCTGAGGCTCAGGCCCAGTCGGAAGGGGTCAGCTCACTGGACGGTTATACATTGAGCTGGAGGGGCACGGCTTATCAAAGGAAGGTTTGCAGGGCAAAGATATACTGCAGCCTGTTTAAAAGAAACAGCTTGAATAGAACAGGAAGGAAAGTAACAGTCCATCAATAACAACCTTGGAAAATCCATGAACCTGGAATGTTCACAGGTTGATGTGTATTGAAATCTACGCACAGCTATGTACATTATTAATCACCCCATCAACCAGAAAATAGTCGCATTTTTCAAGTGAGGAGAAAATGAAACTCAGAGATTTAAACAACTTGCTAGTAAGGGGCATGCTCAGAGCAGGATGGCACCAGGCTGGGAGACCACCCCTGCCCTGGCAACCAGAGTCCTGCACAGCTACCAGCTGAACAGCTGAGAAATTCTTCAGGTGAGTCAAGGACAGTTTCCTCTCTCAGTGGGAAGAAAAAGCGACCAGGGAACTGCTCCCCCAACCTTCTGACCGTGAGAGAGAATTGCCTGGTGCTGTGTCACAGGAACCACAGGAGAGTTAAATCAAGAAGGAAGGGTGCGTGGGGCGTGGAACGAATGGATGAATGAATAAATAGTCCTAGAAAACAATTTGAAAAAATTAGAGAAAAATTAGGATCCCAAGTTTAGAGACTTTCAGTGGGAATGTATGTGGAACAAGAGGGATAGGAAGCTCTAAAATAGAAAACGAGGACAGCCCACTTGGAGAAAGTCCTTGTACCAAAAAGGGGGGCACTGAAGAAAGCAACGTGGCTCTATGGAAAGCTCTTTCTTACTCAGAAATTAAAAGGCAAGGGATAAGAAATGGCAGGAAAGGTGAAGTCCTTGATAAATTGAGATTTGGAAAAGGTGTGGACGTCGTGATTATGTTCAGAGGAAGTGCCAAGAGGAATTAAAGAGAGGATAGGGTTCCACTGGGGGACAAAGGTGTCAGAAAGCAGAATACTCAACTCTGATTTTCTTCATTCTCCAAGGAAAAGCATTTCTGAACTGGGATGAATAAAGCAAAAAAAAAAAAAAAAGTTTTAGAGGAAATTGAAACCCCAAATAGATGATAGTAAGAGAAGACTTAAGCACCTAGCCATTATTAAAATAAGGTGCAAGCCCCAAGGTGTTGAAAAACCTTTGCAGTTTAGATCCCAGAACCCTTGCCAATGCAGCTGAGAAAGCCATGGAGAAAAGGAAGGGGGCCACAGTGCCCAATGGCTGCTGATGTCCTGATATTCAGAAAGGAAAAGGTAGATTCTGGAAACTAGGTGGGAATATTTGAGGTAAATTCGCCCCAAAATTAATTTTAGAATATAATACACTGGGTTTGAAAGCACCTTGAAAAAGAATTGGTACCTTCACTAAGAACCTAAGAACACGATGCAGTGAACAATACCAACAATCTATTATTTGGAAGGCCGCTGGGAGAATTCTTTGGACATAGTGGACCTTGTTTCCAGTTAGACATCGAATGCCTCCTGATTAAGGAAACAACTAGGAAAATAGTGATCTCAGGAGATTTCCCAGTTGGGTGGATTCATAGCCCATTTAACCACTATCCCCCTGGCCCCAGTGAGTTATTCAGTTGATGCAAATCTGGAGAGAAGTCTCAAGTTCTATGCCTCTAGACTCGGTATTTGGTCAGCTCAGTAATTATCAGTGCCTGCCACACACACCATGTTTGCAGATGGCACCACTATTGAGAGCAAAAGCTAATATTTGAATGTCAAAAATCAAGATTCTAAAGTGTCTTGAAACAGGGCTGAGCCAACAGGATGAATTTTTAAAAAGCGGAAAGACCTGCATTTTGATTTTTTTTTCAATCAGCCGCACAGGCACAGGATGAAGGAAGTGTGGTTTGACGGTGCACACGGAAAAAAGGCTGAGGGCTTTTAGCTGACCTCAGGTTGATTAGAAACTAGTACGAATGGAGCAGCTGCTTAAAAAGATAGTGGTCCTTCCTGCCCCTTTTTATTTTAGGTACAAACTGATGAAACAGTGAAAAGTGTCTCCCATCACCATTCTTCCTGGGAAGCACCCACTGCTAAAGGTTTTTCGTAGATCCGCTGTGGTGTATTCTAGGCACATAAAAGCAAATGCATACTTTTTTTTTTTACACAAACAATAGCATGCTTGTTTTTCACTTAACAGTAAGCTTTAGAGATTATTTCATATCCTTACACAAAATGATTCCTCATTCTTTTGTAAAGGGTTCATAGCGTTCTCTTGTGTATATGGATCAGAATTTATTTAATGGGTCCTCTGTGCTGGGCCTGCAGATCGTTTCCAGGGTGTGTTATTACAGACAATGCCTTAATGAATAACTTGTTTCAGACGTGGGCATGGATGTGAAGAACAGCTTTTTGAGAAGTGGAGTCACTGAGTGCAAAGATGCACATTTTTTAATTTGGTAGATATTGTCCAGTTGTGCCCGCCGACAATGTATGAATGTCTGTTTTTCCAACTCCTCACCAACAGTGTGTTACAAATCTTATTGCTCTTGACAACCTGAGAGGTAAAAAAAATAATGACCTGTTACTGTAATTTTCTTTTTCTAATACTTACATGTAGTTTCTTGTTTATTAACTGTTTACATACTTTACCCATTTTTTTCTACTGAGTTGTCTTTTCCTTAGAGCTCTTTATAAAAGAAATTTTCTCTTTGTGATGTGTTATAAATATGTTTTCCAGTTTGTAGTTTGTCTTTTGATTTTGTTCTGGCTATTTTGCCATGTAAATATGTTTCCCTTTTAAGCTGTAGTAAAATATATCCATCATTTTTTTTATGACTTTTGGAATATATGTTATAGTTTAAAGTTCTTTCTCACTCTGAAATTTTTTTTTAAATATCATTTGAGGGGTGACCGGTTAGCTCAGTTGGTTAGAGTAATAACACTAAGAGTGTTATTACTTAGAGTAATAACACTAAGGTTGTCAGTTTGATCCTCACAGGGGCCACTATAAGCTGTGCCCTGCTTTAAAAAAAAAAAAAAAAAAAAAAAAAAAAAAATATATATATATATATAATTTGATTTCTTTCAGGACTCTTGGTTTCATTTTTACATTTAAGTATGGGATGCATTTAAAATTTGATTTGCTATAAGGCATGATGTATAGATCCAACTTAATTTTTTTCCAGATGGTTACCTAGTTGTTCCCATACAATTTACTAGATCATGTATCTTTTCTCCTCTGATTTAAAATCCCACTTTGATAATATTCTAATTCCAGTATGTATTTGGGTATAATACTGGATTTTATACTCTGTCCCATTGATCTACTTCTTTTGATACATTTGAAAGAAATTATAGTTTTTATTGATATTTTAAATTACTTTTGAAATGCAAGCAATAAATAGTTGTAGAAAGTTTGGAAACAGGAAAAGTTATACAGAAAAAAATAAATATGATCGCTGAACCTACCATAAATAACTAAATATTTTGGTGATTATTCATCCAATCTTTTCCTATGTAATTATAATTGTTACCCGGTTGAGATGATACTACATAAGTCTAATTTTTCATCCCCCAAATCTAGTGTGATCTAAATGCCCAAAGCCGAGCTAGTCATCATGTTAGCCAGAGTGAATCCACTCCTCCTTCACCATCTTCCCAGATACCCAGTGCAAGAGGTGGAGGCAGCTTTTGACTCTTCCAGCTCCTTCACTCCCCCTGTTCATTCTAGTCACCAGGTCCTCCATATTTTCCCTGCATAGACTCACAGGCCTTAGATTAAGAAGTCCTCTCTACACACATGAAGACACCAAGACCCAGAGAAGGGGAAATAACTTGTCAAAATTAGAGTGCTTTTAACTACAAGAAACAGAGGACTCCACTCAAAATGGCTCAGCCACGAAGTGGCTTTGTCATCTCCCATAATGACAGATCCATAAGGAGGGTAAGTCCAGGGTGTGTTAACTCGGTGGCTCAACAGTGTTAAGGACCCTGATCCTTGCCATCTGTGCATTCTGCCATCCCCAGTGTATTGGCTTTTGTCCTCACTCTTTTCCCCACATGGTTGCAAGATGGTGACAGTAGCTCCCAGCATCACCGTCTCACATAATATTACATAAAGGCCAGAAGAGAGCATGCCCCTTCCTGATTCCCTGTTGCCCAGAGCAGGAGGTAGGGGTAGCTGGGAAATGTGGGAGGGCATTTTGGGTTGTCACAATGATTGGGGGACACTACTGGCATTTAGTGAGTAGGCACCAGAGGTGCTAGATGTCCTGTAATGTTTGGGACAGTTGATAAGTGAAATAACTAGCTCTCATTCTTCACCGTATTCGTGTAGGTGGGGAAAAACAGAACCTAACTGTTTTTACATACAAAACAATTTTTTGTGTGGTTTTAATGTACACTGAATTTTCCAGTAATGTAAGTTCCCTGTAAATTGAAGAAGGATTGTAGTTGTTTTGTTTAGAACTTCACCAAGAGTTTGTCACTATTTTAGATGTCAGTGCTTCTGGTGATATTAGGGTTCCAGATTTCACATCCTTGTATCAGCCTGCGTTTGTAGCTGTTGCATTTGTGACTCTGCATAGAAGTATAAACATCCAGCTTCTCTATTTGATTAGCGTAGCAATGCACAGATATTGACACATTGAAAAACAGATGGTTTTATTAAAATTACTACCCTTTTATTTCTCCTTTACATCACACTTGGAGCATTATATTGATTTTTTGAATATATCAGATTTTATTTTTTATAAATTTCATTTCAGTATAGGAATGAAATTTTACAAAAATTTAAAAATACTTGCTATGAAAGAAGTTAGATCATACAGGATTGAGATCCACTGGCTTCCAGAATAAAGTCTAAACACTTAAAATCCTGCATGATCAGATCCCAAACTCACTTTTCTGGACCTGTCTCCTGGAAACACCCCTGGACTTCATCCTTCAGCCATGCCAAGGTGATTATTCATTTTTCAAACACACCAGGCAATCATCATAGCACATACGGAGTGCTTACAATATGCCGGGCTCGGCTATGTGCTTTACTTCGAGTATGTCTTTCAATGTTTGCGACAAGCCAACAAGGCATAGATACTTTTCTTATACCCATTTTACAGGTGGGGAAACTGAGTTCATGCTGTTAGTAATGGAGCTGGGATTCAAAGCAAAGCAGTCACTGATGCCAGTCACTGCCCTTCACCAAGATTCTGGATTGCCTCCTCGGGAGATAATCCTGCTCCCTGGTCCTTCCTCCCAGAATACTCTTCCCATCTCTTGTTACCTGTCAAAGTCCAGTGCAGCCTTCACAACTTCATTTAAATGTCACTTCATTCATTAATCTTTGCTGTATCCCTCCTCTTGAAATGAATTTCTTTTCCTAGTGTTCCCATTGCACTTTATCTATGGTTTATTTGTATTATGGTTTATCCATGGTTTTTATTGTCTACTCTTGAAAGAACTGAGGTGGCAATGATAAGTTGCTCTGTGCCATTCACGCCTATCCCTGCCCCCTTCCTTTTTTCTCCAGCAGGTGCTCAGCTGGACTTTGATTGTGTTTGTTTCTCAGGCTACTTCCCTAGTCATCGGGACTCTCCTGACCCACCCACTGGCTGACACAGATAACACACGCAAAGTGATTCAAACACACACACACACACACACACACACACACACACACCGTTCAGAATCAATGCAAGGACTGTCATCAAAGAACACTCACTCTTCAATGTCAGAAACAAGGATTGAAATGCCACAGGGATTCTCTCCCTTGCCCAGCTTGTAGGACATACCCTTCCTTCTCTCCCTCTTGTCCAGTGACTGTACCTCCCTGAGGCTCCTGCAGGCCTTGGAGACCTCACCACCTTCTCCTGCGCGGGCCACTGCCACCACTGTTTCAGCTCATGCAAGAGTGGGTCTTTTCCCAGCCTCCTCCAATTGAAAAGTTGATGGTTGTCCCCAAGGATGTACCTATCGTGGTGTCAACATACAGCACTCCATGGCCAAATGTACAGAATTTGGGTCTTCTGACCACCTTGAGGTATTTGTGCCTCTAATCTCCTCTGCCACCATGGGTTGAGGAGAACGTGCTCCAATAGCTCAGGGAATGAGCCTGCGTTTGGGGAGAAACTTGACTGTCCTGCTATCTTCACCCCGGTTTTGAGCAGTTCTGATTGTCCCAGTGTTCCAACTATCTATTGCTGTAGTAACCCAGAAATTGCTGGTTTAACACAACAATCATTTCTGTCCCTTGCGGGTCAGAGGTCACTGGGTTCAGCTGGGTGGTTCTCATTCAAGGTCCCTCTCACAGTTGCAATCGATGGTTGGGCCTGGAGTCCTTGAAGGCTTTCTCACTCGTATTTCCAGCAGCTGATGCTGGAACCTCAGCTGTGCTAGCTTCATGGAGTGTAACCTCTGCAGCTGCACAAGGCCCCAAGCGCACAATGGTTTGCTTTAATGCTCTGTTGTCACCATTGAAATTCTGAATTTTTGAATAAGAGGCCCTGCATTTTCATTTTGTCCTGGACCTTGCAAATTAGGTAGCTGACTCTGACGGGGGCCACAACATCTCCACGTGGCTTTTCCATGTGGCCTGGGATTTTTCAAATCATGATGGCTCGGTTCCAAATGTGAGAGTTTCAAGAGAGAGAGCCAGGCAGAAGCTGTATCACCTTTTATGACTGAACCTAAGTCCTCCTCTTAGAGGGGAGTGGCAAGGTCACAGTGTAAGAAGAGCAGGTGGGGTGGGTGTTCCAGCTGTCTTTGGAAAGTGCAGTTTGCCACCTCTGGTTATGAGCAAGCCACGTTCCCCTTCCTGGCCTCCCCCTCTGTAGAAGAAGCCTGGGGGTTCAGTTCTTCTTTGGGAAAAGGGACAAGGAAGAGTTGGGACCTTGATCCTCGAAGCCACTCTCAGCTGTTCCCCTCCAAAGTCATTTACCAAGTACTGGGAGGAACTGGAACCTGCCAAGCAGGCCAGGAGCCCGCCCAGGAGCTCTAAATGTCCCTTTCCCTGGAGGGCTGAATGTCAGCGTGCAAGGCAGAGACTCAGCACCCTGACATCTGTTTCTCCTGCCGGCATCTCTGCTTGGCTAACGCTGCTTCTTTCATTTCTCCCTGGGGCATATTGTTGACTTTCTCATTAACTTCCCCTCAACTCCCAGCAAGGTCCCTAGACTCTGAGGTCTGTTAATTCCCCTGTAATCCCCTGGCAAACCGGGAAGCTAATTAAATTTTGAGTTTGTGCGCACACTGTCAGTCTCTGAATCTCTTCTGGGTCTCTCATCCCCCATCTGTCTCCTCCCTTTTCCTTTCTTACTAGCCCCTCATAGTTCAGATCCATCAGGACACAGTATTTTCATGCAGATCTCCCTGCCTCTCGCTCTTCTGTCTTTCACTCTGCAGCCAGAGTAATCTTACACTACAGCTCTGAGCACTCTCCCCTCTGCTGTGGGATAAAGCGAGATTGGCTGGGCATTTAAGCCACACACACCTTACCTGCCATAACTTCCCGTGATAAACCCTTTCTTCCTGAACTGAGCATACGGTCCCTTCCCCAGCCCCACTAAGCCACCTCCACCCTTTTGTTCAGATTCTTACCTTTGACTGCTTCCCACCCTCACACTCCTCCATCTCACTGTGTTAAATCCTCACCATTATGGAGAAATACCCACTTTTGGGACACCTTCCCACCCACACCCCCAGGTGAAATTTCTCCCTCCCTGAGCTCTCATAGCATTTTGCAGTTCTCTCCTGACTCTGATCTCTTTTACACTTATGGTTCTTTATGTCCACATCCAGCCACTCCCATTAAATGATTAGCTTCTTTAGGGCAGGGTCTCTAGATCTCATTTATCTCAGCTTCTGAACACCTCCCTAACACTGCGCTTTAGAACACGTCTTTGTTTTCTCCTGGCCCTAGGTGGCAGCTGGAGCTCCAACCTTCCTGTATACATTCCAGGAAGAGAAGAGGGAGGGCAAAAAGAATGGACATCCCAGCTGAGTCCGTCCCTGTAAAGCACTTTCTCTCCCAATGACTTCTGCTCACATCTTGTTGACCAGGCCTAGCTGTAGGAGAAACTGGGTACATTGCCTCCCTTCACACTCAAGAGCTCATCTCCCATTTTACAGATGAAAAAATAAGGTCCGGAGAAGATTAGAGGATTAGGGAGGCTGCAGGATAAGTGGCTAAGGACTGGGTTTCGGAGACAGGAGGACCGAGTTTGAATCCTGCCCCTGCTTTATCCTCTTTATTCCTCATTTGCAAAATTGGGTTAATGATACCTACTTCAGGGGATGTTAAGAAAATTAAACAAGGTAATGGATGTGAAAAAGCGCTTAACTTGAGACTGTCTTAGTTTGGGCTCCCCCAAAAGCAGATCTTGAGACAAAGATTTGGATGCAAATAGTTTATTTAGGAGGTGATCCCAAGAAGCAGGGTTTCCTTCTGCTGGAGTCTTCCTGAGACTGGAACATGCATGGGAATTGGGAATTGTCCCACTGAGGGACCCAACCCTGGAGTATGTTTCCAGTAACACTGATGCCTCCTTGGTTGAGGGTTGCCCTGGGGGTTAGCTTTCCACATCCAGCCTGCCCCACACTCACTTCCCCAGCTAAGAATGCCTCAGGAGAGACCTAGGAAGTTTGGCAAGTTCTGGAAGTGTCTGTAGGTGACCTCTACATAGGCCTGGGGGCATGGATGGGGCACTGAGAGCATCTGCTACACTCAATAAAAGGACCTGCTATTAAAAGTCCTCTTGTGTTGTGGTAGCCACACAACTAAGTAGGGGGGGCAGGTACTCCAACCTTGCCTAGGGCTCTTTTCTGAACCTCCCAATGTCCATCCTGGTCCGCCCCATGTCCAGCACCCTAGCCTGCCCTACACACCCATCAGCTCATGGCATGCTCTTCCCCCATATCTCTTTCCCAGTGGTCTCCATGAAGTTTCAGTTCACTAAAGCAAACCCTCTGTCATCTGCCTGAGCCACCTGTCTCCACCCTCAACCCTGACTTCTCTGGAGAACTTTCAGTGGACCCACGGAAAAGTATCAAATGGTTTTCACCCTGGGCCAGCCCCCCACTGGGATTTAATGGTCCTGCCTGCAGAGTGTGCCTTCTTCCCTCCCCACCATCATTGGAATCACACCTTCAAAAGGCACCTTCAAGATGGCAGCCCCACTCTTCTGGTCCAGAAGAGGACCAATGCCCTAAGAAAGGTTGTGGCTGCTACAGGTCGGCTTCCTGCCTTCCCCAGAACTTCCGGCAACATCCCTGTGTGGCTCTCCCTCCCACCTGCACCCTCCATCATGCCCTCTCCATAGGCCTTTTCAAGCTGGTAAAAGAGACAGTCGTGATCCTATAGGGCTCGATGGGGGTTTCACCCTATGCCCCCAAATGCCCCGTGCCCAGCCTGAAATGCCTCTGTTCATTCCTTTAAGGCAGATATTCATTAATTTATCATTTATCTAATACCCTGAAGAAACCTTAATGAGCCAATCATCGTTATCAAGGATTAAATTAACTGGGATCACATAAGTTTTGGGGGTAACAGAAGGAAAGCTCCAGAGGATAGAGGGTTTCCTGGGGCACCAGGCCTCTCAGGGACCACACAGAGGGTCTATGGCCGAGCCAGGACTGGAGCGCAGGCCTCCTGCCTGCCTGAGTCAGCCAGGGCAGGTGGACAGCACCAGCAACTGGTACCCCAGAGTGGGGCTCTGTAAAAGCTACCCACTCAGGCGACTAGTGCCAGCACATG
The DNA here is from genome assembly GCF_964194185.1 of Rhinolophus hipposideros. Taxonomy (NCBI): domain Eukaryota; kingdom Metazoa; phylum Chordata; class Mammalia; order Chiroptera; family Rhinolophidae; genus Rhinolophus; species Rhinolophus hipposideros. The sequence continues at coordinate 12,846,393 of NC_138056.1, forward strand.
GTCACCTCCACAGCAGTCAGGGCAGAGAGAACAGCTGCCCTAATGAAGGGAGTTCGAGCCCTCCACGGTGGGGCCATCAGAAAGGCCTCTGGTGAGTGCTGAGGTGGGAGGACAGCTGTGCCCAGCCCTGCTGTCCTGCTGGATCCTGTCACCCTGTCCCCAGCTATGCAGGCTGTCAGTGTCCCTCAGCAAACAGGCCCTAGGAGCCCTCCCACTGCCCATTTCAATGCTCTCACTTCTCGCAGGCACTGAAAAAGCAGCCTTTCCAGCCAGAATTCAATTCTGCCCCAAGGCCTCCCCTCCTTTCTCACCCTCTCCCCATGTGGTGGGAGAGGCTTACCCTCTGACCTCTAGGACCTTTGTCTTCCTCTTTCCTTCCGAAACAACTGCGGGCATTTTCAGATTTGGAGGTGAGAAAGAAAAATTAGGTCACTTTAAGCCCTTCCTTTACCGGCGACGTTGACCCATTTATCCTTCTCTTCCCTCAAACCCCCGCCCCCAATGCCTGGAAGTGGATCCCAGCCAAGACTCACCTTCCATTGTCCTTGCAGCCCAGAGGCTAGTCCAGTATCTGTCCTGCTCCATCCCCTCTCCTCAAACCGGGAAGGAGGCTGGTCTAAAGAGTGCCCTGGGCCACCCCCAGTTTCGCCTCCGCCTCAGGCCTGTTTTCCCTTTGGGGCCTCAGTTTCCCCATCTGCTAACTTGGATGAATGATGCCTGCGCGCTAGACCCAGAAGGATGAGGCTCCAGGGAGGTCACGCATGAGAAAGGGCCCAGAGCCCCACGCAGCCTGCACAGGGGCCTCCTTGGTGCAGTGAGCCCCTAGGCCCCGCCGCTCAGCTCCCCTCCGCCGCGCGCCCCTCCCTCCCGCCCGCTTCCCCTCCCCGCTCTCCCCTTTCCGCCTCTCCCCTACCTCTCCTCCCGCCGGGCCGTCCGCTAGCTCTCCAGCTGTCCTCTTTCCCTCGAGCCTCCCAGCGCCTCGCTCCCAGCCCCGCGCCCACCCCAGGGTCCCAGCGCCCCGCCGCCGCCTCGGGACCCGGAGGAGCGGCCCGAGTGCCCGCCGCCCCGCCAGGCCCGGCTCGCCGCAGCGCGGGCGGCCAGTGCGCAGCCCGGAGCCCGGAGCCCGGAGCCCGGAGCCCGAGCGGATTGCGGGCTCGGAGCGAACCCGAACCGACCGCCGCCCCCAGCCAGCCAGGTGAGGGCAGCTCGGGGGCGGGATGGTGGGGGCAAGGTTTCTCCTTTATTGGGAGCGGGGGCGGGGAAGATGCGGGGGAATCCGGTCCTTCTCTGAAAGGACCTAGAAGATTTTTTCATGAAAGAGACTCAAGGGCTTTTTCTCTGAAGGGATGGATGAAGGAAGGTCGGGGGACAGAGAGGGTCTGAAGTACCCTTTCTGAGGGATTTTTCTTTTTTTTCATGAGAAATGATTAATTGGCTTCTGTGAAAGGGGGACTTATCTTCCTGGGAGCATGAGGGGCTTTCAAGGCAGGTGGGGAGGGGTGTTCTGGCGGCGCTTGGGGAAAGGGGTAATTGGGGAGTTGGGTTGGGCGGCGAGGGGGGCTCTTAGGCTGACATCGCTGCACCTCCCCCCGTCAGTTCCGAGGCTCTGGGTCTGCCCACTTCTCTGTGTCCCAGTTTTTTTCTCTTTGAAGATGACTATTTTGAGCCCCACCTGGACAGAGCTAGGAACAGCCATTTCATTCCCTGCAACTGTGATGCCCACCTGACACCCTCCCACCTCTGACCTGCTCAGGGAAGGGATTTTAGGGAAGGACAGGGACCTAGGGATCTGGGAAACGGACAGTGCGTGACACGGGGGCTGGAGACTGGACACACAGAAGGACCCTCTGGCACTGGTAGGTGCACCAGACCCAGCAGAGGTTGCGGGGGGTGAGGCAGGCGGGTGCTCCTGGGACAGGACCTGCTAGGAGAGCAGCAGGGTCAGGAGGAGTTGAGATGTTCCCATACTCTCAGAAGGCAAAACGCTAGAATTTTCCTATGGTTGGTTTTATTGGGTTTTGCTTTCTTTCTCCCTCACCCTCCATCCCAAGGCTCATTCCACTTGTCTCCCCTCCTATTTTTGCAAAAAGGGAAACCAAGGCAGTGGACAGGTTGGCTGGAAATATCTGTGCTTGAGGGAAAAGCGGTGGAGAGGAAGGTATACTGAATTCGGAGTCAAAAGACCTGGGTTCAGGGCTTGCCTTCGTGCTCCATGGGTGACCTTGGCCCAAAAACGCTTCCTCTTCTTGGGCCTGGGCTTTCTCATCTACAAAGTGGGAGAGGCCCCACTTGTCTCTCAGGTTTGCTGAGATGTGTCTGGTTTTGTAAAAAGGGAATGCACTGATACTTGTGCCATGCAATCTTCACCACCACAGGTGGGCTCCCTCCAGCCTCCCTGCCTTCTCCAAGGGTATGGGCTAGCTCATGGGGCGCCTTTGTAGGAAGTAGGAAAAGTACCTCCTCTGGAGGGAAAGAATGTTCAGCTGGGCTAAGGATTTGAGGTCTTTATTATGAGAATTAGGAAAAGGCACACTTTTCCCCAGGTACAGAATCCCACACATTTGGGCAAGTAGAATGTGGGCTACGTTCCAGTGCCCATCTACCCTCAGGTGCACAGAGGCAGCACCCTGCAACCCTCTCAGCAGGCCCCCAGTGTCTCTAAGAGACACAAAGCTACCCACACTCCCAGGGTATTGCCTATAGAAGCCCACATCCTAGGCTGCTGTCAGCTCACTTTCTGTCCTGCTTTTGTCTCCACTTCCGGGCCTTGGGTATTCAATCCCCAAAGCCTAGACCCTACTAGGAAGCATGATGAAATCCCACCAGGAGAGTGACTCCTTTGAGTTCAGCAATGCCTTCACCAAACTCCCAGGGGTAGGAATTACTGAGTCCCTAACCCCTTATGTCAAGAACTTATCAGAAGGCAGTTTTTGAAGGTGTTAACCTGCTGCCTTCTGAGATCACCAGTGGTCTGACAATAAGTGATTTAAAAAAAAACCACCTTAACAGATTGTTTTTCTCAAAGCCAAGAGCAGAAGTCTTGCACACCTGGGTGGCACAGCCATTCACAAACAGTGATCACATCTGTTATCTCAGAGCATTCTCACGGGAAGCTTGTAAGTCAGGTCTCCTTCCATTTACACAGAGGAAGCTATGCCCAGAGAAGTTAAGGAACTTGCCTACGGTTTCAGTGTGTAAATGGCAGAGCGAGGACCCAAGCCCAGGGCTAGCCGTCTGTCCTTTTCTCTCCACCACTGAGAAACAAAGCTGCTGACCTCACAGTCTCGCCAAACCTCTGCTGGAATTGTTGCTCTCTTTGACCCCAGCAGCTCCTGCCTCTCTCCTTCCCCTCAGTGAGCAGCCCCCAAGCCCAAAGGAAGAAGTCGCATTCACTTACTCTGCTTTCGTGGGGGAAGGCAGCCACCTCAAACCCCAACTGTTCTGGCCTCTTTAGTGCAAGGGCCCTTGGGGAGTCCAGCGGTCCAATGTGGGAGCTGACCCTTGAGTGGGTCAGAGGCCAGGAAAGCGGTCAGGGAGCAGCTATTTCCTTTCCTGCCCAGATGGGGGCTGAGACCATGACCATCATGGGGGACATCAGTACAGAGAGCCAGTGCCTGAGTAAGAGGCAAGCCAAAGACCACAGAATAGCCACAGGAAAATGCAGCAACCGAGAGGCCGAGGGAAACTGAGACCCCTGACCACCCCGTGTTCCCAGGGCCCCTGGGTGCCAAGGGGCAGGGGATGGGGAAAGCTCAGCAGACAGGGCTGTAGGCGCCTTCCAACAGAGCATCTCTGCTTGTATCTGTTATGTGTGTGTGAGCTTTCACCTGAGGAAGGGGTTCTGGTGCTTTAAAACAGTCTGAAGAGTCACTAGCCTAACCTAATGATTCTCAATGTGTGGTCCGTGGGCCAGCAGCATGTGCATTGCCGGGGAACTTGTTAGAAATGCGAATTCTCAGGCTTCGTCCAAGACCTACTAAATGGAAACTCTGGGGTAGGGCCCAACAATGTGTGTTCTAACAAGCCCTCCAGGTGACACAGAGGCCCGCTACAGTTTGACAACCACTGATCCACTCCAAGTGTCTAGGAGACGAGTCCTAGTTGTGGGTCAAGCGCCGGGCTGGTAAGAGAGCCTGTCTCCCAGTTCGGGAGCTCCGGGCATTTTGGAAGCGGCCCCTGACCGACCCTCCTCTCCTTCCCCTTCTGCCTCCTCTCCCAGGGGCCATGCTGCGGCTCCTGCTGGGCCTGCTGGGCCTGGCCGCCTGCTGCGCCCTGGGCCCGGCTCCCAGCTCCACAGAGCTGCGCTCGGCCTTCTCCGCGGCACGCACCACCCCGCTGGAGGGCACGTCGGAGATGGCAGTGACCTTCGACAAAGTGTACGTGAACATCGGTGGCGACTTCGATGCGGCCAAGGGGCAGTTCCGCTGCCGCGTGCCCGGCGCCTACTTCTTCTCCTTCACGGCTGGCAAGGCCCCGCACAAAAGCCTGTCGGTGATGCTGGTGCGCAACCGCGACGAGGTGCAGGCGCTGGCCTTCGACGAGCAGCGGCGGCCCGGCGCCCGGCGCGCTGCCAGCCAGAGCGCCATGCTGCAACTCGACTACGGCGACACGGTGTGGCTGCGGCTGCACGGCGCCCCGCAGTACGCGCTGGGCTCGCCCGGCGCCACCTTCAGCGGCTACCTGGTGTACGCCGACGCCGACGCGCCTGCGCGCGGGCTGCCCGCGACCTCGGAGCCGCGCTCGGCGTTCTCGGCAGCGCGCACGCGCAGCCTCGTGGGCTCGGACGCGGCGCCGGGGCCGCGGCATCGGCCGCTCGCCTTTGACACCGAGCTCGTCAACATCGGCGGCGACTTCGACGCGGCGGCCGGCGTCTTCCGCTGCCGCCTCCCCGGCGCCTACTTCTTCTCCTTCACCATGGGCAAGCTGCCGCACAAGACGCTGTCGGTGAAGCTGATGAAGAACCGCGACGAGGTGCAGGCCATGATTTACGACGACGGAGCGTCGCGACGCCGCGAGATGCAGAGCCAGAGCGTGATGCTGGCACTGCGGCGCGGCGACGCCGTGTGGCTGCTCAGCCACGACCACGACGGCTACGGCGCCTACAGCAACCACGGCAAGTACATCACCTTCTCCGGTTTCCTGGTGTACCCCGACCTCGCGCCCGCCGGCCCGCCGGGCGTCGGGCCCCTGGAGCTCTGAGCTCCCACCGGACAGGCGTCCGGGGTCGTGCATGCCGAGCCGGGGCCGGTGGCCCGAACACCCCGTCGGCGCGAGCATGACGGCCCGCCCAGTGCGGCTGGGCTCTGCCAATAAAGTGGGCCTGCGCCGGCGCCTGTGTCCCCCAGGGTCCTGCCTCTGTCGTGACTGCGACACTTCTGTCCCGGGGCGGGGGAGGGGGCGGGAAGGCAGTGCCTACTGCAGGCACGGGGGGGGGGGGTCAGAGGGCACGATTTGGTCAGGTCCTGGGAGGCCGACAGGTGGAGATTTGAACCCTACTCACCTAACCCAGGGAGGGCCTCCGCGTCGCGTCCCTCTCGGCAGCCCCTCAGTCTAACTCCTCCCCCATTGACCTCCAGCGGCGTCCTTAGGGCCCTTTGATGGCCGGGTCCTTTTTGGGACCAAAGGCAACAACACCCTGCTGCCTCCCTGGGGGTATGGATTCCAGGAGACCGCACATTCCTCCTTCCAGTAGGGTGTGTGGACGGGGTGAGCCATTGATACTTGGTTGCCGCTCTTTCAGGATGGGGAGGGTGATTTGCTCGGGACGGTTAGACGTGGGAACGTACCGGCTCCAGGAGGCCAGAACAGAGCGTTTTATAGGATGAGCTGCACAGGATCAGGGCTATTCCGCCAGCTCAGCTTGTCTCTCTGTCTGTCCCCTCCCAGCCTCACCTTCCTCTGAAGCGTTCATCTCATGAGCCTTGTTGAGATAGACCAAAAACATACCTCCGACCCCTCGCCCCCCCAAAAAAAAGTGTATTCCTCCACCTGTTTTCCTTCGCTCCTCCAACAGACCAAACTAAATTTGTCCAGTCCATTCTCCCAGTCCACATGGGGAACTTGGAGGTTCAGGGACCCCAGAGCAGTGGTTGGGTTTAAAAGGAGTTACCTAAATTAGGACTGGGTGCTGACCACTTAGTTCCCGTTAGATTCTCCCATGGACTGCCGGGGAGGAATTGGAGGGTCTGACCTGGCCTTACTTGGGGGCAGCTTCCCTTAAAGCATCTCTTATACACACTGACCGCAAAACACACACAACTCTGCCTTTGGCTGTGAGCCTTCTGTCTGGGACCTAGAGCCGGAGATCTTAGCCTCTCAGAGCCCAGGGAAGAAGATGGGGGAGGGATAAATGGGTCTGGGTTACAAGCCAAGCCCAGAGACTTGAACACAGAGGGAAGAACTAGGTACCAGATGGAAGCTCCTGCCCAGGATGGGTCTGGCGTGGAGGTGGTGGGGCTAGGAGGTGAAAGGGGAGGGTCAGGGGAAGGCGTCAAGGATCTAGAGCCAGGGTCCTAGAGAAGGGGGCTGGCCCTGGGGGCAGAAGCCCTTGCACAGGTCCCAGAGTGTTTCCTGTGCCAGGAGGGCAAAGACCTGGGCCCAGCGACCCCTCTCCTCAGCCTCGCTAGCCTTGTGCAGCCGGTAGACACAGGATAGGCCTGTGAGGAGCAGATGTTCAAAGTCCCAAGGGCCAAGAGGAGGCCCCTTCCGCAGGTCCTGGAACTGCTGCAGCTGCTGCTCAGCACCCTCCAAGTCACTGGGCACGTGGTGCTGCAGGAGGAGCCTGAGTCGGTGGCCTGGACGTGTGGATGCCAGTTCCTCATCCTGGATGTGCAGCTGTCCCATGACATCCAGCTCCAGCCCAGCCCAGAGTAGCTGCAAGGGGAGCCATGTAAGCGGTGGGCTGGGGTCCCGGGGACAGGGAGCAAGAGTGGGCTGGGGAGGCATAAGCAGGCAGTAGGGCCCATGCTGGGTGCCCCCCCCAGCAGGCCCAGCTTGAGACATCCCCCTCCCAAGCCTGAGCTGAGGGACCTCTGGACGCTCCCACCCTCATGTCCCAAGCTGGAGCAAAGACCTCAAACATCACTTCTGGGGCCTCTGGCTCCTGCAGGCCACCTCTCAGGCTGGTGCTGTCCATGGCCTGCCCTGGGGCAGCAGGGAGAAGTCAGGCCCCTGCCAAGCTCCACCCTGAACACCCCAGCCTCCCAGAAGTGCCCCTCAGCTGCCTAGTAAGGGTGCCTAGAGATTCTAGCTGCAAAAGAGCAAGAATGCCATCCCATGTCCCCCTCCCCCTACACATACATGCACATTGACATTCACCCTCCCAGGCATTGGTCTTGTGATCCCAAAATCATCATCTTAAACCCAGATGCCACCTTGGGAAACGTCCAGGACTCCTTGAACTTCTGCAGTTCCCTTGGCCAAGAGCTGCTAGGCCAATGGTCACAAGACACTTCACTCCCCACTTTCCCTCTATATAATCATCTGGGGACAGTGTAACCTAAAACACTGCCAATGACCCTCCCCAGAGGTTGAGGTTCTTCCCCTTTGGGAAGAACCCACTCCTTAACTGCTCCTCAGTAGTTTGGTATGCAAGGCAGGAGGCCAGGCAAGGCCGGAGGTCTCTCGCAGCTGCCTTCATCTCACCCCACCGTGCTGCCTGGTCCTTGGAATGATTGTTCCAAGCCCACGGCAGGTCAAGAGGTGCTGCTTTGTGCGTCAACCAGAATAGGCTCAGGCCCAGTTCTGTCCAGGGCCATCAGTGAGGGCACCTAGAGCTACCTCCCTTTGCTTCACCTGGACCTTTCCGGTTGTAGGGGTCGGGCCCACACATTAGCTCTAGCACAGGTCAGCCCGGTACCGACCATGCCCAGTTCTAGGGCCTGCTAGGCTCAGATAGAACCAACTGTAACTACTATCAGCTGGCAGCTTTCTTTGGCTTCCATCCACCCCACCCTGAAGCCCTGGTTACCTGCATGGTGCTTGTTTGTAGTCAACCCCAGGAGGAGGCAAGTGGCTACCATTAGCCAAGCCAGGAACTGCCTTTTCCCTGCCATGCCGGTCCTCTGGTCCTGCATCCGCCTGCCACATACCGTGGCTCCAACTTTCCACGGCAGGCTGCTCAGGCGTTCCCTGCATTGCGTGTCTGACTTCAGTGCTAAACAGGGAGGGGCTAGCTCTGGCTTCGCAGGGGCTCTTTCCATTCTGTAGAAATGTGGAATCTGGTTGTTGGCATAGGCACCTAGCCTGTTGTCCTCAGCCTGTTGTCCAGATGGGCGGATGCTTAGTTAATAGAAACAAGGTGTTTGGTAACAAACAGTTCTAGCTTGGCCCTCCCAGGAGGTAGGCAAGCGCCCAGTTAACACTACCTTACTATTTGTCCTCACACCCAAAATATCTTACAGCTGAGCCCAACTCCTCACACCCAGTCCAGCCCAGCCTCCAGGGAGCCCCTCAGCAGACAAGAGCATCAGCTGCAAAGCCTGGTCTGGGCTGGCGGGCTGGACCCATGGACAGGCAGAGCCAAGCACTTCCACCTCAGGCACATAGTCACTGGCTGAGCAGACCCCAGACCAGCTGGGTTAGAGTCCTACACCCTGGAAGACAGATCTGCAGCTTCGCTCAGACCCTGGGACATCCTGGGCTGGCTTACAACCTTCTTGGCTCAGGCCAGAGGCCAGGAGGTTTCCATTAGCCCAAGTGTGATGGCTCATCAGGTTGCAAGGAGCAGGATGCAGGGTTCAAGACTCAAAAATGAGCTGTGGCTCTTCCTGGCTCTGGCTATTGGCTCATGGAACCCTGTAGCTATCTGGATGGGATGAGGGTGGGTGGATGGGATGAGGGTGGGTGGGGGTTTCCCTGCTTCCACCCAGGCCCCTGGTCCCATCAGCTACCACCAGATAAGGGGCTTTCTCCAGCAGTTTTTGGGACCCCCTCCAGGTCTCAGGAGAGGCCGTGCCACACCCACCCTGAGTCCTGTGGACGGGAATTTCAATTTCAGCTCCAGAATCCCTCTCTCAGAAGAAATACATCCAGGCTTATAGGTCACCATGTCTCCAACTGCACTATTTAGTCCCATTAAAACAGACTCCGATTTGGTAGAGTCCCTCTACAGGAGCAGGGAAAAACCCCTGCTGCACCTCCCCTCTCCTGAGTCAAAGCTTCATGATAAGCACACAGCAAGCGGTGAGTCTAGGATTTTATTTACAGGACACTCAATTATAGATAAGGCGCTTTCTAGGATCCACATGCCTTCCCTGGAGCTACTTGGTTTCAGGTTGCTTGTCTCCGGCTTCAAGCTTGAGACTCTCGGGGGGCTGGCGATAGGCAGGGAAAGCCTCCCATGGGCTATTGAGGTCAAACTTGCGGAACTCTTGGGCCAACTCCACCGGCTCGGCCACCACCCGCTTCACCTCATCGTCATAGCGTAACTGCAGAAGAGAAATATTTGGGCACTGAGGAAGGCCTTGTTACAGTAAGCAGCCTACTTTCCCAAGGCCAGGGGTGACTTCCCCAGCCCATTTGCTGCTCTGTTCTTGACTCTTGTCCCGGCCCGTCACCAAGTCTCCATCCACGTCTTGTTACCTATCAAGTCACATCCCAACCACAGTCCCAAATGGCCTCTATCTCATGCCCTGCCATCACCCGGTCAGGCTCTCCTGCCCACTGTCCCCACAGCATGAGCTCTGAACTCCTTTTCCAGCATAACTGACCTTGCTCACCCATCCACACACTCATAAGGTAATGGTAAGCATTTGGCCAGGTCTAGGGAGCAAGTCAGTGGCCGAAAAAGAGTAACCCTAAACTGGAAAGCACTCAAGTTCAGGCCCTATGGCCTTGGCATTACCGCTGTCAAGATGCAAGGCAGGAAATTTGGAAGACAATAAATTTGGCATGGCTTTTCTTGTTACTGAAGGAGCAGCTGGATAAGGTAAGAACAAACAGGTGCTGGGGTGAAGGGGCAAACCAGATTGGGGGACAGTAGTGATGACTGAAAGGAAGAAGAGGGGCAAGTAGCCCTGACCAGAAGTAGCTTGAGAAGGAAATGGAACCAGGCAAAATACTAAGAAAACAGGAGCATTTGGGTACTAAAGAGAAGGGCTGGATTGCCACTATCTCAACATTTATAAAAAATTACTTTGCTATAAAATCACCTGTGTGTATGTATACAATAGATCCTCCTGCTCATAAACAACCTGCAGCACATGGTTGGTAAAGTAAAGCACTGAAATTCTTTATAAGGCCCTTATAGTCATGTTACTGCTTCTGCCCCTGGCCATTCTCAAGGGCTGAACATTTAGTGTCTTCCTTTCAGTTCCCTTCTCAGAGATCCAGGGCAGAGTAAAGTGATACTCCACTTTCAGTGGGGACAAACTAAGTGTCCTCAGGCTGCCCTGGTCATTAAAATGACCACTACAATAATGGCTAACATCAATTGAGCATTGGTAATACAGCAGGCTTTATACATAAATCATTTAGCTTACCGCAAATCTTACTAGTTTAGTAATATTATTGTTCCCATTTTGCAGATGATAAAACTGTGTCGTAGAGAAATTAATTTGCCCCACATTATAAAAGTGGAACCAGGAATTGAATCTGGAGCCGATGCTCTTAAACTACCACAATCCACAAACTATATTTCCTGCCATGTTGAGGATTCCCCTGGTTCCCTGCCACCCTCTCTGAGGCTGCTGCCCCACTTCCAAGGCTCCTACCTCAACGTAGCCAGACAGAGGGAAGTCTTTCCGGAAAGGATGTCCCTCAAAGCCATAGTCTGTCAGGATCCTTCTTAGGTCAGGGTGGTTAGCAAAGAAGACGCCAAACATGTCCCATATCTAGAAAAGAGAGGCCCTCAGGCAACCAGTGCATCACGGTCAAACACGGGTGAAGGGCTATGCTGCATCCAGTAGTTTCAACCAATTCTGCAACGCTGGCCCAGAGGCAGGATCCGACATGCGCAGTAACTCACCTCCCTCTCATACCAGTTGGCCGCCTTGTACACAGAGACAGTGGACTCAATGGGTGTCAGCTCATCAGTATAGGTCTTCACACGGATCCGGGAGTTGAAGCGGAGAGACAGCAGGTTATAAACAATCTAAGGAGAACAGAGGGAGCTAGAGAACCAAGATGGCCACAGGCTGAAGGGTCTGAGGTGGGAGTCCAAGTGGGAACATCACTGATGAGGATACAGGGTGGGTTGGATTCCACCCTGTGAACCTGCCTTCTGTCCTGAAGCTCAAAACCTCAAGACCCTCCTATGCTTCCAAAGGCCGAGGTCCCACTGTAGCACACGTCAGCATGCTCATTTTTGTTCACACTATTCCCTTTGTCTGGGATGTCTCCCAACCGCATCTCCCCGAACCCCAATCCTCACTGGACTAATTCCTGCTCTCCTGTCATCGAGATTCAGCACAAACGTTCTCTCTCTCTTCAAAGAAGCCTCCCAGACAGGGCTAAGTGGCCCTCCTGCATTCTTATACCGTATCTCTTAACATGCCTCGCGTTAGATGTTATTACAGTCAGCTGTTTATGTGTCCTTCCCCTCACTAGAGTGTGGGGGACTTCTGGAGGGCCTGTACTTCTGGAGGTGTTATTTCTCTGTCAACCCCAGGATCTGGCAAACAGGATATGATCAGTAAATATCACCAGTTGAATGTATTGAGAACTGACTGTGTGCTAGCAATCTACCAGGGCTGTCTCATTTAATCCTCACAACCACCCTAGGAAATGGGGACAATTTTATATGTACTCTGCACATAAGAAAACTGTAACTCAGAAAGATTAAACAAAATGTTGGAAGTCACACAGTCTATGAGTGGCAGAGCCAGGATTCAAACTTGAGGTCTGCCTGATTCTGAGGCGGCAGTTTAACTGCTATGTTGAACTGTCTGACCCAAACTGAAACTAAGAAGGCTATGATTCCCATTGGTAGCTCACCCTAAAACTATTCTGTCCTCTTTCTTTCCTTCCCAAACCATTTTTCAAATCTCCTTACTGACCTCAAAACGGTTCTGCCGGGTGGGGATGTCCACTGCCGTCAAGTCAGCCAAGGATTTGAACTGTGCATTGGTGTGATCCCTGAGAAAAGTCAGCACTGGGATGACTCCATCAGGATGGATACAGAGCTCTAACTCATTGAAGCAGGACACCTGCAGACATGCAAGAGGGCAGACACAACATAGAGCTACTGAGGGAACAGCTAACTGCAGCTGATTCTCCTGGTTTAAGGCAGAGAAGGAAGCCCAGTTGGGATGGAGGAATCGTGGTTACTTTGATACCGGGAAGCCCACTTCCACATGGCCTGAGAATATGGTTTTCTTGTCCCAGACCAAACAACAGTAGTGAATGTTACCTGAACTTGTTGGATATACTTGGGCAGGATTTCAGCCACATACTCTCCAAAAGCTGAGAGCTGCTTGTGGGCCACATCATTCCGTGGTCTGACAGTGGCTGGAAGGAGAAGGCGTATTTAACAAAGAAATGGCAAAGGCGGCAGCCAGCCCTGCAGCCAGTCTCCTGGGCTTGTAAGGGATACCGTCTCCCAGCAGGGCTCTCTGTAGAATCTTGAGAAAGGTGAGGGTGGAGGGTTCTTCTTCCAGGGAACAGGAAATGATGAAAACTTAAGGGAAAGGCCACATACACAGTATACAAAGACTCACATTACTGCAGCTGGGGTGTCTGCCTCTTCTCAGAACTACTCCATAGTCCTTCCTTCACACTACCTGCATTTCTGCTAAAGGAGCATGTGTCTCAGCTCTCTTACCAGGAGTTAAGAGTGGGGATCAGAACTTTTGCTTCTGTGTATCTCCTTGGCACCTGGCTCATAGCAGCTTCTCAAGTGAACAACTTCAAGGCTTAAGAGCCCTCACCGGTTATCTAGTTGAAACTCCCCCCACCCCCCGCATAGATGAGGAAATTGAGGACTGAGGGAGAAACGCCAGGTCTCCTGACTCCCAGTCAGCTTATGTGGACTGTAAAATCTCTCTATACACTCATTCATGCAACCATCAATCACTGCGCACCCACACATCATAGACTATAGGACAAGGTGTCCAAACTGCGGCCCGCAGGCCAACTGCTGCCACCATCCATTGTTAATTGGCCCGCAGCAAACTCCAAAAATATGTTTAGTTTACTTAAAGAAACCAGGTGGGGCAATACACACTTCACCTCGAGTGAGTGGCCCGGCTGTTGGTGTATTTTACCGCCTATGGCCCTTGGTGAAAAACGCTGAAAAACGTTTGGACATCCCTGCTCTAGGATAATGGAAGCCAGCAGGCCTGGCCTGTCGTTCACTGGTGCTGTGACCCTGGGCAAGTTACTTCTGTGCGCTGTTTCCCCATCGACTGCATGAAGAGCATACTACTACCTACCTCAGGACTGTTGTGAGGATTAAATAAGATCATTCACTAAAACACTTCGCAAGGTGCCCGGCACACAATAAGCACTCCATTATGTAAGCTACCATTGCAACGGGCTTTACCTTGGGCTCTGAGTCCCGAAGGTTCTATTTCCAGTTCTCACACAGCTGACAGTTTAAACAGAGTAAAAGGGAATCACGGAAATGGACAAAGGGGCAGTCAGTGCCCAAGAGAGGCCTAGGGCACAGGGAGGCCCGGTTCTGCCTGCAGAGTGGGGACCACCGCAGTCCGATCCCCAAGGACGAGCAGTGATGTGCCAGGTCACAGGGAAGGGCGTCCCAGAACAAGGACAAACATCTGACACAAGAAGTGAAGGGGCCCCGCCTGTAGTCCCGAGAAGGGCCAGGCCCGCACATACTCACGGCGCGTGTCGGCCGCAGCGCTTTCCCTCCTCACCGGCAGCAGCACCGAGGGTCGCCTGGCCACTGCACGGGGAGATAAAAGGCACAGGAGCGCAAGGTGAGTCCTGAGGGGCTCCCTGCGATGGCCGCGCCGCTGCTCTTGTCCCGGGCCTCATCCGGCTGTCCCCTGCTCACCCCTGGGCAGCGCCACGGCCCACACAAGCCCCCGCCACCAGCCCCTCGCCGATGCCGCCGCCGCCGCCATGTTTCTCAGACGCAGATCAAGTAGCGGAGGTACGACCCACAGGATACGGAGCCCCAAGGGCACGGACGGGAAGCGGAAGTGTGCATTACACCTTCTTCCGGACAAACGGGGGGCCGTAGGCAGAGGTTCCGGATTCCGGGCTTCGGAATGAAAGGAGGGAACGCAGGTGAGAAAACGAGGCAAGCAGGTAGGGAAACAGTGAGGTGAACGTGGCCCTAGCTTGGTATGTCAGAAGCTGGAGGGAAAGCGAGGACCCTAAAGAACTAGACCGGTGAGAAGAGGGGAAGGGGCGGGGATTCTGGTTCCACATTCCATACCCCTCCCCGCTCCCTAAACTAAGCTTTTGACGAGGGCTGGCGGGCATGGTGAATGGGGGGGAAGAGGAACGGTTTCCCTGGCGACCGTTTCCCAGGTGACTCCAGGTGGAGAGGCGACACTGCACGTGGCAATGGGCTTCCCTGTGTCCCGGTCTAGGGACCGCTGGGCTCTGTCTCGAGTTCTGGGATGGAGCCTTGGGGAGTCATTAGGTCAAGCGGGGAAGGGAGGGAGAGCTCAGAAAAGAGCAAATGTGGGGCTGACATGTCCCAGCCAAGCCTCATATTGGAATCTGGACTCCACGCGCACGCGGAGGGGCGGGGCAGGGGGTTAGGATAGAGGGACGGGGGGCTGTCCCAAAACAAGGTCTTGGGGGTCTTTTTTTGTCTGGTTCTGCTCTCCAGAGCCTCACTACTTTTATACCCAATAGTTATTTGATTTGTAAGGTTTATTGCCAGGGTTTTAAGATCACAGGCTTCCTCCAGCTCCTCACTTTCATGTGTTGACCTAAATAGCAAGTCTTTTGTTACATCATGGAAAGGAGTATTCAGTGTTTTCTTGTTAACACCCGGAGTAGGAAATTTTATCGATTTTATTATGGATGGGGTACCATTGCAGAAGGATGAACCCAACTGTGGTTGAAGGAGAGCATCAGAGATGTTATCAGCAGGGCCAGGACTAAGGTCCATCCCGGCCCACTTTGCTCTCACTGTTCCTTCTGCCCTGAATTGGACGGTTTGATTAATAGGTTGTGGTTATGGATTCCCCCAGTTACTGAGTATGGTGTTGCTTTGCAGACAGCTGGCAGAGAGAGAAGTTGGCCACCATGGAATCACCAGAGGAGCCTGGAGCATCCATGGATGAGAACTACTTTGTGAACTACACTTTCAAAGATCGTTCACACTCAGGCCGTGTGGCTCAGGGCATCATGAAACTGTGTCTGGAGGAAGAGCTCTTTGCTGATGTGACCATTTCAGTGGAAGGCCGGGAGTTTCAGCTCCACCGGCTGGTCCTCTCAGCTCAGAGCTGCTTCTTCAGGTCCATGTTCGCTTCCAACCTGAAGGAGGCCCACAACCGGGTGATTGTGCTGCAGGATGTCAGTGAGTCTGTTTTCCAGCTCCTGGTTGATTATATCTACCATGGGACTGTGAAACTTCGAGCTGATGAACTGCAGGAAATTTATGAGGTGTCAGACATGTATCAGCTGACATCTCTCTTTGAGGAATGTTCAAGGTTTTTGGCCCGCACAGTGCAGGTGGGCAACTGCCTTCAGGTGATGTGGCTGGCAGACCGGCACAGTGATCCTGAGCTCTACACTGCTGCCAAGCACTGTGCCAAGGCCCACCTGGCCCAGCTGCAGAGCACAGAGGAATTTCTCCACTTGCCCCACCATCTACTCACTGATATCATCTCAGGTAAGTTGAGGGAGTGGCCATATCATACCCAGCTACTTGGGTATGATGTTCAGCAGATGTTCTGGTTCACGAGAAAGGAACCCTCAGGCTATTATTATTGGTAGGAATTTAAATACCTTGTGAGAGAAATTAAATTGAGATTTAGTGTAGCTGGTTTCAGAGACAGAGTCCCTTACTGAGGAAGAAGCCAAGAAAATAAAAGCAGTACTTATCCACAAACAAAAGGTAGTGAGGAACTATTTGTATTTATACTCTAATCTCTCTTGTGCATAAGTTCTCATCCTTCCTGCATTTTGCACGTAACTGTGGGACTCGTTACCTAAGTAAATTATTGATGGATGAGCCAAGATACCTAAAAAAAAAAAATTAAGTGATGGGCCAACTTTAGGTAACAATCCTGGCCCTGCAAGTGGGGTATAATCATAATTTAGGTGTGAAGCTCTGCAGCTTAATAGATTGCTTCTATGACAGGTGGGAGTGTATCAAGCCATGCATTTTGATTAAAAGAAACAAGGCAACTTCAGGTTAATTCCTCATACACATACACATACGTACAAGGTGGTAGTCTAATAAAGTGGTTCACATCTTTAAAGCCTCTGGCTCTAAATTTCGCTTTAAGATTGTCAGATTGTCATTGACCATGACTTTCCTCTGGCTCTCACAGATGGAGTTCCATGTTCCCAGAACCCAACAGAGGCAATAGAGGCCTGGATCAATTTTAATAAAGAGGAAAGAGAGGCTTTTGCAGAGTCACTCAGGACTAGCTTGAAGGTAAGGCAGATTTCTTTAGGGTTGGGAGACAATAATAGCCATGCATCATAGCCATCAGTTGGCCTGGCCTCTTTGATGGCTGGTGAATAAGGTCTCTGGCTTGAAGTTGATAACAGCTGAGGAGGAGGATACATGTGTGAGCCCGAAAGCCACCAGCCTCTGAGCTCCAAAGCTCCTTGAGATAACTACTTTCATCATTGCATTAACAATCCCGAGCATCCTTTGTCTGAAGCACCAACTCATGATAGTTTTTAAAAAGCTGAAAGGATGAGTGCAACAGATTCTCTGCCCCAGCTTAAAATGCCTGAAAGAAAGCGATTGGAGGAGAGACAGGATGACACACAGAAACTAGAGGGGAATACGTTAGAACAAGATACAGGTGTGTAGTCCAGGACCTTAAGGATATGTGTCTAGGCTGAGCTTTAGCCTAGAACCGATAGATATCATTTTTAATTTTGCCAATAGGAAATTGGGGAGAATGTGCACATTTATCTGATCGGGAAAGAGTCATCTCGTACCCACTCGTTGGCTGTGTCCTTGCACTGTGCAGAAGACGACTCTATCAGTGTAAGTGGCCAAAACAGCTTATGCCACCAGATCACTGCAGCCTGCAAGCATGGTGGAGACTTGTACGTGGTGGGAGGGTCCATCCCACGGCGCATGTGGAAGTGCAACAATGCCACCGTGGACTGGGAGTGGTGTGCGCCCTTGCCCCGGGACCGGCTCCAGCACACCCTGGTGTCTGTGCCCGGGAAAGATGCCATATATTCACTGGGTGGCAAGACACTGCAAGATTCCCTCTCCAATGCAGTTATCTATTACCGGGTAGGTGATAATGTCTGGACAGAGACAACGCAGCTAGAGGTGGCTGTGTCGGGGGCTGCTGGAGCCAACCTCAACGGGATCATCTACTTACTAGGAGGGGAGGAAAGTGACCTGGACTTCTTTACCAAACCTTCCCGGCTCATCCAGTGCTTTGATACAGACACAGACAAGTGCTACGTGAAGCCCTATGTACTACCCTTCGCAGGCCACATGCACGCAGCTGTGCACAAGGATCTGGTGTTCATCGTGGCTGAAGGGGACTCCCTGGTGTGCTATAATCCCCTGCTAGACAGCTTCACCCGGCTTTGCCTTCCTGAGGCCTGGAGCTCTGCCCCATCCCTCTGGAAGATCGCCAGTTGTAACGGGAGTATTTATGTTTTTCGGGACCGATATAAAAAGGGGGATGCCAACACCTACAAGCTTGACCCTGCCACTTCCGCTGTAACTGTCACCAGAGGCATTAAGGTGCTTCTCACCAACTTGCAGTTTGTGTTGGCCTAAGGCTGTGTGGGGGCGGAGGGGTGGTGGAAAGCAGCTGACTTTTGTTCTCCCCTTTTCCAGCTCCTACCCCTCCAAACTTGAAGTCCCCAAAGTCCCAGTTCAGAGTACTATGTTGTTTTTCGGCACATGTTCAAAAGGCAGCACTCAGCCCTTCTCTGAACCCATAGGGGTGGCCCATTTGGGGCTTTTGAGATTGCTGCTGCTGCTGCTGCTGCTCAACTGGCTGCTTGAACCGAGAAAAGGCCAGCCTGTTCTCTGCCGTCTCCTGGTAATCCTGTGCCTCACTTCAGACTGCTTAGGGGCTGTAGAGCAAGCCCCTTTTCAGATATTAGGCACAGCCTCCCCTCTTTACCTGATCAATGTTAAATCAAAGCACCTCTGACCCCTAGACAGAAGGAAAGATGCCCAGTCTCCCTTTTTTTCTGTAGCCTGCAAAGTGGCTACCTGGTCATTTTTCTACAAAAATTTAGGTGTTCAAGAGTTTTCCTTCACGCTTTGGTTGGGAGAATGGGCTAAGCCGAAGGTGTCCTTCACCAGTAAGAGTCAACTCCAGAATTCGGACGTTCAGTCTACTGTTTTCTCATCTGTCTGTCAGGAAATGTATACTCGGGTTTGATTTTTGGCTTATTCTAAAGGATAAACCAGAATAAAAGAAGAAGGGATTATTTGATTAATTGCAGAAACATTTTTCAAACTCAAATATATAAGGTCTCTACTCCTTCAGAAGTTCTAAGCCAAGTCAAAAGCTAGGAACTGTTCATACAAATAAAAGTTTTTGAAGCAATATGTGTGTCTGTTTTGAATTCTGAAGGGCTGACATCCTAAGGGAGATGAATCACATGGCCAACATATTTCAAGTCCACTACAATACTGATTGAATCCCATACTTCCTTTTCTACACCCAGGATCACTGCTCCAAAAGTGAGGGGCCAATGAACTGAGCTTCTGACAGTGGCAAAGAGCCAGAGCTGAGTATTTCTCCTCTTGTCCTAGTGTTAAATGCCTTTGAGTTATGGTGCTAAATATCATTAGGTACAACATTAGAGGCGCAATAGATTTCTTTGTCCCTATTTAAAAAAATAAGACAACCTCATCTCTATCCCCCATTCCAGTACCCTGTGAATAGAAGCCATGCTAAATCTTTCTAGCTATACCACAATGTTATTTCAGGAAAATGAAATGACAAAAGAGAGCAAAATTATCCATTCCTTAGCACATTTCTCTTAGGGCAAGTCTGGGCTTAAGCCCCTTGGTCCTGTTTAACTTTGTTATTCTATAGCCAGCGGGGTGGTCGAGTTCTTTCTAGTCCACATACTTCATGTCTGCGATGTGTGACGTCTCATTCCTGCGCTGCCCCTGCAGTCATCTCCTTGTGGAACTCTTTGAGGATTTCCAGCTGGCCAGGTCTGATGTGGATGTGTGACCGGATCTTGGTGAGGGCTCTTACAGCCTCCTCTGGACTCCAGTTGTATACCTGAAATACAGGGTTGGGGAATTAGAAAGAAGCAGGTGTAAGTCTATCCTTGACAGGTGCTAAAGGGCTCTCCGAATGGCATTTTTTTAAAAAAATTCCATTTTGAGGGGAGATGAAAACCATGCTCGATATATTATAAATAGGGGCGCACTTTAACCCCCTCAGTTAACCAGTCCCAAATTATTATGCCACAGGCTGGAGGGACAAGTCAGTCTTTCAACCTAATTCTTGCTCTGCCAAACCCTGGAAAAAGAAGGTTGAACATATGAAGCTTAGGTCCTAAATTCAAGCCTGCCTAGGCCTACTAGATGTCCTCAATGAACTGGGTGGACAGTTGGTTTCAAGTTTCCTGGAAAGAGTAGATGTTTCTATGCATCTTGTCACCACGGCTAGAAAAACAGCGCTTTTTAAATTTGACTAAGAGGGTTATCTTTGTGTCCTAAGGATACTTAATGGTTTAGAACTCAACAGAACCAGGACAATATAGATTTTCAGCTGCTGGTTCAATTCTCACTCAGCCCAAAATATCCTCCTGAGACCCTGTTACCGGCAAACATTCCTAAATGACCAAAGCTTTAGTATTGTTAAATCATATACTCACCAGTCACAGTAACATAAACAAGGACAGGCTGGTTATTTTTACACTTTTTTCTTTAAACTATCCACATGAGTTAGTAAATGCTCTGCAGGGGCCAATAGGTAACAAAAACGAATACAACAAGGGGCTATGTACCAAAGAATGATGGACTAGAGTATTGCTTCCAAATATTTTTAAAAGTATCCCACCTGCTGACCATAATAACAAATTGACAGGCAAAATTCCATTGGGTCCTGTTTCTAGAAACTAATGTCCAGAACTCTACTCTAAAAAATACTTGAAATCTGAGTACTATAGAGCTGTAAGTGACCAGCACTATTTACAGTAGTAGATTTCCTGACATGCTATTTATAACGTATTTCTGGCCTATTGCTGGTGTTAACATCCTTTGCAACTCCATTTTTTGAGTGTTTGTTGTAGGTCAGTGCTTGACATACTTGTTCATTCAAGCGTCATAACAAATGTAGTTTGAGAAAACAGCATCAGAGAGGGTAAGCCACCTTTGCCTAAGTCGCATAGCTGGCAGGTGGCAAAGGCACAGATCAGCCTATCTCCAATGCTCAGATGCTTTCCACCTCCCAGCTGCCTAAGACTGGAAACATGGCTCCTTCCAGCAAGGCCCGCCAGTAGACCATGCTACTGAAGTTTTGGAAATCTGCTGTAAATGGGACCAGTCCAGAAAGACCTTTCCTACCTGAATCAGATATGCTGCCACCATAGTGGCACTTCTGGAGCGCCCAGCCTTACAATGCACGTAGACACTCTGGCCCAGCGACTGGTACTTCACAGCAAACTGGACTCCTTTCCGGAGGTTAGCCAAGGTTGGGATTCCAGTCATGTCTACTGTGCTGAGTCGCAGCTGCTCAACTCCTACCCTCCTCCACTCCTGGAACCAGGTTCATCGCCATAAAGAAAAGAATGAAAAAAGCCTGACGTTAGTGGTATGAAGATGGGCTCCCAAGAGGCAGCAAAGCAACAAAGAAGCTTCAGTGCTTTCCACAATGTAAATATATTGTTTACTGTTTTCTAAACAAACTTTTTACAGAAATCTTTTTTTTTCCCAAGGAGGGCACAGCTCACAGTGGCCCACGCAAGGATCGAACTGGCAACCCTGGTGTCACCAGCACCACACTCCAACCAACTGACCTAACCGGCCACCCTGAGAAATCTTTTTAAAATGGCTGACCTATATGGTTGGTCTTTCATCAAACAATAGCTGTGCTGCTTAGTTAGAATTATGTCCAAGATTTAAAGTGTCCTTACAGGGCCCTTTGGTATTTGAGTTTTTAGCTGGAAAATATTAGCTGTATAAAATTCACCTGCAAAAGCTGTACAACTGTTCTTTGCATAACTGGTGCCTAGGGTTTCCAGGGAGGAATTCCCGCCCGTTCTCAGGAATTTTTTTCGCTTTCCCGTACCCTAATCCCGAGATATAAACTGTTTTCTGTTCTCCACGATGAATCATTTCCACAGTGACGGCCGATACTACCAACCACCTGGGTTCAAGGAGCCGATTTTCCCAACCAACTTTTCTTGGGATTCGGGAACGGGAAAGCAAGAAAAATTCCTGAGAATGGGCGGGGAAACCCTATGTATGCCATCGCTGATCAATGTATTTTAAATGTGAGTCACAAATGTTTTATAAGATTTCAAAAAATCTATAGGTTGTAATAACAGCATATTCATCCAGCTGTATCAGTAGATTAAACCAGAAATACAATTGTATAGTGCTAATAGATGTCAAACACTCTCTCAAATAAAGAGAGGGCAACATTTTTATGTAAAGATAGGGCGATGTCTAATAACCATTGTGGAGAGTTCCACAAGCAGGCATTCACATTTCATGAGAGTCATGTTTTAGGCGTGAACTTCGTTATGACAGTACTTTGGAATTCCACTATATCTCTAACATATGAATGAAAATTCCCTCAAATCAGAGCCAAATGAACCCTATGCAGTTTTTCAATGGGTGGTTTTATGATAAATTTACTCTCTGAGGGGTAGGGATGAGGGAGTAGCTTTTCTTTTCAGAGTTTATAGGGCCTTCATGTTGAATGTCTAGGGCAGTGCCTTACTCCGTGCTAACAGATCCACACTTAGTGATCAGTGTGTGTGGAACGAATGAAATGAGCAAGTCAGAAAAATTGCCTTTCAGTGTTGGTTACTGATTTGAGTTACCGGTATTAAGCATACATTTGCACACAAAGAAGTAATCAGACTTTGTCAACACTACTTTTAAATGCATTTCACAACAGAGTTTTATTTCACAATTCGTTTCTATCTCCAGCCGCAGCCATTTAGGCTTAGAGTACCAGACCCTCCTCCTGGGGAGGCAAAAAAGCCTGGGACACCAGTCTCTGGGGCACGGTCGTGTGCAGCGCCTCTCCCACAACCTCCTCCCGCTCGCTCAGGCCCCAGGTGGTGGGCGAGGCTGGCGGCGCCCCGGCCCCCGCTCCCCGCTCCCCGCTCCCCGCTCCGGGCCAGGGCCCCTCACCTTCGAAGAGTTGCACAGGAACCTGGTCTCGTACTCTTCGTTCATGGTGATCACCCCCCGCACGTTCTCGTCCTGTACCAGCTGCCGAGGTAAAGAGGGGGCTCAGAACCGGCCTCCGAGGCCCGGGCCGCACTCGCCCAGCTCCCGGGACCGGCGCGGGGCGGCCTCCCGGCCCGGCTCACCCGGCGCGTCATGTTCCGCAGCGGCAGCGCGCCCAGCAGCACCGTGCGGTCGATGCGGTGGTACCAGTCGCGGCGCGCCCGGCCCGGCACCTTCCCACGGAACACTGTGTACAGCAGCGTCGGGTAGAAGAGAACCCGGGCCAGGCCGGCCTCCAGCAACGCGCCGGCCGACATCCCGCCCCACGGGGCCTGGCGCAGCAGCGACCCGTCCACCGCCGGGCTCGCGGTCGGCGGCCGCGAGGAGAGCCAGGAGGGCGACGAGGGCTGGGGCTGCGAGTCGTCCGCCGCCTCCCGCGAAGGCCACGCGGCCGGCGCAGGCCCCTCGGGCGCCGAGATCTCGGGCCTGGCCCCCGCGGTCTCCGCGGTAGTGGCTGGGGAGCCTGGGACCTCCTGCATGGTAATGGAGGAGGGGCCGCCGGCCTCGGGGGAGGGACCGGGGATTCCTGGGAGGGAAACGAGAACCTCGGCCGACGGAGAGCGCGTCCCGGGCCCGCGGCCTGTGGTTCTACCGCGTGTGAAACTGTGTCCCCTGCCTGTGGCCGGCGACCCCCTTCCCTCGGGAGGGGGCTGTGACTCCAGGTGAGGGCGATCTGATCCCTGCGTCTGGAACTGTGACCCGGGCGGAGGGAAGCGGGGTTCTGGCCCATGGCCAGTGGGGCCTGTGACACTCCCCAACCCGGGCCAGAGGGAGGGGGCTATGGCCCTTGGTGAAGGTGTGACCCCACCAGAAAAGGACACCAGACCGGGAAGAGACGCTGTGGTTGAGGTAACCCTAAAGGGGTGAGTGGAAGGGGCTTTGAGCTTTTAAGCAAAGGGGTGCCTTGTTGGAGAGGGCCTGATCCTGGACAAACAGGGATCCTGGGTTGATATGGCCCTTCCCGCACTCCCCTTCGCATCCCACCTAAAGTCATGACTCCCTCCTCCTGACCAAGCCACAATATATACATATATTATGAACCACAATATATACATATATATATATTATATATAATATATTGGAGATATGAAAATACAATCCCAATATATACATATATATAATATAATATATTGGAGATATGAAAATACAATCTCCAATATATTATGAAAATACAATAATATAAGAAAATATGATAAGCTTAAATATAAAACCCACAACCTACAAAGAGGTTGAGGAATGGTTGTAATGCTGCTTATTTACATTTAAATAGTTGTCAGAAATATGCTTTTAAAACAGGTGTATTTTCTCCTTATAAAAGTAATACGTAATCCTACAACCTCAAATACAGTACATTTATTTTTTCCTCCAATTTTATTTTCTATGTGTACCATTAAAAGTTTTTTATAAGAGCTTTATTGAGACATAATTCACATACTATACAATTCACCCATTTAAGGTGTTCAGTTCAATGGTTTTTAGTATATTCACAGAATTGTGCAGTCATGACCACAATCAATTTTAGAACATTTTCATCATCCCCAAAAGAAACCCCATATCCATTAGTACTCCCCACGTACCCCCAACCCACCAGCCCTAGGCAACCACTAATTTATTTTCTCTTTCTATAGATTTGCCTAGTCTGGACATTTCAAATAAATGGAATCATACAATATGTGTCATTGGTGTCTGGCTTCCTTCACTTAGCATAATGTTTTCAAGGTACATCCATGTTGTAACATATATCAGCACTGTATTTCTTTTTGTTGTCAAATAATATTCCATTGTATGGGTACACCATATTTTGTTTCCCCATTTATCAGTTGATAGACATTTGTGTTTTTTTCACTTTTTGGCTATTTTGAATAATGCTGTTGTAAACATTCATAGATGTTTTTGTGTGGACGTATGTTTTTATTTCTCTTGGATTTCTACCTAAAAGTGCAATTATTGGGTCATACCGTGTTTCCCCAAATATAAAGCCTAGCTGGACAATCAGTTCTAATGTGTCTTTTGAAGCAAAAATTAATATGACCCAATATTAATATTATATTAATTATGTTATACCCAGTCTTATAATAAAATAAGACTGGGTCTTATATTAATTTTTGTTCCAAAAGATGCATTAGAGCTGATTGTCCAGCTAGATCTTATTTTGGGGGGAAACATGGTATGATAAACACTATGGTCTATGTGTACTATTTTTTTAAAAATCGTGATCAAATTTTGTATCGTGACTTTTTTCACTAAATGTATTATATCCACTTTCCATATTATTACATTGTCTTTATCATTTATAATGAACCTAATTACTACACCATAATATGATCATTCACCTATTATTAGACAGGCTATTTCCAAATTTTTGTTTCCAAATATCTCCAGTATAACATTTTTTTCTATATTGTAAACATTTAGAATTACTACATTAGGGTAAGTTCCTAAAAGTGGAATTACTGTGTCAAAGAATCATTTACAACTTGCTTTATATAAAGTATATAACCTGAAAATCCTTACCCCCAAACTCACGTCAGAAATACAGATTTTTATACATATATGTTTCCAACATTTCCTGATGAATATTTTCATAAGATAAAAAAACGAATAAATTGAACAAGGTAAACCCATATAACCACCATCTAAATTCTACAATTAACATTTTATTGTTTCTTTTATCATATATTCACCCATTAATCCATCCTATTTTTGATACATTTAAAATATAAAACAAATCATAAAAATGGACTCATCGTATTATTTACTGTTCTGTAACCTGCTTTTTTCACTCAACAATATTTGTAAATATTATGCCATGTCAATATGGAGAGATGTACATTTACTTTATCTTTTTCAAAGAGTTATGCAGTATTCCAATGAATTTCCATTCAATTCAAAATATTGAGTGGCCTGTGTTATGGCTGCTGCTAGCAGGTTGTGAAAGCACGAGGCAGTCTACAGAAGGAAGATTTATTAAAAAGGAGGGTCAGCTGGGCAGAGTCTGCTGGAGACTACTGCTTCACGTCTTTGTTTCACCTGAAGTTTTCTATTTTCTAACTAGGATGTAAATTGCTTCAGCCTGTAGTGGAATTTTCTATTCGCCTTTGTCCGTTGGGGTGGGAGAAGGCGCAGTTTTAACTGGTTATCACAACCTTTGCCTGTTATGTAGATTTAAGTTGGAGCCAGGAGTGTATCCCATACAGATACAAAACCTCTCCCAAGTCACGAGGCCTGCACTGGGCCAAAGTAAACAGAACCATTGAAACTGCATAGTAAATGTATAGTAAACGGAGTCATTAAGGTTTGATGGGAGGGAAGGATGGCAAAGAAAAGAAAGAAAACTGTCAAAAAGTCCCAAGCTAAATTACAGTTATTAAATTGAATTATACCAGAGGTCCAAATCTCAAAATAGAAGATTTAGTGCCACCATTACAATCCCCCCATGTTATGAGCCTATATATTCCAGTTATTCCGGCACTTGGGATACATCAGTGAATAACATCAGTGAGCATTGCTGCTCTCTTGCCTTTTCTGTATGAGTTGTATTTCAGAATAACCAAATATCCCTAGTTGGTAAGGGAAAGTTCTGTACAGCAGACTTCCTGTAAATAAATGTGGAAGGAATAATACAATTAGAAACTCAGTATTTTGCCTTTCAGCTAATAAATGTGGAAGGAATGATAAAATTAGAAACTCAGTATTTTGCAATCCCTAGTGAAATTATTGATTCAGTTAATAGTCATCAATGAATAAAAGCATGAGATGAAATGCTGATAGGAAACTTTCCCATGGAGGAATCAGGCTGAAGCCACCTGAACCACTGATTAATTTTCATGTTCCTAAAGGCAAGACAACATGACATCATAGGCTTCCGGATGTGAGTGATACAGTGCGATGCTCTTAGCACCAGCCTCAAAAAAAGTTGAACCTGAATTTAACCAGGCCTCAAGAACCAACTTGCATTTACAGGAAATATAGACGATAGAAGGATAAGTTAAATGTCATCATGGGAGCAAGAGACAAATCCAGAATGTAGGGCATTCTGCAGAAATGGAGGGAGGAGGGCTCAGCACAGGGACAAAGGCAGCTGTCCCTCCAGTACTTGCCCTGAAGCCACACAACTCATTCTCTCCCTGTATGTCTCTGGAGCGTTCTGAGTCACTGTCCCTTCTCCGGAGCCCAGGGTGTTGTGCTTTTTACAAACTGAAAGCAAGACCCTCCACCAGCAAAAAGATTACAAATCACTTTGTCACAATACTCATTTTATTGCAGTGGTCTGGAACCAAAATTACAATATCTGTGACACAATATGCTGAAAGTGGCAGTATCACAATATGGATTTCCCTGCCATCCTGGGTAACTTCTTAAAAAGAAGCCACACGAGACAGCTACCCTATTACAAAGAACTATATTGACTGTCACATGAAAAATAAATAATTTTTACTTTGTTTTAAGCCACTCAAAATAAAAGAGAGCATTTAGCCTGTTGGTTTCATGAAAGTTTGAGGTTTATCCGAAAATAATGCTAGAAGGGGGCAAAAAATTGGGGACATAAGCAGTATAAAGTAATTATGACAGACAATGAAATTTAAGTTGGATAAGAACAGGTGGTATTGATAGATAGTTAGAAAGTGATACTATCAATATATTTTCGACATTGATGGGTAAAAGGATTGTGAGGGTATTTGAACAAGTGAGGATAGGAGTATGGAATGCTGTTTTAAAGTATATGGTATCAGGAGTTGGGATGTTCATTTGGTTCTGATCTCAAGATCTAGGACGTGATCATAAAAGTGAATGACTGAGGAGATACAAAGGAAAAATAAAATCACCAACTAAGAGGGGATCAACAAACTGAGAGGCCAAAGATTTGTGGAGAACCATTTGAAAGACATTCAATTCATCCATTCTAACATTTAAAATATTCTAATTTTATTAGTTAATGAAGCCAGAATAGCAGAAAACTCGTATGGGAACTCTCTGAATACTTTTCTCTTTACATTTTACAGATTCACTTTTGGTGAGGCAAAGGGAGTGTTTCATATAATAAAAACGTGGGTATTGGTGTCAGACTGTCCAGCTTCTGACACTAGCTGAGTGGCACTTGGCAATTGGCTTATTCTTGAAAACTTTTTTTTCTTATGTAAAAGGAATTTTGATGATTAATTAAAGACTGATTTTGAAAAAAAATTGAGAATTTTGTAACTTGCTTTTTGACATGTAACCATGTATTTTGAAAATCTTTCCATGTCAGTCAGTATGTGTGTGTACATATATTATAAATAATATATATTTTTTTATAAAACATTTTTTCCAAGTAGCTTCTGATATTCAGAAATTTAAGTGTACCATCATTTCTTTAACCATTTCCGTATCAATGGATGGGGAACCCAGCTGCATATGCTCCTTTTTTTTTTTTTTTTTTTTTTTTTTTAGCCAATAGCAAATATATTGAGTTCCATGAGGTCAGAGCCCTGTCTCTCTTATTCATGCCTGTGACCCTACCGTGTAGCCCAGTGTCTGACATAGTTAGCATTCAATTAATACCAGTTGGCTGAATCAAAGAATGCTGTCAAAAAAGGCCTTGTGTATGCTTCTCCCACTTCTTGTGTTTCTGAAAGAAACATTTCTAGATACAATTGCTATATTAAAGAATATGTTCACATTTTTAAAAGGTCATGGAGAACTTTTCATAGTTTTGGTGAGTATAATTGACATATATTACACATTTAAAGTATACACTTTAATACACTTTGACATATGTATATACCGCACTTGCAAAAACATCACTGCAATGAAGATAATGGAACGTATCCATCACCCCAAAAAGTTTTCTCATGCCCCTTTGTAACCCCTTCTTCCCACACTTCTTTATTCCCATATCCCATTCCCTGGGAGCCACTGATCCACTACAGATTGATTAGCATTTTCCAGAATTTTATATAAAAGCTGTGAATATTTTTAATTTTAATGACTATTGTCAAATTTTCCTCCACTATGGCTATGTCTGTATACATTGAGAGTGCCTATTTCTCACAACTTTATCAACCTTTAAAATTTATTTCTATCCCAAACTCACAGTAAACAAATAAATTTACATTGTTTTAATTTGTATATCTTTATTTGTGAGCTGAGATTGAACATCTTATGTTTATTGGCCATTCGTATTCTTCTTATGAATTGCATGTTCGTTTTCTTTGTCCATTTCCCTAATGGCTCGCTTATTGTTATTCTTCCTGGCGATAGAAAGTGCACAAATTCTAAGGGTATGACTTGATAACTTTAATTTGTCTATACTCCCATGTGACAACCACCCAGACTAAATATAAAATGTTCTAATTCTCCAGAAAGCTCCCTCATACTCCCTTCAGTCAATCAAAGGTAACCTCTTTTCTGACTTTTCTTATTATTTTTGACTGTTCCCAAACTTTAATTAAATAGACTCATACAATATATGCTCTTTTTTTTCCTGGCTTATTTGGATCAATATTATGTCTGTGCAATTCATCCATAGTGTTATATGCAATAGCGGTTTGTTGCTTCTGATTGCTATATAAGTAGTCCATTGTAAGTATGCTGCATATTTATTTACCTTTCATTTCCAGTTTGGGCTATTATTAAAAAGAGTCCTATAGACCATTGTTTTGGTGGAAATAAGTACAAGTTTCTGTTGGGAGCAGAATTGCTGCATCATAGGACATAAGCCATTTAGCTGTTTGGTTTTAGTGGATATAGTCAGTCTTCCTAAGTGGTTGTATCAATTCTCATTGCTACCAACAATATTTGAAAAGCGCAAAAAAAAAAAAAGTCTTCACTGCAAATATCAGGAGGTAAAAGATGGTCTTTTCAAGTGGTGATGGATCAACTGGATATCCACATGAAAGAAAAAGAAACTTGACCTCTATTTCACACCATATACAAAAATTAGAGATGAATCCTAGATCTAATAGCGAAAGATTAAAGCAGTAAAGGAGAAAATTAAAGGAGAAAATGTTCACAGTCTGGGTAAACAAAGCTTTCTTAAATAGAATACAAATTACCAACCATAAAATAAGGACCAATAAATAGGGCCTTACTAAAATTAAAAACTTTTATTCATTAAGAGAGTAACAGGCAAGTCACAGACTGGGAGAAGATATATAAAATACATATCTCCAACAAGGAACTTGTATTCAAAATATATAAAGAACTTCGACAAATCAGGGACAGAGAGAGAGAGAGAGAGAGAGAGAGAGAGAGAGAGAGACTTGAGTAAGTGATTCACAAAAGAGAATATCCAAATGGTCAGTATTATATATGTAAAGTTTTTCAACATTATTGGCCATTAGGGAAAAAACAATTTAAACCACAATCCAATACCGCTACACCCCTACCAGAATGACTAAAATTAAAAAAGGACTGATAATACCAAATGGTGGTGAGGATGCAGAGCACTGTTAATACTTTAATAAATATTCTTTCTGGGTTTTGGCTCTTTCTCTCAACAAACACTTTCCAATAAAGGTGGAATCATATGTACCTATTAATTTGTTACCTGCTTTATTCATTAAACAGGTATCATATTAACAGTTTCCCACAATTAAATATTTTTCTGCATCATTATTTGAAATTACATATAATATTCTAAGCTATGGATATACTATACTTTATCAATCTCCTTTTGTATCGAATTTTATCCTATTTGAACAAAGTTATGATCCATATACATCAGTACATCTCTGCACTTATCCGTGGTTATTTCTTTAAAATAAGTTCCTAGAAAGGGATATAAAATTTCAGATTCCTCCAGGCAGATTATCTGAATTTTACTCCCACCAGCACTTGAAGAAGGCTTGTTTCTCTGCACCCTTGCTAACACTGGCTATTTTTAAAAACAAATCTTAATCAATTAGGAAGGCAAAAAATGAAACAGGGAGTTTTTCATCTCACATCTGGCTTTTTTTGTATTTGGACTCTTGAGTATTTTTTCTGTGCTGTGAAGTCCTTTGAAGTTATAAGAGCTCATTTATGTTCTTCATGTAATTGTTCTTCCCCCCAGCTTTGGGCTAATGGGCTGTGGCCCCTGGGTAATTAGATGCAAAAGTGAAACAGCTAGGAGTGGCAGTTCCTCTTTGACAATGGGAGCCTGAGGTCAAGGGACAGGTAAAATAGGAAGAAGTTTCTGGGTGCCCTTCAAGAAACATCTGTTGAACCAGATACTGTGAAAAGCACTGGTCCAACATGAGCATAACAAGACAGGTGTGGTCCCTGCTCTCATTTAGCTCATGGATGAAAGTGATCAAAAGGCGCAAACTTCCAGTTGTAAAATAAATAAGTCGGGGGGCTGAAACGCACGACATGACTATACTTAACAGTGCTATATAGTGGTACACTCGAAAGTTAAAAGAGAAGAGATCCTAAGAGCTCT
Organism: Rhinolophus hipposideros; assembly: GCF_964194185.1. Taxonomy (NCBI): domain Eukaryota; kingdom Metazoa; phylum Chordata; class Mammalia; order Chiroptera; family Rhinolophidae; genus Rhinolophus; species Rhinolophus hipposideros. Next base: position 12,877,310 of record NC_138056.1, read on the forward strand.
CATCACAAGAAAAAAAACCATATTTTTACTTTTCATATTTTTTTTTGTATCTATGTGATGATGGATGATAACTAAACTTATTGTGGTAATCATTACACAATATATGTAAATCAAATAAAAAATATTTATTGAGCACCTACTGTGGGTCAAGCAGTATTCTAGGCTCTGAGGACATAAAACAGACAAAATCCCCATCCCCATCGAGGTGATCTTCTGGTGGGGGAAGACTACAAATAAAATAAAATATGAAGTACGAAATATACTATGTTAGATAGTGATAAATACTTTAGATAAAAACAAAGCAGGAAAGGGAGGTTAGAAGCATGGATGTATGTGTGTGTAATTTTATTTACTTATAATTAGTTTCAGGTGTACAAAACAACTAGCGATTAGACATTTATATACCTCACAAAGTAATCATCCCAATAAGTCCATTAATGTGTAATTTTAAATAGGATGGTCAGGGAAGGCCCAACTGAGAAGGTGACGTTTAAGACCTGAAAAAGGTAAGGAAGTGAACCGTATGGATATCTGGATGATTCTATCGTCCACAAAAAATGAGACAGATTCTCCACTTAAAAGGTTTCTATAATCTGTGGTAGAAACCACAGATATAAAATTGTGGGAATGTGACAACATTCTATAAGCTACAGGGTCTATAAATATAAGATGTTTTCAGTAAATTACACATAAAACAATTAACAAGATAATATCTTAGCATAATAAATGTAAAATGACAAACTACATAGTATGATTAGGGAATATGATAGTGTTAAATTCAGCGGCTAATTGTTCCGGTCTACAAGGTACCACAAAAACTGGTTAGTTTTTTTTTTTTTTTTTTTTTTTTTTTTTGTACTCCTAAGAGGGAAAAAGTTGCTTCCAGCATATGGGATAACCCTTGAGACTTATGCTTGGGAGTCCACTTATGTGCGTGTGTGTGTGCGCGCGTTTGTGCGTGTTTTGTGGTAAGGTAGGGTATAATCAGTATTGGTGGGTATAAGAATTATTTGCTTTGGGAAGCCAGATGACTTTGCAGGAAAATCATTTGCAAAACCATTAGTTATTTGCATGTTGCTGGGGCCAAAAGGTCCCAGAACTAAGTTTTCTTTTTCTGACTCTATTTCACTGTCCCACGAGGTGTAGAACCTGCCAAACAAAAGACGTTATTAGCCTTTAAAAACGAATAAACTGTTGCACTGTTTGCATTCCACCTAAATCCTGGTTTTTAGCATCCTAACCTGGGCTGTTCAGAATTGTTTTTTTTTTTTTTTCTGGGGAAAGCAGTTTAGGGCTGGGACATCAGTTTCTTAACAGAACCCCCATAAGCTTCGTGGCGCTGGAGGGATTTTTGCAAGGTTGTGCGTTCACACAGCGGATCATCCCGCTAGAAAGCACTCGGCTAATACAGAAAGCTTGCAATACATTCACATTCCACATCTCAGCAAAGGAAAAAGGCCTGGCTCCTGTAGTTCATCTGCTGGGGCAGAAAGGAGAGTATGTCCTGCGGCCGAATACCAAGGCATTCAACCCCACCATTCATTTACCAAGTATTTCATTATGCGCATATTCAGGGCCAAGCAGGGGTCCTCGCCCACCAGGCCACCCAGAGTTCCCGCTGGGTGCGGTACGCAGAGCCGAGAACTTCAGATTCCCAGGCCATGGCGTTCCCACCTTTGCCTCCAGGAAAGCTCAGAGACAAAGAGATGAGCCCCAGCAGCTCCCCGGGTTCCCCCGCAGCCCCGGGGGGCTACCGCGCGGCTGCTTTGCTACTCCCCAGCCCGAGGGGGCGCTGCAGCGCCGGGAGCTCGGCCCGCCCCTGCGCCGCGCTCCGCTCCGCCCGGCGCTGCGGGCGGCACCGCGATGGTACGTTCCCCTTCACCGCCCTACCCCTCCTCCTAGGCCCTCCCCGCCGGTGGTAGGTGCCGGAAGTGCCGCCATTTTGGGGTGTTCTGTTCTGGCGGCAGCGGCAGCGGCGGCGGGACGCGGAGGCTCCCCCGGGACTCGGCCTCAGCAGCGAGGCGGCGGCGGCTGCGGAGGCGCAGGCAGCAGCTGAGGTAGCGGCGGGCTCAGGTGCAGCCGCTGGTGAGTGCGGCGGCCGCGGGATAACGGGCCACGGCTGGGAGGGAGGGAGCGAGGGAGGGAAAGGAGGCAGGAGGGAGGCGCCGCGGGGCGGGTCCGGTCCGGGCGGCCGTGGGGCACAGGGCCGTCCGGGCGCGGCCGCTCTCCGTTCCCCGCGCCCTGGAGGCAGGTCAGCTGTCCCCGTCAGCGTGTCGGGGTCCTCCGCGCCCCGGGGCCCGCAGCTCTTGCCGGGCGCGTGCCCCCGCGGCCGGGGAGACCCGCCCTCCTCGTGGCCTCGCTCCCTCTCTCTGCGCCCTTTGCGTTCACCTCCGGGCCCAGAAGCCTTCGTTCCCTGCCCAGGGGTAGGTCCGTCCTCTTTTTTTCCGGCCGCCTTGCCAGACCCAGGCTGCTGGCCCGAGACACCCCTTCCCTGCTCCTGTCGCCCCACGTGTTCTGGGAGCTCCCTGCTGGGGGGCCCCAGGACCCCCCGCCGCGGGAGGGCAGCGCTTCCCCTCGGGAGGCGTCCGAGCCCCTTTTGCTCGCCCCAGATCCGCACGGGCCGTGGCTCGCCCTCCCCCCACCGCCGGTGCTCACCCGGTCGTGGCCTACTGGGAGCCGGGCTGGCATCGCGCACCGGGAGATGCTTTCTGCTGGGCACCGGGTTTTGAATTTAAAGCCGTCGGCGTCTTGGTTGTCGTCCTCGGGGCAGGATGGCTTAATTCTCTAAGACTATTGCTCAAGCTTTAAGGAGCTTCTCGTTGGATTAGGCTCGTCCTTATCGTGGAGAAGAAGGTGGCGAGATTTTGTTCGGAGACTTTTTTCAGCAAAAGGGAATCTTTTTTTTTTTTTTTTTTTGCCAGCGGAGTTAACGCTGTACTTTTATTACCCTCGAGTAACAAGGCTGTATAACAGTTTTCAATAGCGTGGAGTGCTGTGATGCCTGCAGTGTCAGAGGTCACAGATACCCAAGGAATTCCTTGCAGGAACTTCACCTTTTAAAGGCTTTTCACTGTCTTTGAGTCTCTGGGGGTTGGAGAGGCTTTTATTGCACCCTTTCACCTTTCCAACAAGGGTTGGGTGGGCTCTCTTCAAGAGGAGCATCTGGAGTGCTGTGCAAGTTTCAGCCTCCTGGAATTCTTGGTGAGGAAGTAGAAGGTGTCTCCACTTAGAATCATCCAGGGCTCTTTCTGTTTGAACACTGATATGTCCACTTGGAAAATCATGGAGTTGCCATAGCACGCGTACACTATTGCATGCATGAACTGTTGTAGTTCCCCCGCACTCCCCCATGCCAGTGTGAATATTCTTCTGGCTTTATACGACGGAGTTCTGATCATGAGCTAGCCAAGACTGAATCTGGAGCTTTCAGCTGTTGCTTTAACCAGGAAGTTTATGATTCCCCCAGTGGTTCCTTCCTCTTGACACCTGTTTCCATTAAGAATATCTCTTGTCCCAGAGCATGGGCCACAACTTTTCTCCATCCATTCATTCTTCCTCATAGGGTTTTCTTTTCCTAGATACTATCGCCTAGATAGTGTCTGGACGTAAAATCCATTAGCAGGTGGGGCTGTGAGAGATAGAATGTTTTTTCCCAACCCCGTCCCTTTTCAGATGAGGAAATTGAGGCCTCCAGAGGTTAACTGACTTCTGCCCAAGGTTACATAGCAAGTGTTCTTAAAACAGTCTCATGGCAGATTTTTTTTAAAAACAATACCATGAGCAAATTGCCCTTTAAGATGTGATGGACTGGAAGGAAAGGTCCCTGAGCTTGGAGTTAGAAGGCCTGGATTGTAATCCTTGCTCTGTCAGTTGTTAGCTATATAATTGTGAACAAGTCACTGTTTTGAGCCTTAGTTTCTGCTCATCTGCAAAATGGAGGAAATAGTGTCTACCTCACATGCTGCTAATTTAACTTTGGTGCTATAGCACGTGAAAGAGCCGGTGGTATAAAAGGCAGACGGAAATTTTGAGCCAGATTATTTGTTTATTTTTATAAAGACTTGTATTTATTTTTCTTATTAAGTTATAGATTTATTATAAAAAATAGATAAACCCAAGAGGAAGAAACTCACCCTTACTCCCACCAGTCAGAGGTGATTATTAATATTATTAATATTTAGTCTTTATCATATTCTTTTTATATGCTATAGAAATATTTATTTTACCAAAAGGGAACCCCCTAGTAATGGTTTTGTGACGTGCTTTTAAGATTTAATAATAGGTGATAGGCATGGTTTAACAACCACACTTTAAATGATGCTCTGTATTAACAGCTCCAGCACATGTGAGGTAGGCCAGTGGATATCCCAGCACGGGAGCAGAGAAGTTGCTCTTTTAAACATGCTGGACTAGAAGAGGAGGAGAGGAAGGGGAGAGACCTAACAGTGATTGTATGCCTACTGTATGGTGGTTTCTGTTTTTTTTAAATAAAGATTCAGGCTCTGCTCCTAAATGTAGAGTGAGTCCTGAATTCAGTACCCCTTCCTGTGACTGCCACTGTCGCTTCTTTAGCTTTATTTTACTGTGAGGCTGGACCTAATAAGGAAGTGGGAGGTTAGAAGGTGGTGGTGTGCCTTGGAAAGGGACAGAGAAGAGCTGTCACCTGGAGGCCAGGGTGAAGTTGGAGGAAGTAGGAGCGTTAGACTCCTTTCTGCTCTAGGATACTCCCAACAAATTGCTGTTTCTTCTGCCGTATTTGTTGTTGTTCCTGTAGCTTTATTGAGATATAATTAACATGACATACAATTTGGTGGGTTTTGATACATTATTAATTTTAAAAAATTGTGTGAAATATATATACAAAATTTGCCATTTTAACCATTTTTTATATTGGCATTTTTGATGTGGTAAAACACATAACAAAAAATTTGTCATCTTAACTAGTTTTGAATATATGGTTTTGTGGCATTAAATACATTAATGTTGTTGGGAAACAGATCTATAGAATTTTCGTCTTGCAGATCTGAAAGTTTATACCCATTAAACTACTCCTCTTTTCTTTCTCTGCCCAGCATTTGGTAATCACAATTCTACTTTGTATTTCTAGGAATTTAACTACTTTTAGATACCTCATGTAAGTGGAGTCATATATATAATGTTTGTCTTTTTGTGACTAGCTTATTTCACCTAGTGTAGTGTTAAGATTCATCCACTTTGTACCATGTAACAGGATTTCCTTTTAATGGCTAAATAACAATTCTATTTTATATATAAACATACTATATTTTGTTCATTCATCTGTCGGTGACCTGAATTGTTTCCACCTTCTGGCCATTATAATTAGTGCTGCTATGAACATGGGTATCCAAATATCTCTTTGAGTTCTGCTTTCAATTCTTTTGGATAAATGCCCAGAGAAGGGATTGCTGGATCTTTTGGCATTTATGTATTAAAAAAAATTTTTTTTTAATTGGGGAACAGTGTGTTCCTCCAGGGCCCATTAGCTCCAATCGTTGTCATTCAGTGTAGTTGTGGAGGGTGCAGCTCTGCTCCAAGTCCAGTCGCAGTTGGAGGGGGCGCAGCCCACCATCCCATATGTGAATCGAGCCGGCAACGTTGTTAAGAGCTCTCTCTCCAAGCAACTGGGCCGTCCAGCAGCCCCTCCAGAGGCTCAGCAGCACCTTGTCTTCAGTCTCATTGTGGAGGGCGCAGCTCACTGGCCTGTGTGGGAATCGAACCAGCAACCCTGTTGTTCAGAGCTCGTGTTCTAATCAACTGAGCCATCCCGCCGCTCCTCCAGAGACTCAGCAGCAGCTTGTTGTCTTCAGTCTCATTGTGGAGGGCACAGCTCACCACTACATGTGGGAATTGAACTGGCAACCCTGTTGTTCAGAGCTGGCGCTCTAACCAACTGAGCCATCCGGCTGCCCCTATATATATATATATATATTTTTTTTTTTTTTTTGAGGAACCTCCATACTGTTTTCCATAGTGGCTGCACAATATTTAAATCCCACCAACAACGTAAGGGCACCAATATTTCCATATTCTCACCAACATTTATTTTCCGTTCTTTTTTTAATTTTTAAAGAAATAGTAGTCATTTTAATGGATGTGAGGTGATACCTTATTTGTGGTTTTGATTTGTATTTCTCTGATTACTAATGAACATCTTTTCATATGCTTGTTGGCCAATATCATCATTGTAGAAATGTCTATTCAAGTCCTTTGTCCATTTTTTAATACATTATTTGATTTTTTGTTGTTTCAGTTTTTTTATGTATTGTGAATATTAACCCCTTATCAAATAAATGATTTTCAAATACTTTCTCCCGTTCCGTACATTGGCTTTTCACTTTGTTGATTATAGCCTTTAAAAACTTAATAGTTTTAACGTTTAATGCAGTTTCATTTGCTTTTTGTTTTGTTGCCTGTGCTTTTGGTCTTATATCCAAGAAATCATTGCTGAGTCCAAAACCATGAAGCTTTCCCCCTACATTTTCTTGTAGGAGATTTATATTTTTAGGTTTATAGGTCATTTTAACCATTTTTAAGGGTACAGTTCAGTGGCATTAAGTACATTCACAGTGTTGTACAATCACCACCATTTTTTACCAAAATATTTTCTCCCCCCCCAAGCAGAAACGTTTAACCATTAAGCAGTAACTCCCCATTCTCCCTTCCTCCTAACCCCTAGTAACCCGCTAGTCTGCTTTTTGTATGAATTTGTCTGTTCTAGGTATTTCATGTAACTAGAATCGTACAATATTTGTCCTTTTGTGTCTGGCTTATTTCACTTAGCACAGAGTTTTTTAAGGTCCAGGTATTCCATATTGTGTACAGATAGGTTTAAAAACCTGACATTTAATAGCCTGGTTTGATTAATACTTTCAGGGTAAAAGCATGTTGAAGGTAGTCATAGGTCTCTCAGTTTATTTCAGTAGGAACCAAGCTGTTTAGAGTATTCTTATTCATGAAAGGCTTTATTAAGATGAGCTTCTACTTATTTTTTAGAGGTTCATAACTGATTTTGATCTGCCTGATTATCTATTTCTCTTTTTGCTTTTTGGACCTTGCCTCCCACTTCGTTTTCCTCCTCTCCAGTAATAAAGGAAGTGTAATATTAATCCTTGGGGCCTGGGATGAACTGGAAGTTTTATTTAGTCAACCCTATTGTCCCATGAGGTATTACACCCTCACAGTACTTAACACATGAGATGTTATTTTAGTGTTAGGGAGGACATATATGAACCAGTCTTTTGTTCAAAACTATTTCTTTGATTCTTGATTATTTTATTTTTGATAATAGTAGAAATTGAGTGTATCATGGAAGTTTAAGTATTTCAGAAATATAATTTGAACCAAGAATTAACTTTCAGTGTAGCCTTCCCAAGTAGAACTTTTCTAACACATTCCAAAGTTGATTGATGATAATAGAATCCTGTGTTTACCTGCACACTCCTTCCTAGAGGTGTGCTATGGAACACTAAAATGGTCAAAAGGCAACTATAACAGAAACAAGAAATTAAAAAAAAAGAAAACCTGGAGAAGTAGTCTTTCCTGTAATTCAGTTGATTGTTTGATTTTCGAGTCCTTAAAATGAAAACCTGTGGTTTGAAAGAATGATGTGACTTGAATGGGGTTTATAAGCATACCCTGGGGGCGGGGGGGGGGGGGGGGGATAGGGATGACAGCTCCAGCCAATGGGCTTAAAAATTGGTGCCATCATTGTGTGACTTGAACATTTCTGGGCCTGTGTTCTCATCTTTTTTTTAAAAAAAATTTATTGGGTGACAATTGTTAGTGAAATTACATAGATTTCAGGTGTACAATTCTGTAATACATCATCTATAAATCCCATTGTGTGTTCACCACCCAGAGTCAGTTCTCCTTCCATCACCATATATTTCTGTTTTCTCATCTTGAAAATAGAGATACCAACCTGGACTGGTGACAATTAATTGAGATAACTTATGCTGGGCACTGAACAGTGCCTGGTATAGTGTTGATAATGCTATTTCCTTTTTTCATCTGTAAAAAATTGGCATACTACTTATCACGTGGGTCAGTGATGCAGTTCAACCAAGTGAAATGACACAGTTAAAATGCCCAGCAGTGCCACACATAGGCAGTAGCTACTAAGTCAGTTTTCCTTTTGTTTCTCCCTCTGGGTATATTTTGCTTTGCATTTTCCTTTCTTGTAGTTTAAGGGATAAAATTGTTTTCCTACTGTCCAAATGTTTTGCTACACAAGACATCCTTCCCCATAGAACCTTTGAGCTCATTGTTCCCTGTGGAGTCCTTGGGTAATGTGGTTTCCTAGATTCATCTTCATTGTCTACTTCACCTGAGAGTCTGTTGATAGAAAATTGAAAAATACAGATGAGTATGTTATTGGATTTGTAATAGGGACGCCTTGGTCTTTTCCTAAGTAGGTAACGAGTTTTAGGCATGGAGGGAAGATGGAAGGACTCTAATATTTAGAGTTGTAATGTAGAGGAAAGAGTTAATTAATTGTAGCTATTTGCTTTGTAAGCTATATTGTATCAAGAACCCTTATCTGAGCTTTGTAATTTGCTAAAAACAGTTTTCTTCATGAGATCTTTGTAACTGTAACTTTATCCTTGTCATGGAATTGGCTATTGGAATCTCCTTAAAATAGGAGTTTCCTTAAAGAATTAGCAGAATTGCTCTATAGTTATTTTTTAACCTCTGTTCTGCTGTGGAGGCCATGAGCATATATGTTTATTTTAAACTTCTTTGAGTTCCAGATGTGTAAAATTTTCCGAGACCGCTTTATATCCATCATAAACTCCATATTGACTTACTGTAGTCTTTGTTTAATTCTCCTAAAAACTTTATCTCACAGGCTAGAAGAATAAATACCAAATTTCTCTGAGCACTGGGACATTGGTAATTTCTTTTTTTCTTTTTCATACTTACAATTGTTTTTAAATTTTTATACAGAGAACATGAATTTCATAAACACGAAAAGTTACATTAAAATTAGACTTTTTTCTTAAGGGATGAGAAAGGAGAAGAGACTGAATATAAGATATTTCAGCATCTTAAGTGATTTAAAGCATTTTAACTCTCAGATCTTTGTCAAGTTCTGATGTGACACTCAGCTGACCTTTTCCCCAGTTTACAGGAAATGGACTCATTTTCAGAACAGCTTTTGGATTGTAACACTTTGCTTTTTATTTTCCTCTACTTAGAAAATATGGCCCCAAGTATAAAGAGGAATGGTGAGTTTAGAGGCTGTGTCTCATGTAATTGATTTTAATATGCCAGTTTGGGATGTGTTCATAGGTACAGAGTGTGACTTTAGAAAGAACTGTTCGCTAACTTTCTGACCTCCATGGACTACTGCCAGCTCTTTTTTTACAGCTATGTTCCGCTTTGAAAACATGGAGTTGAATATCAGTATCCCCATATTGAAACTCCGTTGAAACTTTGTTTTTAAATTGGAAAATGTCTTTAGTTTGGGGATTCTATAAAATGAAGGTTTTTGGTTCCAAAGCTATTTAGTTTTATATTGTTTCACTATTTATTTTAGAAGACCAGTAGTTGCCATTTACATAATATTGCTACCCTTCAGCTAAAAGAGTCCCTCAATTAGAAACTGTCACCACTTTCTCATTGTTCTTTTATCTTTTTGTTTCCTGTGAGATTGAAGCAAGCTCTTGTAGAGTGTGTGGGGATGTGTGACATTTTGGTGATAATGTGGGGTAACTAATAGTCTACTGTGCATTGACTGTCTTTAACCCAATATTATTTGGACATCTGTTAAGATTTTGCTAGTTTCTATATAGATTCTAGATTCTTTTTCATGCTTTTGTGTGGGAAACGGTCCTCTTTTCTGCTGGTCCCCTCCCTCCACACTAACATCACAGAGCTTGGCTAGTGTTTCTCTCCTGCCTGAATTCTGTCTGCATGGTGCTGCCAACTTACCATACTAGGTTGGGTGGGATATTCCCCGAGAGAAACACCTGTGTTGTCTGTCCAACTGGCTGCCTGCTTGAGTCGGAATGCTGTCTGAGCAAGAGTCTTAGGGAGTCCAGGGAGTGAGAGGAAGTCAGGGTGGTGGCGACAGGCAACTTGAAAATGGATAACTGACATTCATCAGCTAGCAGATTATCGCACATTGAAGCAGTAGTGCTTTATGGTTATATAGTCATTTTAAGCCTTATTGAAGGCTTTCAACAGGATATTTCACTAGAGGCTGTTTTTGTGCTAAAAGATTATTCCTTAGGTTCATATTTCTTAGATGGCTAGAGCCACAGGAGCAGGCATCGCATGTTGTGTTCTTCAGTGCTTCCTTGCTCATGATTCAATTTCCATTTGTCAGTTAGTGCGCAGCTAACCTTTCTCATGAAGCTTTTCTTGTCCATCCATTCCGATACTGTATCAGAGGATATTATTTAATATTTAGTATATATATAGTGTTTTCCCCAAAATAAGACCTAGCTGGACCATCAGCTCTAATGCATCTTTTGGAGCAAAAATTAATATAACAACTGATCTTATTTTAATATAACACCGGATATAATATAATACCGGGTCTTGTAATAATTTTTTCTCCAAAAGACACATTAGAGCTGATGATCTGGCTAGGTCTTATTTTTGGGGAAACACGGTGTGTGTGTGTGTGTGTGTAAGTATATTTTTTTCCTTTTTCTTTTTTAAGGAGGGCACAGCTCACAGTGGCCCATGCGGGAATCGAACCAGCAACCTTGGTGCTACCAGCACCGCGCTCTACCCAACTGAGCTAACCGGTCACCCCAGTTAATGTTATATTTTTCATTTGAGCAAGATTTTAAGCTTTTTGAGGATGGAGACTGCTTTATTGCTTAATGTATTACGTATCTTTTGAGGAGGCAGACTGTGAGCCTGACTCAAAAGATACCAGTATAATCAGTATACCCCAATCATACTCTGACTTAGCCCTTCTTTTAATCGCTTATTGGACCAGGGTGGACTCCTAACCCAAGCAGGGTAAATCAGTTTCTCCTAGGAATTTGAGATTGGAATTGAGATTCAGGTCAGATCACCTGAATTTAAAGAACTTGAAACACACAGTCTCCGAGGCTGGGGCGCAGCCATGTTCAGGTTTGTACATGTGGAAGCAGTGAAGGCCTGTCTGCAGGGAGGGAGAATTAAGTAGATTTATCCAGAAAGATGTATAGATGAGAAATGCAACTTTGGAAAGAGGCAGCCGTCCACATGGAGAATAGTACATAAAGGCTTTCCAGCTGTGGCGTGTTGTATTTTCTATATTTGGGTTCCTTGAGATACTCCAGTATCCTTTCAATTCCATTTTTTTGCTTGTTAATTTGAAGGAGGTTTCTCTTAATTACAACTGGGAGCTTTGCATAAGATACTTAGTACAGATCTCTGCCTAACATTCCTTAAATTCATTTGAATTTTAGAGTAGTCAGGCCTAGGATCATGGCTCTTTGGAAGAGTGCCCCTTTCTCTCCCAACAGTCTCCCCCAACCCAGGCTTAGGCTGCTTGGCTCTTCAGTCTGTAGTGTAGATATACACCTGTGTTGTTGCTTTTGGTGTATAGAGTACTTCTCTTTGGTGCTTTGTCAGATCGAGATTGAAGTTTTGTTTATTTTTTTACAAGTTTTAACGATTATTTGTTTATAACCAGTTCTTTTTTCTAACTTAAAGTTTATTGGGGGTGACAATGGTTAGTAAAATCACATAGGTTTCAAGTGTACAATTCTGTAATACATCATCTATATATCACATTGTGTGTTCACCATCAGAGTTAGTTCTCCTTCCATCATGTTGTTATAACTAGTTCTTTAGGCATATAAGACAGATAATAAAATACTGTTTCAGATAGAAAACTTAAAGTAAGCCATCGCTTTTAAAGAATTTTTTTGTGAGGCATATGGATTAAGTCCTTCCTTTCTTCTTTTCTAGTTAAGTAACACATTTAGTTTCCTGATTGTTTCCTCTTAAAAAAAAAGGTTGATGGACTTGAGTGGAACACAATAATGTGGGTTGAGCGGCAGTTGAGACTTTAGACAAAGGGTAATGGTGAGTGGCTGTGTGCCCAGTTGATGGAGTCTGTCTGGTTTCTGCCCAGTTAGTAACTTCATGAATGATCTGTAATAGGAGCATCACAGTGGAGTTTTTCTCTTTGAAAAATGTTAATGAGTGAGAGAGGGAAGCTCAGAGAAAGACAGTTTAATGCTTCTAATTTGGTATTTTTTCATCTTGTGATCATTCGGTTTCTGTTAAGTTGAAAGACTTCATTCCAGAGAAATGTAAAATTTCCCTGTAATATTAATGAGCAGGCATTAAAAAGAGACAAGAGCCAGCTTTGAAATGTGGATTTGTACACAGCCAGGGAGGAAGGAATGGGTTTGCAGGGTAGAAAAAGCTGGAAGACATTATTTGGCATGGGAGGCTAAGTTGCTGTGGATATATACCTAAACAGTGTCGTGCCTTCATGGAGTGTGCGCATAGTATAGTTGTGCATACGACTTGTACAGTGCATTGTGATTATTTGTTGAATAGCTCATGTCTGGTCTAATGGCACTTTAGTTTTATGTTTTGAGACAGTACTAAGGATTCAGTACTAAGGATTAGGAGTAGGAAGAAACTGTTTAAAATTGAAATTCTGTGAATTTGTTTGTTCAAATCATTGCCTTTTGAAGATAATCAAAGTACTTTAAAGCTCCAAGGAGTTTTCTGGGGGCTGTAGAAAGTAAGCAGCTTTCCATTGAAAGACATTAAGTTGCCTAAGATTTGTACTATGAAAGCCTTTGTGTATGTAGCTCTGTGATCTTGAAACCTCATATTGTATATTGCTTGGCCGCACTCAGAAGGCTCCTAGACAACCCTTATTCTGGCTCTGTTTTCTGTAGCTCCAGAGAATAAGAAAAGGAGAATTTGATACTCCTGGCAGTCTATGGTCTTTTGCTTTTCTGGGCCAAGACATGCATTTAAAAATAAAATCAAGGGAATTGTAAACCAGTAGTGAAAATGAATAAAGCACCCAGGAGTTTGCCTCCTCTCGTGTCCCATGGCCTGAGTCTCTCCTTTTTGTCTTTAGATGCTCTGATATTAAACTAATGTGGCAAAACTGTCCTCTGGGCTTGTCCTTCGCACTGCCCCTTTCAAGTTTATGGGGAATAATCACGTAAAGACACCATGTTTATTATATATGTATTGATTTTATCATATGCTGTTTCTGTTTAATAGCCTTTGGATACATTTACAAGTACAATAAAAAAAGCTTGCAAAATTCTTTATTGAACTAATTTGGGTTATAGATTGTGGCAATGGGATTGGGAAACTTTAAAAAATAACCCTTTTGGACTTGCTACAGGAAAGCTTATGTGAGTAAATATATCAAAACCAAATACAATATTTCTGTGGAATGTCTTGATACCTGTTGCTTACCTTTAACTGATGGTATGCCCTATCTCCTTAGATCTTTCTTTTCTTTAGGCTTGTGAATTTGCAATTTCTGTTTTACTTTTTTATAATATTGTTATGAATTAGCTTTCCAACATATTTTATCTTAGTGGCATTTATATTTCAAATTTTCCATAATTAATAGTTTGAGATCAAGGAAAAACTTTTATGAGCACAGTGGATCAGGCCTAGGATAGCTGAAATTCTAGATTATTACTGTGAAATCAAGTACTGTTTTTAATTTATTAATGTTCATTTTTTTGGTGTAACTTTGCTCTGGGCTAAGACCTAGAGAAAGAACTTCACTCTGTTCCAAGAAGTGTACAACTTAGAAAAATGTTTTTGAATTTTGACTGCCCCACTTCTCTGAACAAACCAGATCCACAGATCAGACTTGTAAATGATCTGTTTTCTAAGGTATCTTCTAACAGAAGGTGTCTCGGGGGAGCCGAGTGGCAGCCCACATTTAGCTGGGAGTGGCAGTTCATCTCCCTGAGTTACATTCCCTTTGTTCACACACAGCAACTTTGGAGCAGACTTGGAATTTAAACTTACACTTCTCTGATCTCATTTAATCAGTTTGGTTTATTTTATCATCAGTTTTATTTATTATATTTTATGTGTCTGATATATTTCTAATGTGTTGGGAAACTGAAATTTCTCGAGTAGACTTGCTTTGGAATATTTTGCAGTCTTGATAGGAAAACTACTAAATAAAAAAATTTATGCAGTATGGTGCTCTGGAAAGAAATAGCATACATAGGTCACTGAAATTTCATTGAGTTTATATTTAATTGTGTTTATGAATAGGGAGGGAAAAGATTGGAATATAATTAACTTCTTTTGCAAGAGAGAGGCACTAAAACAGAGTTTAATATTTTTTCAGAACTGTATACTACGTGGTAATATTTCTTGAAGGCAGCTTGCTGAAGAAAAATCAGATCAGGCTTTTTGAATTGCCAGACCCAGAACATTTAAAAAAAAAAATTCAAAAGAGGGAGGGGGAAAGTCTGCTGGATCCACCCCCAGGAATCCTAATGGGTCCCCATCATAACAAACTTGCTTATAACTTGTCACTGTGAAACTGTCACTGAGGTTCAAAGAAAAGCCAGTATATCAAGAACTGTGTGGCATTAACTAACTAGACCTTGATAAAATGCTGTTGCACATTTGCAACGGGCCAGAAATAGAAAGTTAAAGGTTTTAATTTCTTCTGTGTTCCATTAATTAGATGCTTTAAAAGGCTGCCTAATTGTGTAAGGTGTGGTAGTGGGAAGGTGGTGGGTGGCTCTGGCAGGCCTAGGGAGCCATAGGCTTAGATTGTTATGCTCTTCAGAGATTATTCTTTTCTGATCCTTTCGCTTTGCAAATGAGGGAAGTGAAACGCCTTACTTAGGTTCGCATAGAGCAGAAGCAGGATTCCAGTCCAGGCCTTCTAATTTTCCAGCATACTGTTCTGTTGCTTCCATCCGTGCATTGTTTACCATGCCTCTTCTTTTCATAAATGAAATCTCAGTTTCTGAGGGCTGGAAAGGACTTTAGAGATGATGCAGGGAAACTTTCTACCCAGGGAAGAAATCCTTCTACACCATTCCGGACAGGCAGTAGAGGTTACCTGTCTAGTTAGCAAAAACCCACTGCCTAAATTAAAAGAGAAGATAGTTTTACCTGGATTTCCTATTTTAAAGCTATACACTTCGTTTTTCTTCCCCTATAAAACAGCAATTGAAAATCAGACCCGAATGTTTTTCATTAGCCTATTTATCTCCACTTAAGTCATGCTTGTCAATCACGACAAGACAGCTAATTTGTTAAAAGAATTAGTTCATACCTAACCTAGAACTTTGAAAAGATAATGCCATATGTGGAGTAAGCTAGCTCTTTAACAGGTGGGAGGGAAGTGATGATAAATGCTATGTTCAGCTTAAAGTGCTTTATAATATGCTTAATAAGATGAGGTGATTGTGAGCTAGAGAGTATCAAAAGAGTCCTGAGAACATTTTAAAGGCACAGACAAAAGCCAAACAGGCAAGTTGTTTTGTATTTTTTCTGGTGCAATTGTGAATGCTTTTGTCAGTGTTTAGACTAGGTTTATTTACACAGAAGTGAGTTTGGTGTTTAAAACCAACATTATTTTGATAATTATTAATTACATACACCAAAAAGGGGATTTTTTTTTAAGGTCCATTTTTTGGATGTCATGTTGCTCAGTATACCAATCATTTAATGCCCTTGTCAGTAAGTGCTTCAGCTTTTATTTTACTTTTCCTCTTTTAGAACTGCTTGAAAGTTAGTAATAGGTAAACATTTAAGATTATTACCTTGAGGTTTTTTTTACCTTTTAAGCAAAGCACAAATATTTTATAATAAGTTATACAGAAATGTTTTCAGTTTCTTAAAATCAAAGATACTTTTTTTCTGGAAGAATTTGCCGTACCTAGAAAGGGAGACTTTGGCTCCAATATTAATTTTTCTCTTTATCTTACCAGAAAATTAAAGTGAAAATGCTGTTGGCAGTCTTTTGTTGTCTTGACTTCAACACAGTAGAGAATGCTATAATGAAAATGTGGCTAAGTTTTCAATATTCTGGAATTTCATGACCCCCAGCACTTCTTGTTGTGCCCCCAAGGTAATAATTAAGGTAATCAGATGTTTTAGTCATTAGCGGGTGTGGCCTGGCTGTGAAAGAAATCTCTTATCCTAGCTTCATCCCAGGGCCCTTTTCAGTCATTTACTCTAAAACATTTATTATTTGGTTGCTATTCTGATTCTTAATTGATCAGTGAATTTTTGCATAAAAGTTCATTCTACAAAGTTTTCCTTGATAAGATAATATGCCCGGTTATAGTGTAATGAAAGAAACCAGCCGTTAGACTTCACGTTGGTGCGGGGTAGGGGTAGGGGAGAGACAGACGGAGACAGACCTGCAGGAAGAGGGGGGTGAGAGGTGCGGTTGCACCCTTACAGTTTTGTCGTCAAGGAAACTTGGGGTAGGAACCTCACTGAAGATTGTCACTTATTTGGGGCATCCAGCTACTAAGTGGTAGGACAGGACTGGCTACCAGTCCACACTCCAAATGCTGTGCTGTTTTCCTGTTCTTTTCTTGCTTACTGAGGCCCCGGTCTCATGACAGTAATGAAATAACTAATTTTTGTAACCATTTTCTTTCATGTGGCAGTATAATTTTGAACTATTAATGTAAATTCAGTATCTCATTCTAGAAGTTTTTAACAGAGCTTTAGGAAGATAGGCGTCAATTACCCACCCTGGTGAGACACTCTTTGTGTACCCTACCTAAACTGTTTCCCTGTGTTCGTCCTGGCAAGTAGGAGTAATTGAACCCTAACAGAAGGGGATGGAACGTGCTTTTAAGGTAGGTAGCATTCATGGCATAGCGTCTTCAAGTCTTTTAAAAGAAATGCGTGGATCATAATGGAGTTCCTATGGGCAGACAGGTGGAGGTATCCCCACATGGGTTATTTAGTAGATGAGAAAACTGGATGTTACATCTTTATTTGGTTCCCTAGTGAGACATGATGTGATGTAAGACTGCCAACTTCTTTTTAATATTTTCCCTTTTCTTAAAATCAGGTCCCCCTCTCGGAACTCCCATGACCCACAGCCATTCTTTTGGGCCTCTAATTGCTTCTTGATTCTAAACAGCCATGTTCCGTGAGTTCCTAGAAAAAAGACAAAACACCAGCCCTGTCCGGGGTTGCCTTGCAGTCAGCGCCACATTTACTAAAATGGTCCGATCTGTGACCATGCCCTTTTTGGACTGGGCCCACATTCAAGAGTGTTTGTTGCAAACGCTATCTTGATACATGTCCTCACTGGCAGACTTGGTTTTTAAGCCTCCCTTTACAAGTTGATTCACAGTGGGGGAGAGCCATGTTCAAACACTTTCTGATAGCCTGAATTTTCTTGTCTTTCATCTCTTTGCTTCTATATTTGTGTTCTTTGCATCTCTTCTTCCTTGAGCTTGCACTTCTGCATAGTTGACTCTATTATATCATCTTTGGGGCTGCAAATAAAAGTTGGAAGATTTTTAAAGTTAAAGTTCCCAGAATAATGTTGTCGCCCACACTGCACATATGTCACATTTTGAGTTTACTAGTTAAGCCTGTAAATATGTGCTTTATATACAGTATGTGCCGTGTGATGACTTAGGTTGCCATGAGAACCTAAAAATTTTAGGCTTAAATGGTTCAGTAACAGACTTGTTTTTTCTTTTATTGTCTTAGAGGAAAGCTAGTTTTTTCTTTTATCTAATATGCTTTTTACAAATTGAGATTTTAGGCAGTAGCCATTCTCATATATTTCCTCTTGCTTACAGGATGGGTAACTTCTTTGTTTGCCTATTATCAGTCTCCTTCATTCCAATCTTTCATGCTCTAGTTTTTTCCCTCTGTACCTTTCTCCTGTTACTCTTTGCTACAGGATAAGATTAGAAGTAGGAAACTGAAAGCTTTTCCTTTCTTAAAAAGTGCACCTGGTAAGAAAGGAACTATCTAGTGGGGTATCCCTAAGCACACCTAAGGAATCTCCCATGTAAGCCCCCTGAGATGAGCTGTAGTGGAAAAATTTGTTTGAAAGTTGTTTTTTTTAAAAAGCATTGAAAAGTTAGTCTGTTAACTAAAAACAATTCAGGTTCAGTTTGAATTGGAATACATTATTTTGAATAATTTCTTGGCCAGGGTAACTTGTTTATTCTTGGTTGGGTTTCGTCATGAAGATTCCCTTCTTTTTGGACTAGAAGTGTAAGAGGAGATAACAGGATGTTAGACAGGAACAGACTGTACATTGTTTAGTCTTGGGTTCTTAAACCTATGTTGGATCATGGACCTCCTTTGAAAATCTAGTAAAAAGCTATGGACCCATCTTCCCTATAAATATAAATAAATAAGTACATAAATATAATTTACATATAAATGTAAAATCTTGCACATAATCAAACTCCCATAAGGGAGTTTGTGGGATCCATGAAATACTTGATCTGGTCCAGTACCATTTTTCACTTGAGGAAACAGGTCCAGAGAGGAGAAATAACTTGCCAAAGGCCATATTGTGTGTTCGTAGCTATTTTGATTTTGAGATTATACTTTTGAGTAATCAGCTTTGGTATATACAATTGTGTTATTTTACATTGTGTTCTTTATTTTTACTTAGTTGCCTTCACATACCGTAAATAACCTTAATAAAGTACATAACAGGTCATTAAAGCTCTGATATTACCTCAAAAGGTAGCATATCAATTCACAATAAGCAACTCTTTGGGAAATCAAAGTTGCAATAACAGGGCTGCTCAGAAAAATTAAATATATAAGCCACTATACACAGTTAGGAGGTTTTTAATCAATTTTGAACACTTGCATGCCTGTGTTTTGTGGGACATGAAAATGCCTCTACTGTAAGAATCCTGCAGTGTGGACAGGGCTCTGCCTGCACTGGGAGATCTGTATAGGTAGTGGGGTTGAAAGGTCAAGTTTGCTTTCATTAAGCACCCTTTCTGAGTACTTCATTACCTACAAGGGGCCAAGAGAAAATTTCAAAATTTCAAGTGGTTAATTTGCTGGTAAACTGTATTAAAGCAAGTAATTATGGTGGACCAATTATATGTTAAGAATTTGAATGGTTTTCTTATGTTTCAGGGAAAGCCTGCTGTTAAGGGGCTGCTTAGTAGATCTGTGTGTTTGTGCCCCATGAGCTTGGGATTGTGCACACATACACCTGGCAGCTCAGTGATGGAAAGGAGCTGAGCAGTGCTCTTTTCTCTGGAGCCCCGCTTCATGGCTGGATGATTTAGCAGTGTTTTGTAGTGGAGGATCTCAGAGTATAACAGCGCCAACACTTTTAGTTCCACCATTTTGTTTCCCTGTGGCAGGTGTGTTTGTTTTTCTTTTAATGGTGGTGTGAAATTTCCTCAAAAGGCTAGGCAGAGATTTCTGAGATGCAAGACTGTTTTCCTGAAAGTGTTACGAGAGACGTTAGAGTGGATGCTGAGTTATGGTCTCAGTTTATTTTTTATCTTTCTTTAGAATATATTTTTCCTGAAGTCGGCAAAAACTAATTTTGCTTCCATAAGCAGTGTGGTATTAATTTCATACAACTATGAAACATTTTAACTTTAAGTTACTTTACATTTTAAATGACAGACTCAAGGAATTTCAGTAATGGAGGGACTTTAGAAATAATGTGGTACAGACCCTATATCCTGACGTTTAAGCTCACTGCGGGTGCCCTTACTTAGAGTGCTGGCAGGTGGGACCCCTGGAAGGTCCTGGCCTGTCTAGCCTCAGTCTCTCCCGTTACTTTGCATAGCATTTATAGTTTGAACCCCATCCTTTAGCTCTAGTTATATACTACCAGCGTTTATTATCTAGTGTTATGCTTTTCCAAGAACTAGATTATAAGTATTGGAGGTCAGTGATGGCGTGGCTTATGTTTGTTCCACAGTCTGTACAATACTGAAGAAAAATATACACTGTGCAGTAAGTACTTGGTTGGTTACTTAAGAGCTAAAGCACAGAATCATTTAAGCCAGTTGGCAGTGCATTTCTCATGTTGGAGGGTCTACTCTGCTTAAAATTAAGTTTTTCATATATTTCACATTGAGATGAATCTGAATGAATTATTCTAAGCAAACTAATTTTTGGAATATAAATATTTGGCTTCTGATTATGCAAGCCAGCATCCTGGGAAATATCTTTAAAATACCATATTAGAATTTTTAAACACTTGTACCAACCAGAAAAAATAAAAAAGACCGCAAAATACAATCTGAGAGTTGGGATGAGACCTTCATTCTGAAAACGGCAAAGCGCCAGTACAGTTAGGATCATTCACACAGATGGGGAATAACTTTTTTTGTGTGTTAAATTACAGAATTTAAATGATAAATTCAGCTTAATGGCTATTGCCGATCTGCTAAGAAGCTGACCTAGTAAAGTTTTTACAGTGTCTTATCTGTTTCCCGTCGCTGAGGGATTCTTGCTGTGACTGAAATCATTGGGAAGTTCCTTGACTGTAATAGAATCTCTCAAACCTTTCTTCAAGTACCAGCCTGTGTGTTTCTGGTTTTTGTCTGGAGCATGTGAACAGCGTGCATGTGTGTGAGATAACTGAGCTTTCACGAATGGCCCCCTTTCAGCAACCATGTATGGGTAAAGCCGTTCAGGCCCCTGCTCCTCCCTCTCTGAGCAAGGAGCAGAATCTGTTCTGCTGAAGCTGCTGTGCCACTTTTTAGCTTTCTATATTTGTACAGCAACAGCAGGAGCAGCCCACTAGCTAGGCTGTGTGGCTGCCCTGTGCACCCATACTGGTTCTGGGCTGCTCAGGGCTCTGTTCTTACGTGGGTCCATCTGTCTATCTGTGTACATTTCTGTGGAGGACTCAGGTTTTCGAGTTAAAGAGGTGACCTGTTTTGTTTTGTTTTGTTTTGTTTTGTTTTTTGTCAGTTATGAATTGTAGAGAATGGTTTAGAGTCTCCGGGATGGGGTGAGGAGGCAAGATTTATATTTAACAACACTTGTTCTAGAAAAAGGATGCCCAGCTGGTAAATATAGTGTCAGAAATGGTCTTTGGGGTCTCTTAGAAACTTAATCTCATTAGTGTTTTTTTTTTCCCTTTTTGTTTTTTACTGGTCACAGAGATCAGTTCTTAGAGGTGGAAATTAATTCCTTTCCTGGCACACAAATTTGCTGATACAAATTTGAGTAAAGAGGCTGAGACACCTCTACCCCTTTAAGAAATTATTTTGTACACAACTTTTTGGAGGAGGGTGCGGTAGGGGCCTGGCTGTTTGCTGGAAAAGGAATTGTGGGAAATGCCCTGTTGGCTTTGGGCTTTGCAGTGGCCAGTGCTCTGTTTGCACTGATTCAGAGTGCTTTGTCAAGTTTGGCCTTACAGGGCTTGCAGTGTGTTTTGGTGTCATGTCTATTTAAGGAATAGTAGGGGACATGACATGTAGACAAATTTCAGGCTAATTCCAAATAGTATTCGGTCTGTTACTATGTTTTTAAAGGATATTTTCATTTGTTATGAGATGTTCTGATTAGACAGAAATGAATCTCACTCTTGATCAACTTGAGTCTAAATTCAATTTTATTTCTTTGTTTTACACTTTCTTTTATTCCCCGCCCCCACCCCCATGAGTCATAAGCATGCAGAGTTGGGAATAGAACTTGTCAGCTGAGTAGGGATGAGACAGTTCTCTGCACATATTTGTGACTGTGGCCAGTCAGGAGAGAAAAGAACTTTAAATGCTGGAGAAACACATTCACTGAGGCAGCTTCTTCCTGTGGCTGTGTAGTAGGTTCCGAGCAACCATTTGCTGATGTATTGACTCTGAGTACTTAGGAATCTATTCTACCACTTGCCCATTGTTGGCTTCTGTTGTATGTGTTTGTTTAGGGCCTAAGACCTGGTGCTGAGTCTGTCATTGGTCCTGCATACTTAATGACTTTCTAAAATTCTGTTAAGTGTGGCATTAAATAGGCTTCACCTTCCCCTTCTTGGCAACTCTTAGTGCCCATCTCATTTTACCATCCTACTGTTTTCCCATTTATACCATGAGTCATTGTACACCCTCTGTAGGGGCTGTCATTGGAGATTAAACTCAGTGGCAGCTCGTTGATTTTTACAGCTCAGCCTTGGTACAGGATACTGTGACTGGCACATCTATTCCAGCTTTCCTTTTCTTGATCTTTTGAAGAAATTTACAGTTTCCCTGGTCTCATTTTATTAGTTTATATTTTTTCATTATATGCATTTCAAAGCTTCAAATCCTTTTTGGTATGATGAGGGTAATAAGTAAATGATTATAAATAAATAAGTACTCTTAGAACAAGTAGTTCAGTATTTCATAATGAATATTACACTTACACTGGAGCTAACACGCCTCGTTGGAGGTCGAAGGCCTGTCAGCCAGTCATTCCCTTCTTACTTCCTTCACCCTCCTTCCAATAGGAAATATTTGTATGTTATCTTAGGTACTCCCATTTTGAAGAGAAATAATCATCTTGTCAAAGAATAAGACTTTTTGGGACTCATCCCGTCTCACCATAGGCACCAGCCTTTGACCATGGAATAATAATGAGATGGAAACACTTTCATGTGCCAGGCCCTGCTCTAAATGCTGTACATGTGTAAATTCTTTAATTCAAACAAACACCCTGTGGGGTAAATACCATAACCATTTTCCAGAGGAGGAAACTGGTATGAAGAAGGCCAACAATTTACCCAAAGTTACTTGGCTAGTTAGCAGGCAAGACTGGGATTAGAACACGGTGGTGTGACTGCAGAGTCTGAGTGGAGCCTATGTTGCACTGAATAGTTGTCTGTTATTTTATTAACCCACTCGAATATTACTTGGGGTTATTGAACCATGAGTGAGTCTAACCCAGTTTCATTTTGGGTCAGGTTTGCAGCGCGCTGTCAAGTAACTCTTTTATTGATGATAAAGAGCCGCAGGGCAAACGACAAGCCCACGGAGTACCTCCAGATTCCTAGTCTCTCTCCGCTAATGCCAGACGTTTATTGAAGGTATTGAAAGCCGAATTAATTAACTAATTAATTTTAATTGGGGAATATTAAGGAACAGTGTGTTTCTCCGCGGCCCATCCGCTCCAGGTCGTTGTCCTTCAGTCTAGTTGCGGAGGGCGCAGCTCACCGGCCCATGTGGGAATCGAACTGGCAACCCTGTTATTCATAGGTCACGCTCTAACCAACTGAGCCATCCGGCTGTCCAGCTTCTCTGACTCTTGTTCCCTCACTTCACATCCTTAAGAGATGCCCTCACAGGGGAAGCATGGGAAGGGAGGGTTGGCAAGTTTTGCCTAATCCATTAACTATGATTCGTGTGAGGGTAACAAGGTAACTGAGATCTGTTCAAAAGAAATGATGATGGGAGAATTACTGGTAGGCTGAGTAATTTCAGTAGAGGGTAGCAAAGTGTTATTCTGTTTTAGGCGGTGTGATTGAATAGCACAAAAGTTTGATTTAGACAGGGAAATAAGAATCAGCTCTCCTGAGATATTTCAGTCTCTCTCGCATTGAAGGCAGATTGTCCTTTGCCATATATGCTTTCCCTTGGATGTATGCTGTCCTGTGTTTTTTGTTTCTGTGTAAGTCATGTCTTCTGAGCGAGACTAGAAACTCATTACGGACAGGGTTTGGGCCTCTTTTGTACCTTCTGGGTTTATAATAAGAGGATGTTCTCTACGTGCGGTTTTGATTGATAGAGCTCCCATTTTATAAAGAGCTTGTTTTGTAAAAATGAAATCAAAGCACTGACAAGTTTAATTTTGTGGAACAGTGGATTTTTTTTTAGGAATGAATTGAAGGAGGTGATGGAGATCATATAAATGGGTATTTAAATGTGAGAAGCACTTTTAGAAGCACAATTTGAGCGTGATGAAAGCATGATAATTGAAGTAACTTTTTAAAAAAGTGACAGCATTAAAGAGAGATTTAGAATTTGCCCTAGGGCTGCGCATCCTTTGGGATGAATCAAGCTATGTCAGAATACTCCCTGATTGGCTGAAGTAGAGGTGTAATTTTTGTACTTTCTGCACGTACTCTATTTCAGGAAGCATATCCATAGAAAAAAATCTTTTCTGGTTTTGTAGGATTATGATATTAAGAACAGAAAGAGATTGTATAAAGTTTCCTGCTTTTCAACAAAACAGGATAAACCTCCTGAGAAAAGGCCATATGGAAACCTCCTGCTTGAGTGCCCATGTGTTTGGGGTGAGGTTGGGGCAGATGGTCCAGGCAGGGTTCTTGGCTGCTGAGTGAAGGGTTTCGGAGATGGTAAAAGTTAGGTGCTCGGTGCTGAGGAGGGGCTGTGTGTTGTATGTATTGGGCATGTGTGCCTACGAGGTGAAGTGAGCTCAGTGAAAGGACACTGATGTGCTGAGGAGTGTAAGGGGTAAGATAAAGGAAGAGGTGAGGAAATGCTGACCCGGAATCATACCTGCAATTTAATCTTAACATCCCCCTGAGATTAGGGAGAGGGAGACAAGCAATGGTGTGAGAAACAAGATTCCAGATCCCTGGCTTCTTCTGTTCCCTAGAGTCTTCAGGCAAGATACTGCAGGACTGTAAAGTTTTTCTCTTTAAGCTTGAATTTGTTTTGATTCTTTTTTGAGCTATTAGGCCAAAAGCTGTATTTATAGAACTTATTTTGGCATATTATCTCACCGTGTCCCTTTGCCTTCCTTACTGGAATCCAGCTAATGGTGCTCTCTGCCTGGCAGGAAAGGTTGATTGAAGAAAATGTACACATAGATCTACAGCTGAGTGATTGAAAATAGCTCCAAACTTTGAAAATAGGCCAGTTGTAAGGTTCGCAGTCCAAGCTGCATGAACATCAGTTGAGTTGCTAGGGTAACTTCAAATGGTGCAGTGTAGTGACCCAGCTGACATGTGGTGTATTGCTGGTTCACCTGGATAGTGGCTGTTTCCACATAAAGGTTCCAGGCAAAGCAGGAAAACATACAAAAACAAAGTGTTTGTTTGGGTAGAGCATGAGTTGGGAATTTACTTTGTCCCTCATAGTTTCTTCAAGAGTTTTCTTTTAAAAACAGTTTCTGACGAGGTAACACATCCGTATGTGAACAGTTCAGCCAGTATGTCGCATCTGCAACCTTGTCAGCAGGTTTTCTTTTTCCTTCCAGAGATGTTCTGTTTAAATACAAGCTACGTGTAGTTCCTTTCTTCTTATATAAATATATCCTCCTGATCAATCCTTAGTAGTGGTTGGAACTGCCTTTACTCTTTACTAGCTCAGAGTGCTCTCTTATATAGCTATACTATAACGTATTTAAGCAGCACCCAAGTGATGGGCGTGTATGTGTCCAGTTTTTGCTATTATAAACAATGTTCTTATGAATGCCTCTTGGCATATCCTGTGTACATCAGATACAAGTTTATTTGAAGGCCATATTTCTAGAAATGGAATTACTGGATTCAAAAGGCATATGTATTCAATATTGGTAAGATATTTAAGATCCTCTTTTATACTTGGCAAGTGATATTACCCATTGAAGAATATTATTCGTGATCAGAAAAGCCTCGATGCAATGGCAGTCAAACTGCCACTCCAGATGGTTCCTAAAATGACCTGAAATGGAAGATTTAAGAAACCTTCTCAGGATAAACTTCATTATCAAACCTAGCAGCCATTATTGCCAGAGAAGAGGAAAGTTACCTAGAGTTGGCAGGAGTAGCCCCTCCTTTTTAATTTTATTTGAATTTGGTGATGGCAGTTGAATCTGCAAGTCTCTCTCTTACTTTCAAAATGTTAGTTTTACCCATTTATGATCTCTACCAATCAGAAAAACGTTTGTGGTCCATGGCTCATTCAGTCCTTTACTCTTAAAACTATTCAGATGGATATCATGAGACCATTTAGTCATCAGAATTAGCCTTTAAATTCCAAGTAGACCTTACAGCTAATGTTTAATAATCACCTCAGAAAACAAAAGCAAAGTAATATTTTAAGCCCCCCCCCCCCAAAAAAAAAAGCCTTTTCCCAAAATAGTGTGCTGTGACTCCAGAAAATACAAGTCTCACTGGCTGGTTGTGGAACCTGGGTCACTTAATTCGTTCTTTTCACTTTAGTTCCCTCATCTGAAAATGGGAGTGAAAATGCTAAAGAATCTCCTTTGAGCAGTCAGAAAAATAATTACAGAGTCATTTCCAGGAGGTTATGTATTATAGAAATGACTCTTCAGAGACATCAAGATTATAAGGTAATTTTAAAAGTAACTGACAGTGTTTTAGAAAAAAAATGAGTCACATTCTGCCTACATGGTACTAACATATGGTGTAGCCCTGATGAGCTGCACAAGTGGGCTGAAATCAAAATGCAGTTGGAGAGAGGAGCAGTAGTGACTCACTAGCTGAAACAGATTTGGCCTTATGGCAGGGCACTGATACGAAGGCGGAACCGGTGGTCTTAGAACATGCCAAATTTGAGCAAGTGATACACGAATATTATGGCAAAGTAGAATGACTGAGCCCTCGTGTGTGGATTAGGTGCATTGTCCGGTGTCTCAGTCCCTGTAGATAAGGTCCCCTCTGTGTCGTTAGAGCCCCCACTTCTTTCAAACAATGGGGAACCTTTGCTGCCTCTGACTTCTGTGCATGGTTCCCTGTGTCTATGAAAATAGAAGCCACTAGGCAGATATTTAACTTCGATATATCTGAACATTGGGTTCACATTAGGAAGACACATAGAAGAGTTAGCAATTCTCTCCAGAGAGAGCTGCACATTAGCTTAGCTACCATATGTAAATTGCTACTGCTGCATCCAGCAGTTTGTTGCCCAGTTCTGACAATGCTGCCAAGGAAACTGGAGGAGCTAAAACAGAATGAAATTCCTACACTCCACCCCCAGCCCCCAGTAGAGAGCTATTTGAGAAGTACTTTGAGGGTATAGGCATTTTAGAAGGAAGTAGGATAAGGGATTTTTTAAAAATGTGTTTTGCATTCCCTATCTGCCTCACCTGAGCATCTCCGAAAATGGGATGCCACTCAAGTGAGATGACTGGTTGTTTAGGTGTGTCAGAAGGAAAAGATCATCTAACTAAACAGGAGATGAGATAGATGGCATATCAGAGAAACGAAGGAGAACAAAGAGGCGACGAACTTATCCACCCCATCCATCTTTAGTGTACCGCTTTTTTTGTAGCAGTTTCAGAGGATTTAATAATTACGATGGCTTTGTAAAATAGGTGTTACATTTATTGGTTGTGACATACAGGAAGGATGCTGTTGGCAAAGTCAGACTTTAGGCCAGTTCTGACGCTGATTCTTACATATGGGCTGCTCATAAGAAACTGTTTATAATTGTTAAGTGAAAAAAGTAGGTTATGCAATAGAATAGTACATTTGATACTGTGTTTTTGAGTGTGTATGCCTCTTAACATATGCATAGGTCAAAAGTGTTGTGGGAATTAACCCAAAATGTGATTTTATGTAAAAATGAATAAACAGGTAAATGTTTAAGTTGAAGAAGTAGAATAATTAAAGGGGAATAAGTACTAATAAATCTACTTCTATTTAAAAAGGCGGCTACTGTGGAGCATTTGAGATCTTTCTCCCCAGCATATGTCATCAGTTTGGTTCAAATAAACTCTTATAAAAATTAAAGGGGGGGGGGCTGCTTACAATGTTGCTTTTTAATATCCACACATTAAAGGGGAAAAAGACATTTTTTACTAAAAAGTACAAATACTTATGTGTAGATATCTTAATTTAAATAGTAATGGAAATTTTATAAGAGTAAACTAGAGGATTCCAATTCAACAATTGAAGGCCTGATATGTTCTTTATTCCAGGTGTCCTGGGATATAAACAGAAAAGGAGGGACTTGTTACTTATTCACAAAATGGTAGCATTTGATATTTATTAACAAAAATTTAGAAATGAGGTTTACACATAGTTTCTTCCAGGTGTATCCCATATATGATAAGGATTGAACTAGACCTTGGGTTACTTTTAAAACAGTTTGGAGAAAACAATTATGTTTTTAGGTGATTTAATGATAGTCTGGATTACTCTAGTCCTATCGTCTAGTTTTATAGATGAGGAAACTGAGGCCCAGAAAAGTGACTCACTGAAGATCACACACGGCATCAGGTCTGGCGTTTGTCTAACATACTGCCTGTCTTGTTACCTTGCAGCAGAGGCAGTCAAAGGGGGAGACCATTCTAGCAGTGGTCATGAGTCTCTTAGAGAATCAGATGAAGGCTTTGGGTTCTCTTTTCAGGAAACCTCCAGTGTCCATCTTCACACAGTTTAGCAAAAAAATATAGGGTCCTTAGATCTCCCATTTCCCTAAAACCCATCTGTGGACTTTAAAGAGATCTATCTGATGGTCTCAGACTGAGAAACATGATGGAAAGGTTTTAAAATAGTTGCCACATTGCACAACAATACTGAACTGTGCACTTAAAAATGGTTAAGATGGTAAATTTTACATGTTTTTTACCAGTTTCTTTTAAAAGCTGGGGAAAAAATTGTTGACACCAAAGAAAAGATGAGCATACTGGCTGGTGGAGAAGGTGATGAGATTGAGATCTGTTTACAAACTCTTCTAGGATCAGGGAGAGGACAAACATAGGTGACTCAGTCAGTAAACAGTTAGAAGCCCCAAACTTACACCTGAATAATGGAAATAGTAGTCACAGAGCAAGTGTCACAATTTTTTCTTTTTATGTACACTCCACAGAGAAAGTGTTCAGTTCTATCCCTGCTGACCAGGACAAGCCAGGACTCAGCCTGGTGCAGTATAGGACTTGGGCTGTCCCACACCGAGCTGGTTATTACAGTGGAAGTTTTTCTGGGAATGATGGGACTAGAAGGGAATTTACTCTGTGCTTCAGTATATTTGTTTAATCCACCTAGTTACCCCCATTTTACAGATGAGCAAAAAACAGTGGTTAAATAGTTTCTCTGTGGTCATTCAGTCATGGGTCCACCTATTTGTTGCTGAGTGCTTTTACAAATTGTATTTCATTTAATGCACTAGCCTTGAGGTAGATTCTACCCTATTAGTTGTGATGTGTGTGCCCAGAATCCTGGATTAGAATCTGGTGGTAACTGTTACTTCCCCACTACAGCTTCCCAAGGAAGATAGATTGACTACTCCAGGCAAACTGCTGGATTTTAGCACCAGTCCCTGGTGGATTTTTGCATTGGGGTAAGCCAGGCTAGCCTGGAAAGCTTCCCAGTTGATCCTTTTATCTGGTTACTTGGCTTTCCAGGGTATGGGAGTGGGAGGACATGGAGTTTTCCAAAGTAGGAAGCCCAGCCTTCTTATTGAGCAGGCCATATGATACCCCGTTTCCCTGAAAATAAGACCTAGCCAGACAGTCAGCTCTAATGCGTCTTTTGGAGCAAAAATTAATATAGACCCGGTATTATATTATATTATACCTGGTCTTATAGTAAAATGAGACCCAGTATTATATGATATGATGTGATACCCGGTCTTATAATAAAATAAGACCAGATCTTATATTAATTTTTGCTCCAAAAGATTAGAGGTGATTGTCCAGCTAGGTCTTATTTTCGGGGAAACACGGTAGGAGGAAAAGAAGGAAGGAAGGGCATTGAAAGAGGTCTAAAGGTTAACAAGATGGTTTAAAAAGAGCAGTTTCCCCAAGACATTTTTGTCTCTTTCTCTTCCAGTTAGAAATTTGTACAGTGGCTTGATTGAATTCTGGGCATCCATTTGGTTCTTTTCAGATTGTAGTTGTCTTTTTTTATAGGTGAGGAAAGTGACACTTAGAGATGTTAATTAACTTGCTTAGAGTCACACATCTGAGTAACAGCAGGAAGTTTTCACTACTCTTTTTTAGGAGGGGGAGTATTTTTGTTTTTGTTTTCCCCTTCTTCTGCCCCACCCCTCCCCAGGCAGTTGGTCGCTGGTCGGGTCGTCAGTCGGCAGCTTTCGCCGGCTCGGGCTGCTCACGATGGCTGCCAGCCGCTCCTTGCAGCACACAGCACCGCATGGCAGCCCAAGCTCTGGCTGCTCGCAGCAGCCCAGCTCCAGGGAGAGCTGTTGTTCACAATATTAGCTGTAGAGGGCGCAGTTCACTGGCCCATGTGGGAATCGAACTGGCGACCTCGGCGTTTGGAGCACGGTGCTCCAACCACCTGAGCTACCTGGCCGGCCCTTCACTACTCTTAATCGCATCTCACCCGACAGTTGAGACTTTGGACATTTACCCACTTAACAAGATTTGCCTTAGAAAAACAGTCAGACTCAACTTTCTGGCCCTTGTCGTTTAAACAGCCTTTTCTGTGGTTTGTGTGCATGATCTTGCTTGTACAGTTTTTAACCTGAGTCAACCTTTTATTCAAGGGTTAAAATGTCTGACCTTATATTACAGTCCCTTCATTGCCTGGATTCAGGTGCCCTTGAGAGTTCATTTCTTGTGTCTTTTCTCATCTGTAAATAAGGATAAGTTAGGTATGAGGATTAAATAGAAAGCACGCAAGACATCACATGGAATACAGGAAATGCTCAGAAAATGTTAGCTCTTATAATTATTATCACTTTGTAAATGTCTGGACATTTTCCCCTACTTTCAGGTGATAAGGTTTACAAATTTTAAATACCATATTCCATTAATTCGAGGATACACATATTATCACTGATGGAATCTTAAGTTCCTTGGTTTGTGGTAATCTGTTAGATTCTATAAGGCAGAAAAATCTGTTCAAAAAACTGTTCATCTCAAAGCTGTATATAAAATCTGTAAAATATTTTTTAAAAACTTTTATTTACGTTTCTTTTTCCAGGACCCATCAACTCCAAGTCAAGTAGTTGTCTTCAATCTAGTTGTGGAGGGCGCAGCTCACACTGGCCCATGCCGGGATCGAACCAGCAACCCTGGTGTCGCGAGCATCGCGCTCTAACCAGCTGAGCTATCTGGCCGCCCTTATCTGTAAATTATTGTTTTGAATTCCAGGCCTGTTTTCATTTTCCCAGGATACCCAGGGTTAGGGTTACCCTGAGGGCAAGGATGGGTAAATAGGTGGGACCTACCTTGCCCTCCTCTGTCTTCAGCCTCAATAGCTTCACTTTTATCTTTAGGGGAAAAACATTTCTGCTTTTAAAAATGTTTGAAAACCCTAATCTGCATAGTTATTCAATTCTTCATTAGTTCCTGCTTTATGTCAACATAGTTTTTCAAGGTGTTGAGGGCACTTACAATTGTTAGTAAGGTAACTCTTAGTGAACCTTAAGAGAATGGTTTTATTAGAGGGGGAAGGGATTCGGATGAGGGCAGCGTGAGTAAAAGGGGTCAAATATATGGTACTGGATTGGAAACTAGACTTTTGGTGGTGAGCACACAATAGAGTGCACAGCACGTGCAGTGAGGATACGAGAAGGGGCAGCTTTGGGTTAAGTTTTAAGAAAGAAACATACAGAGACTTAATGCAGTTTAAATCTCAGAAGGCCAGGGGTCTCTCAGTTCTGAAAGACTGGGGCCCAGAATAAAGCTGACTGGAGGTTTGTATTGATAAGTATACAAGGGAGTAGCAGTGTTTTTGGCACGGTCAGTGAGACTCACTTATCACGTTATAGAAACAACCCAAACCAATTATGTTGATCTTCAAACAGCCGAAGCAGAAAGTCCTTGAGGTGAGGTATGTAACTCTTTTAAGGGACATATATCATATGTTGAAATTGTTTCACAGAGCTGAGCAGAGTTGAATCTTATCACTCTCAGACTTTTCTCCCAATTAGGTGAGAGGGAAAACCCAGAGTCAGCAGCCGCTTTTCTCAGGCAGGGTGAAGGGGAGACAAGGCCCCTTTCCAGATCTTTCTAAGACAGCTCATTGGGGGTCTCCATAGGGTTCCGCCTGGCTTGAGTTGTCGTCCCCCCTCCCCTGTGGGGGATCTTACTCGTCATTGGCTGCAAACCCTCTAGAGAAAAATAGACAGTCCCAGAGATGCACAGTCTCAGAGACTCTTCTTTCCTTAAGGAAAGACACGGGGGCGGGGGGAGGGCAGTCTGCTAGGCTGTTGTATGACAACAGATACCGAATTATATTGTTGTACACCTGGAATTTATATAATGTTATTAATCAACGTTACCTCAATAAAAATTTTTTTTTAAAAGAGTGAGTTTTGCTAATAAGGCCAAAGCCCTGGGTTCAAGCTTTATGTAGGTCATTGAGCATGACTGTACCTGCTACTAGCCCCTGTATCTGTGGTTTGTGATTCAGTGCAGATTGTATAAGAGCTGCTGATGGTGAGTGAGTCAGTGGCCGTCTTCTTGAGAAGGACAGTGTTTTGTCATTTATTCGACATACAGGCTCCATAGGCCAGCAGAAAACTGAGAAATGAAAAAGGTTCATTACCTTGCCTACACTAAGGAAGGCGTGTAGAAGATCTGAGAGCTTCTGTATCAGTCTTGAGAGGTGATGCTGTTCATTTAGTCTTGAATCTTTGAAACGTGTCAAGATCATATATAAATTCCAAGATGTAGCCCAAAACCAAATACAAATTCTTTCCAGGTTATCTTTCTTTGGGGAAATCGTGAGATAGGTAGTTTGCCTTTTCAGAATCTCCTGTACCATTGACTCACCAAGTACAATTTAAAACTTCAAAGGAGGTCATATTTTGACCATCTTAACATATCCCAAGCAGATAATACTGCTTGCTTCCCTCAGAGCTAGGCTAGCTTGCCCTTCATCCTCCTCTGTTGTCTCCCCTCACCTTTCTGGTGCTCCCTTAACTTTTTTTTTTTTTTTAATTTTGTATTGGGGAACTGTGTTTCTCTAGGGCCCATCAGCTCCAAGTCGTTGTCCTTCAGTCTAGTTGTGGAGGGCGCGGCTCACTGGCCCATGTGGGAATCAAACCGGCAACCCTGTTCAGAGCTCACGCTCTAACCAACTGAGACATCTGGCCACCCCGTCCCTCTTAACTCTTCTCACCCCTCTTTGGAACCACCTTTATGCCTCTGTGCATGATGATTGCGAAAGGTAGAGGTAATGTTAATGGAAACAGACTTCTGTGGGGCTCCAGGGAGGTACCGGCTTCCTCTCCTCACAGAGCTTAATGCCTTTTATTTAGCTCCTCACAGAAATTGAAAGGTGTAAAAAACTCAAATCTTTTAGTTTCCATTTAGCATTCCTCTGTCCCCAAAGCATTTGTTTTCTTACAGACTAGGCAACGGAATGTAGGAAAAGCAAAACTGGGAAAACAGCTTTTAAAGAAAATTGATTCCTGTATTAGGTAGGCTTCCCACTGTCCTCCCTCAAGTGACTAGGGCCTGTGTGGGCGAAAACAGTGTTGATCCTTTTTTGTGTGTTTATCTTTAAAAGTCTTTGGGTGACTTAGGAGTAGGGTGATTAATATTTTATATGTTTGTTTTAAAGAATTCATTTTTCTCTTTCTCTTGGTCAAGTGTTCCTCAGCCCAATGGGTGCTGCTGTGTTCTCTGAGACCTAGAGACGTGTCCCTCACCCTTCTTAACAACCAGGCCCCCCTTTTGCTTTCTGTATCCTGGAAAGTGCCCAACTAGCATGCACTTTGAGTCTGGTCTCACAGAGTCACAGAACAGCAGTGTTTCTCAACGGTTCATGCATGTTCCGTGTACCATTTTTGGAAGAAACATGACTCCTTGGTCTTTTCTTTGCCTTTTACACCATCTGCAATAAAACTGACAGAATTTAATTTGCTTTCTACCCTCCAAGGCAACACTACTCCAGTAAACATACCTGCCTCAGTAAAAGTGTGTACCTCCTAAATGATGGTCACATTTCTCCAGACAGACAGGCAGACCGTAGGCTCTGCGTTAGAATCTGCTGGGGACATTATTTTAGCATCTAAATCCTTAAGAGTAGTCCCCACCTTAAATGGTGATGATGGTACAGGGCTGAATGAGGGATTGTGAATTTAGTAAATGATGTTCTGCCAGTCAGGAAGCATCTTTGTCTTCTGGGAAGGTAGGTAGAGTGTCATAGGCTCTCACAGTAAGCTCTAGTTCTGGCTTTGTCCTTCATGGTAGTTCTTACGCTTTCCAGTATAGGCCTCGTCCTTGGTGACTTTGATTAGTTCTCCGTCTATAGACAGGTCCAGACAGAAGTACAACTGGCAGGGGTTGTAGACGAAGTTTGTAGGCAGTTGGGCAGCTTTACAGAATCAATCTTTACTTGCAAGATTGTTTGATAATGTTTAAAAATAAAACAAATTGGTTTTGTGGTTCCTCTGTTTGCTTTTACCTTCAATTAACTTCCCCATCTTCTGATTTTTTTTGGTTTCAGTGGTTCACCACCACCCTGCATTTACAGGGCCAGCGAGATACATTTACACAGCCAGGAACTTGGTTGCCTTTAAACGGTTTTATGCCTGGCAATTCGTCAGGAAGGTTGTTTTGGGGAAGTGTGGCCTCTCCACGTTAATAACATGATCCTTAATTGTTGAAAAAAATTATACAACCTTTAGCTTTACTGTAGTTTCCCATCCGAAAGCAGATGTTAAAACTGATTATTTTGGTGACTTAAACGTATTGAAATTCAACCTCATAAATCCTAGTCATTGTCTTACTATTTGTTGTGACATTTTGGGGCAAGTCTCTTTTTAGTTGATGTTTTAAAATTAGCTTTGAGATGCTAAATGCATTTATCTGTAAGGTATTGCATACTTTAAAAATGGGAGAGGGAAGGGCTCTTTAAAATTAAAAAAAAAATCTTTAGCTAAGGTGACAAGGGGGGAGGCTTTTCTTGGGAAAGACGCTACATATATAGAATTATGAGAAGTGTAGGCATGGCCCACTTATTTTTCTTTCCTTGGTTTTTTTAGAGTGAAGACATAGCCCAGAGAGGGAGGTGTAAAGCTACAGGTATGGGCTAACTGCTGGATGGGTTTGCTTCAGGGGCATCTTTTTAACCTTGCATGAGGCCTGTTGTGCAGATATGAAAAAATTGCCTTCAGGAAGGTGATGGCTTTTTCCCTACATTATAAGATATAATTTCCTGTTACTAGGAAGATAGAAATATTTCTTGTTCTCTTTCCCAACTCTTTCCCTTTAGGTATTTTCCAAGGCAGACATAACTCCCAGTTGAACTAGCTGCTGCCTAGTTCTAACAGCTGTGGGATGGGGAGGGAGGTGGGGGGAGGGTGTGTGTGTGTGTGTGTGTGTGTGTGTGTGTGAGAGAGAGAGAGAGAGTGTGTGTGTGTGAGAGTGTGTGTGAGTGCGTGTGTGTGTGTGAGAGAGAGAGAGAGAGAGAGAGAGTGTGTGTGTGTGAGAGAATGTGTGAGAGTGTGGGTGAGTGCGTGTGAGTATGTGAGAGAGGGTGTGAGTGTGTGTGTGTGTTGGGAGCAGTATTCCACACAGCATCTACCCAGCTAACTTCCGCCATTCCCATTTCATAGCTGGAATACCCCAAACTAGAACAAGGATGAGGATAGAACTTAATGGATTTCACACAGATAATACTTACCCTCCTCGAACCAGAATTTGTTCAATATTCTTATAATCTTACAATATTTTATAATCTTATAATATCTTATAATATTTTTAACTTAGTACTGGAGCTTAAAGAATTATACTTAAG
This sequence comes from Rhinolophus hipposideros, assembly GCF_964194185.1. Taxonomy (NCBI): domain Eukaryota; kingdom Metazoa; phylum Chordata; class Mammalia; order Chiroptera; family Rhinolophidae; genus Rhinolophus; species Rhinolophus hipposideros. Next base: position 12,912,837 of record NC_138056.1, read on the forward strand.
TTCCAGAGCTAGTTTAGGATCTGAAAATATGACCTAATTTGAAGGGTGATCACAATTTCACAGGACAGTTTATTAGGTCAGGTTTAGTCCCAGAAACTCCAAGGTAGGCTCTGACCTTATACTTTTGCTGACAGCACTAAGCTGAGAAGAGGGTCTTTCTGCTAGTCCTTATCTTTTACACTGATTCGGGGGGAGACAGTGATTAAGGATGGGGTAAGAAATGGAAAACCTTTTAGATTTCAAAAAAGGTGGTAGTTTCTTCCCCTTCAACCTAATCATATCCTCTCAATATACCGCCTATGATAATTTTACAGGCAAACCAACTTGCATAAACAATCACAAAACTGGGCCGGCCTGGTGGCTCAGGCGGTTAGAGCTCCATGCTCTTAACTCCGAAGGCTGCCGGTTCGATTCCCACATGGGCCAGTGGGCTCTCAACAAAAAAAAAAAAAAAAAAAAAAAACAATCACAAAACTGAGTGCTTTTTGTCTTACAGTGATTTTTAGATTTGAAATAGAAAAGTTTTTTGGTTTTGTTTTTTGGTTTTTACAATATTTCTATTCCTCCTTTACTTTAAAACTCTCCTCCCACGTTCAGAATTATTTTTTCATTGTCAAGACTTACTGGAAACTCACTGTGGTTTGTTTTAAAGTATACTTAACCATCATGTTTTTTGCAAAAAAGTTACCACAAAGTGAGATGCCAAAGAGATAATTATCAATATAGGTTAGTATGTTTTTGCATATGCAAGGTACTGGATTGGGAGCTCTCTAGGAGACCCACTAATTACATTAGAAGTACTCAAGTTTTGAAGTGACATTCAGGTCCATAAAGGTTTTAAGCTAAATTTTTAAGTTCCTCTGATTGGTTATTTTCAAGTTATATCAATTTCTATATTGCTTATGTCATCTAACTGCCAGAAGCTGGGAGAGGGGGATATCCAGCCCACTTAACTGAGGTTTTCACTTCCCTAGATTTTTATACTTTTCTTTACAGAGACTGTTGGTGATTTTTTAATGACGTAGCTTCTCTTTTATAATTTAGTAGTAGGCTCTAATTTCCTCTAAGCTCATATAACCAAACTTCACATTTTTGCCCTTTAAAACATATTTAGATTACCAGGGTGGAAGTATAAAAGCCCTTCACCTGTCGTTGAACTCCCTGGTTACATTAATATAGGCAGCCTGACATTTGCACGTGCCACCGGCGTGTTGTTGTTTTTTTTTTTTTTTTTGCTCAACTATGCTTTTCTGAATTGCTCTTTTACTCTTGACAAAACGAATGCTGTGATTTCTAGCACTTCTCTCTCTGCTAATCCAGTTTTTAAACTGTTTATTCCATTACAATATTGTAAATGCAGAGTGTGCTATTCTTTTGAGGGGTTTCCCTTATCAGCTGATGATAATCTTAAACATTCTCTGTATTCAAGGATTCCTTTAAATTCCCTATGTTGTGAACTGAACTTGAGTGAAGTGAAAGGTAACCCTAACAATAAAAATGGAAAGAAGGCCTCTGAAATTTGGGAGCCTTCAGCGATACAATTTTAATTGAGTCACTGCCTAAATGTTATGATCAGTTGATAATCTTAATGTTACAGCAGGCTGATTGTCCCTGCGCTCACAAAATCAGGCTCTGAATTGTTGTCCTTATTCAAGGCAAAGAAAACGGAGGCAGTCCGACAACCAATGAAAGAAGAGGACCCCACTAATGTAAATTCATAGTGAGAGGACCCGTGGTAAAAAGGAACTGAGGGAAAGTTAAGGCCTTCTTTTGCAGTGGACCCTTGGTAATGACTCTTCCTGCCATCTCTATTTCTAATGCATCCTTTGTGGCAAAAGCCTAGAATGTGTTTCTGATTAAGAAATAAGAAAACTTACGGGCAGTTTTCTGTGGATAACTTTTAATTCTACCTTTTCATTTTTCTCTTAACACCTGCATTTTTATATTTCCACAATCATTTTTATCATCATTTAACTTTGTAACCATTTTCTAAAGTTGACTGACTTGTGATTAATTTCTGTGCTTTTTTCCCCATAAGCATGTTGAATTTAATTATTCTGAGATAACTCTTGTGACCTGCCTAAAGAGAAGCATCCTCTTTCATGTAATAACATTTTCATCTTGTAGGTTTTTAAAGCGGTGTTGCTTTATAGAATCATAAAATGAATTTTAAAACAGTGCTCTAAATCAGTGCTTCCCAACATTTGGCTTGGTAAACTTGACTGTGAGGAGTGCTCATCCTTTCATACACCAAGCAGTGCCCGGCTACTCAGTAAAGTATCCTACATTTAAGTACTCTTGTTACAGATTGAAACAGATGCAGTTAAAAGCTATGTATTTTTAGTGAATAATAAAAGCATAACAATAACCAGTGGGATTCCTTAAAAGTTATTGATTCCTTTTTAAAAGTTATTGATTCCTTTTTAGTTATTGAACTAAAAAATCTAATTTGGTTGTTAACTGACCTCACAAATTTACTTCTTGGTCCAGGTAGCTTTCTGTAGGAAGAGGCATGTGATCCGCTCCAGTGTACATAGGAGAAAGTAGGACAAACCTAACCAGTAACTTAACCAGTCCCAGCTTGGGTTACCATCTTCTGCCTGTCTGGCAATCAGGGCTTGGTGAACTGTGGATTGCGTGCCAGTTGCACAGTCTCCTCTCAATTGTAACTTGTTTCTGCTTCCTCCTTGAATAGGATGGAAGAGGGCTCCTGCCACTTCTGTCTGTGAAGCAGTAGATCAAGTGAGCCGGGATCTCTGACAAAATAGAAAAGCATTTAGGTGCTATTAACAGTTTTACATTTTGGATGGTTATGTCTGGATATTGGACAGAAAACACAGTTTCTACCTTCTGGGGTCAAATGTAGACAGATGTCAGCCATTGTTACATAGACTAGAACATTTCGGCTGACACCATGACGTGCAGCCTTTCGTTATTTTTTACAAAGCAACTGTACATGTTTAGATTTCGTTCATTTACCTCTTTACAGGCTGAACATAACTTCTTTTTTTCAAAGTTCCCTGTGTTGTGAACTGAGCTTGAGTGAAGTGAAATCTTTGAGGTAAGGCAACCCTAATGATAAAAATGGAAAGAAGGCCTGTGAAATTTGGGAACCTTCAGCGATACAGTTTTAGAGTCACTGCCTAAATATTGAAATGCCACCATTTGTTGTTTGGAGGGATGTGGAGCTAAATTGAGAACGGGAGCACCACATCTGCCTTGACTGCTAAGTATATCCATCTCTGCTGCTCACCCACAATAGAATTTTTATGTGCGCATTCATTAATCTTGGTTTTAGCAACAGTTTAAAGGAGGACAGAAAACGAAGAGGCTTAGTTTACATTTCTCTGTCCTTCCTTGCATGTTTGAGTGTTTGTCCCTAGCAGGCTCCGGTTCTTTTTCATTATTAGAAAGGTCAAACAACTGAGAAGACATTATTTCCTAGTACTCTATCAAGAGGCAGAATGTTACAGTTCCGTTTTTATTTTTACCTTTTAAATATTCTGGCAAATTAGGATTCATAGCCAAGAAGTTCTGCCTTGTGCCACCTAATAAATAGCACAAAGCAACAAATTTTGAAGTCCTTCAGTCTGGTGAGGAGGCACACTTTGCTTTCAGCACCATTCGGAAAGCCAGATTGGTCCAGTGCGGGTCGTAGTGTGTGAGCAGTAAGTTTCTGGTGGCCATTTCTCTGGCCAGCTTGCCTCTGGCCTCCTTCTGATGGTCTGAACTGTTCCTCCTTATGTGACTGTTCTGAGGTCAGTTTGGACCCAAGCACTGTACTCAGTGCTGTCTTTGGCACATGGGAACTAAGTTCAGACTAAGGCTCAACTCAGCTCTTCTTTCCAAAACCATTTTCAGACCATATGAGGTGAGCTGCCTTTTTTTTTTTTTTCCCTTTTTTCCTTCAGGTAGTTTCAGGCTTTGAGGGCCCTCAAAAACTGGTTTGCAGGAAGGAGTTTGGAAGACGTGAAACAAGTTTGTGTTTCTTCCGCTCTGTTAGCCACTGCTGTCTTCATGGATCTGACACTCTATTTGTCTGACAGTGCACTCAGTACTGCTTCGCCAGGGAAAATCACACAAAACAAGCCTGGCGCATCAGCGCTTTCATTGTGTGCCGGGCTGAGCCTCCCTGCACATGGTCACAGCCCCCTTTTAATCCAGTACTCCCTTTCCTTTCTCCAGCCCTGCCTGTTTCTGTGGCACTTACTGCTGGTTTCCCTGAGCTCCTGTTTCCACTTTGTGTTTTTGTGGGGCCCAGGAAACTAAAGCTGTGTGTATTTGTGGATCAGACAAGTGCAGCAAGTTAATATCATTGGCTTCTGAAGGGGAGAGTGAGGTGATGGCTGCGTTTAAGTTGGATTTCCTTCCAGAAATGATGGTGGATCATTGCTCTTTGAATTCCAGTCCCGTGTAAGTATTTCTGTTGTCTAATTTTTTTTTTTTTATCATAAGCAGAGGAACTGGGTTGTCTTCTTGGTTATTTAATGAAAATAGTCCCTTAAAAGAGAGAAGAAAAAATTGGGTGAGGAAGCCAAAGCCCATGCTATTGTTATCTTCTATTGTTGTCTGATTCTGTGTCATTACTGCTGGTGAACTTGAGCTCTAACTAAGTTCTGTACTTAAGGGTCCTGTTGATAAATGACCAGCAGCATCAACGCGAGTGTGCTGGCTCCTGTCTCTTCAAACTGTTTTCCCGTATGATAGATTCTAGCATCGTTTTTTAACTGTAGCTTTATTGCTTTGGATTGGATATGTAATTTCAAGTAATTTGGGGGGAAGTTATTTTTAATGATCAAATTCTTAGACTCATAGCAGAGAGAGTGTATTTAGTAGTATATACAGAATGCTATATTGACATGTATACTGTTATTCTGAGTTTTGATTCCCCCCCCCCAATCTAATTGAAAATACAACACAATACATGATTTGGGAGGTATCAGATGCCCCCCCCCCAAAAAAAAATCTAGATCAGTCTTGATTGGCAAATAAATTTTCAATATGGGAATGAGAGGACTCATCCGTTTACAGTACTGTTGAGGAGGTGACAGGAAGTGAGTGCCCTTGTACCAGCAAAAACGCCAACCTGGCCCTGCGTTGTAGCTATCGGGAACCTGAAGTTTGGGCTTTATAGAGAACATGTTTCTAACTCCTGATTTCAGTTACTTTAACCAGGCTTCAGAGTATCTTGGAACCTCAAGTAAATGAGTCTTAGGTTATTCAAAGCCAGGAATATTAAATGGTAGAATATTCCCTAGATAGCAGGTGGTAGTTGCACGTTTTTGAGTTTAGGCCTCCATGTGCAAATCAGGCTTCGCTGGGCTTGGGTGTAACAGGTGTGGATAACAGCAGCTTCTGAACAGCTCTTCGTGGAATAATTTGGGAACCTCAAAGTTAGCCTGCTTGCTTGTTTGAAATATTAGGTTGGTGCAAAAAAGTTTTACCAACCTAATAGATTCTAGCCTTCTCTGTAGTCTCCAAAATAATAATAATCTAGATGTCTTTTTGTGAGAGTTCCTTCCTGCTAAATTCTGTGTTAGCGGGAGGTAGCAGGTGGAATCACAGTGATGCCGTGATGGAGACTTGCTACATAGCGGAACCCCTCCCGTGTACAGGCATATGAGCCCCAGAAACAGGATTTCGTGGCTCAGGTCAGCTTGCATTGTAACTCTCTCTCTAGGCCTTGCCATTGCCTAGAGCTCAATTCTTAGGTACAGCCTTTTTCCTTAGTCTGTTTTCTCATCTTTTAAGTGGTTGCACTGATTCAGTATCCCATGAAATCTGGACCGTGGAACACTGCATGAACGTTATCTGGAATGTAAAAATGCAGACGGTGGGGCCCATGCGCAGATAATCTTATGCTGCAGGGATGCCTAAGAATCTGTTGTCTAACAATACCTCACGTGGGTGTCCTGCACACTGAAGTTTGAGAACTAACAGGCTGAATACAGGTCATTCTGAGTAGAGGTAATCAAGGACTAGACTCTTCTGTCATTTTTTCCCAAGTGCATTCGCATCTGTTTTAGTCATCTGTCTTCACAAAAGCGCTGTGAGGTTCATTGCCCCTGTTTTACAGATAAGAAACCCACTTGGGAGAGATTATAAGTGACTTGCCTGAGGAGAGTTGGTGTCTGCCTTGGGCCTGCAAAGCAAGTTTCATGGTATACTCTCGTTGTTTTTGCCCCTAGACCAGGCCTCACGTGTCACTGAGCAGTTACCATCAACTCTTCTCACACCAAAACACCACAGAGCTGGGCAGAAGAAAGATCTGGAGAATGGTGTGTGCTTGCTCCTGCTTTCTTGGATTCTAAGCCCTTTTTGCTCTTAGTACTTTTAGCAGGCTTGACATCAGTGATTTTCTCTCTGAAGTGATATTGCCTAGGAATGTGATCTAGCGATGTCTTATTTCCAAATTTCTTTACAGCAGAGAAGAATTGGTGGAAGAGCTGTGGAAAGGCTTTGGGGACCTGGGCCATAGTTCTGTTCGCATTTGTGATAATGTCCTTGATTCTGTTCTGATCGCTCTTCAGCTTCCAGGTTCTTCTTACTTTGCTTGCACCCTAAGACATGGCTGTTCTCCAGGGCTTGTATCTCAGGTCTTTTCTCTTAGGTCTTCCATTGCCTAAGGGGGCACTGATGTGCTTTTCTGATTCTCAGATCTCTATCCCCTAAATGTCCCCTGAGCTCTATAACTTTGTTTTAAAAACTGTTCATTGATTACCTCCATATGGAGGCTTCCCCACGCAAACAAGCCCCCATATTGTCTGCACTAGAATCGATCACTTCTATTTCCTCATCTTCTTGATTGAGTAATCTCCAAGTTCTAGTGGATCCTGTCCCACCCAACCCCCCGAAATTTCTCAGTGTTGCCTGAGACTGGTTCCTAACTTTTGGAACTAATATTTTCAAGAGCCTCCTGACCTCCATATTTCCTCACTGTATTTCATTCTCTTGATTATTGCCCAATATCTTTTAACGCACAAATGTGATCACTTCCTGTTTAAAAATCTTGGAATAAAGGCCAAGCTTTTCAGTATAGCATGGAAAGGCCCTCACTGGGTCTTTCTAACTCTCTATTCTCATTGATTTTCTAATATGTTTTCTTTTTTTTCTAATATTTTAAAATATTTTTATACTCTCCCCTAACTTTATCAAGTCCTTTTTCTACCTTTCTAATGTTACCGCACTGTCCTTTCCTTTTTGAGTGAGACCTTAGCATTTCCTCTTCACCTCTTAGGCTTTCACACCTCCATGCTATATAGCACTTTTTCCAGCTGCTTAGTCCATTCAGCTTAAATGCCTGCACACACACCTCTCCTCGAAATAAAATAGAGCCACGTTTTCCGCAGAACTTTTATTCCTTTGTTAAAGCATGTGTAGGGGATTACAGTGGGCCCATCCGTTTGCTCAGTGCCATTACCTCCAGGGCAGGACTCACTCAGTCCACTTTAGTAGACCCTTATAGTGCATAGTGTCTAGCACATAGTAGGAGTTTGGAAAATACAGTTGAATGAATGATAAGTCCCGTGGGTTTTTTTTTGTTTGTTTTTGCATTCTTGTGTGTGTGTGTTTGTTTTTGTTTTAAGAGAGGGCATAGCTCACAGTGGCCCATGCGGGGATCGAACCGGCGACCTTGGTGGCAACCTTGGGGTTATTACCACCACGCTCTAACCAACTGAGCTAACCGGCCACCCCTGAGGTGTTTTTTTTTTTTTTAAAAATAGAGATGATTACAGAGATGAGGACTACAGACATTATCTCATAACTCGGGGAGGAAGGTTGAAAACCTTCAGAAGCAGATTGGTAGCTGTTCTGTTGTTGAACGGTCACATAAAAACCTTTATTGATAGCTTTTTCTCCTAGTATCTAACACCCCAGCTAACATAGGGAGATCTCCCTTTATCCAAATGAAAATTAGTTCCTTCCAACATAGACACATTCTGTCTTGTTCCCACTAGAGAACAGCTGGTAAGTAACTGAGGACAGTATTTCTGGGTCCTTTTTATTTTGATGGTCTTCTGTGCCAGTTTTTTCACAGCCCAGTATGTGAGCCAGAGGGACCTGGTAGGGGTGGGTGGTGGCTGGAGATTGGGATGCAGCAAGTATTTGTGGCTGCTGGAGAGGAAAAGGGATTGGTAAGTATCTGAAATTTTTCCGTTTGTGTAATGAACAAATGGAGGTCAACAGGTAATGATAAGAAAGAATGAAAAAAATAGTGAAAGATTTCAGAAATGCGTTTTAAACAGATGCAAAAGTAATATTTGCCAGCCTGTTTGGCTGCAAGGAACAGATACCCACTCAAGCTAGTGTATATGCAAGATTTTCTTGTAAGGACTGCTATGGACTATGCTATAATATAATCTGGAACCCCACAGCTGGAAGACCTGGAAACTATCCTTCTGACTCAGGACGCATGTTCTGCTCTCCCTACGTGTGCTGCTGTTTCTGCTCTTCGTCTGCCTTGTAACTTCGGTTGCAGCTTGGCTTTCTTTATCTTGCCACTGCCCTTCCAGCCTGTCTTCTGATCTCTCTCTCTCTCTCTCTCTCTCTCTCTCTCTCTCTCTCTCTCGCTGTCTCTCTCATTGAGATATAATTTACATAAAATAAAATGTACCCCTTTAAACTGCACAGTGCATTGATTTTTACTACATCCACAAAGTTGTGCAGCTATCACCACTGTCTAATTCCAGAATATTTTCATCACCCTGAAAAGAAACCCTGTACCCATTAGCAGTCATTCCCGCCCCTTCTCCCCCTCCCCACTCCCCATTCCTAGGCAACAACTAGCCTACTTTCTGTCTCTGTAGATTTACCTATTCTGGGTATTTCATATAAATGGAATCACACAGTATGTAGCCTTTTGTGATTGGCTTCTTTCACTTAGCATGTTTTCAAACTTCATCTATATTGTAGCACGACCCCTGTTATCTCTTGCTACTGCTCTTTCATCTTGTCAGCTTAACTCACACTGTCTCTAGTTGCACCTTTTCCACTTCTGGCTTCACCGCTGCCTGTTTCTGTTAACCATTTCCAGATTCTTTGGAGCAGTGTTGTACAATAGAACTTTCTGTGATGATAAAAGTATTCTATGTTTCTGCCATCCTATGTGGCAGTCGCTAATTACATGTGGCTAGTGAGACTGAGGAACTGGTTTTTTTAAATTAAATAGCCACATGTGGGTAGTGGCTGTTGTCTTGTTCAGTGCATCTGAAGAGGAATTTGACAGGCAAGGCCTATCTTTCTGTTTTAAGCATCCGTCATGCTATTAGTTTTCTGGCCAGCCAGTGCTTCCGCATGTTGGGCTAAGATTCACCCCCTGGTCTAGTCAGCTGGGGCTTGCGAGTGGGAAGGAAGTGGTAGAGAGCATCAGCTCTGCTCCCTGAGCTGGGCCTGGGGCTGGGAAGTTTCTAGAAGGAGAAAGATAGGAGAAAGAAGCGAGAGCTTAGGAGTTTTGAACAGATAATGTGCTTTGAAAATAAAGCTCTTTGTTTTCCCTCCGGTTTCTCTTCCAAGTTGGCTCTCTGCTCTGTTTCCCTATGGCATGTTCTATTGAGAATCAGCTAGACGAGACAGCCTCTGGTCCTGATTTCTCAGTTTCTCGTTCTTAGTGGTTTGCCACTTGGTGCCATTGTTGCTTCTGCTGTCAGAAACGGAACATAGAAAGAGGTGGGTTAGTGCCATGCCCCTCCCCTTAAGTACTTGCTGCCTGTTATCTACCCTCTTCCCGCACTGCTGCAGACCCTGCTTTTTTTCTCTCTCCCATCTTGCTTTCAGTTCAGTACTTCACAGAAGTACTGGCAGTTCCCACAGAAGATAAGAATTCCACAGACTTGCCTCTTAGGAGTGACAGGGACCCTGTCACTTCTCCAGGCGGTTCTTGAGCAGGCGTAATAAATACGCAGAATTCATGGTCGCTGACCCTGAGGAGCTCTCCATCAGGGGGGACATAAGTACAGATTTGAGAGTGGATTTAGCGACATGTAGAAAATGCCATACTTGGACAATGGGGGATCCTTGGCGCATCACACTGGGGGTCTTGTCCCCAGGTGACTTGCTTTTGCAGCGGTTCCTTTTAAATAAGGACAACATGCACACTGGAAGTATGTGTGGAAGGTTGCAGAAGAGCATTATTGCTTATCTCTTCAGACACAATAACAGTTGATGAGAAAGTTTCTGACTGCTTGTTACATATACATAGGTATACATGTGGTTGCTTCTCTTTTTTCCCTCTCTGCTGATGTTGCCACTTTTATTTCTAACTCTGTCATCTTCATGCGCTCCAAAGAAATGTTATCCTTATTCACCATTGTATGCCACATCTAACATAGTGCCCGGCCTGTGTAAGTCAGGGCCCAGTATTTACTAGAGGGAGAGCTAAGCCAGGGCCTAACTCCAGTTGCATGATATCCACAGTATCTTGAACCTGGCCTGATAATTTGCTGTGCTCTAGAAATGCTTCTCAAACTGCTGAAAGGACTGTGTCCTGCCCCTGCCCCCAGCTTATAAAATCCAGTATAAAACAGTTGAATAGAAAAACAAAATAATAAGGTGTGAATTTGTATTTTGTGTCTTATTAGATTGAACATTTATAAAATCACTTGATCCAACCGCTGTAAAAGTTTCTAACGAGTTCAGTTTGAAGATTGCCCCTGGTCCTTGGCACTTAGAGTAGTAGCACTGCTCTTGGGGATTCTTCTAATGAATTGGTATTGGGGGGGGGGGTTTGTTCATGGAGTAGGTGGAGTGAAGAAACGAGGGATTTAGAGAGTAAAGAGAAAGGAAGGGCATGTATCTGGAATGCTGAGGCTCTACTGAACTGTCAGACACACCGTAATCCACATGTGTTGACTATATTGATGCTTCTGCACTAAACAATGATGATGAAAGTTTAGAAACGGCACACGAGTTCAGGAGAAAGGGGCAAACTGAGAACAGTGGCCTCCACTGTAATGCAAATGAATAAACCCCTGTCTCTGCAGAAATAGCTGTCAGCTTCCTTAGCAAACACTCTGAGCACCACTGGGGTTTTGTCTTACTTAACTCTTCCTGGAATAAAAATATGATTAAAGATTAGCAACATTTTAATAAAATATTAAAATTGGTGATTAAACTTGTTGGGGGCAGGTCATAGGGAGTAACATTCATTGTTTAAGCATAGTGCTTTTTTAAAAAAATCACGGTAGCATGATTTCTGTTAGAACATTAGATTTAGGCTTCTAAAAGCAGTTACATTATATTTTTGGAACAACTTGCCACATGTGCTTTTAAATTAATTGGTTAAAGGAAAACCAATAAAACAGTGCATCCCAAAACACTTAAAAGCAAACAAAAATGGTAGATTGATCCTGTGACCAAAAAAAGGCTAGATGGATTCTGTGACAGTCAAGTAATCATAGGAGATAATAGCTGCTCTTTAATTTGTGAGCCCTCTTTATGAAGTGCATTCACTTTTATCTGGGCTAGTTGCTTAAATGGAATTGCTGAGAAAAGAAATCTCTCCCTTCCCACATTGAGCGCTTCCTTTGAACCAGGCGCTGACTGTAGCAGGTGTGGCTACAAGAATGAATAGGAAATAAAATAGTTTCTGCCTTCAAGGAGCTCTAGGCTAAGAGCTAGAGTGTGGGGAGACTTCACAGACACAGCAGGGAGAGTTGGTCTCTATCCCATAACCATTCATCTCATCAGCGTTTGAGATTTAGTTAGTGCTAGGTTCAGCAGAGGTGATGTGAGAATAGCCCCTGTGGGTGTTTACTTACAAGAGATTTAGGAATTAAAAGGCAAAGGTTGAGCTGCTTTCATAGATTCAGCATTCTCAAGGATCTTTCAATATTCCAAAAAAAAAGTGGTGGAAAAGCTACTGTTTTTTCTTTCATGAAAACTAGCATTTTTTTTAGAACTGGATATTAAAACATGGCAAATTTGAATATGATAATGTGATTCTGGATTAAACAGCAAACACTAACAGAAAAGTTAATTATGCGAGCTGTTTGGAATTTAAGTTATTACTTTAGGTAAACAGTGGTAGGAGAAGTTCTTTGATGTATTTTGAGTGGTGGAAATATTTATTGTGCAAGAATCCCCCAGGTTCTTGGCAGTTGCAGGGCTAGCAAGGAAGGTATTAAAGTTAGCATTAAAAGTTTGGTGTAATAGGATTGGAGGAATTTGTTGACATTGTAATGGTTGCAGTTGGTAAGGGAATTAACCGGTAAAGTCTTGGAAAAATAGTATATTGGATAACTTAGAAACAGTAAAAACCCAGAATGATGGCATCATTGTTTATACTTATATAACCATCATTTGTCAGAGTTTAAGAGGCAAAGCTTTGTTTTAGTCTGGGGGCCTAACTCGAGAGAACCAGGATTAACATGTGAGACAGCCACAGAGGCCAACATTCTAGTCAGTTCTGAGCTCAGGCCTTGGAAATCAAGTGCTTCTGTTTGAATGTCTGCTGAAAGAAAACTTTTTACCTGTCATTGTATACATTGAGAGTCCTGAATCTTATTCATAATCAGTAGTCCTTTGTGATTTTACAGACATTTAAAAAAGTTATGTGAACTGTGCTTAAAAATTACTAAATTTTGCTTTAGGAACTTTACCTCTTAAGTTCTTCTGAGAATTCTCATGCTAAACAAGGAATAAGTGAAACTCAGTTTCTTAATTAAAGCCCGGGATGTCCTAATCAGAATGGTGACTTTAGTTTGGGATCTAATTATAATGGAAGGGGGAGGCCATGGTGAGGGGCAACCGGGGAACTCTGGTAACTCATAAATTGAGTGGAAGTAGTGAAAGGAAGTAAAATTTTCCCCCTACTTTTCGAGAAAGTAGTTGACATCTTTACAGCAAAGAAAACTCCCTCTGGAAAGCAACATGAATACATAAGAGTTTTATTTTATCTAATGCAGCTCAAAGAAAATGAACGGCACCCTGGACCACCCAGATCAACCGGATCTTGATGCTATCAAGATGTTTGTGGGCCAGGTTCCGAGGACCTGGTCTGAGAAGGATTTGAGGGAACTCTTTGAACAGTATGGTGCTGTCTATGAAATCAACGTCCTAAGGGATAGGAGCCAAAACCCTCCTCAGAGCAAAGGTGAGGGCTTCGGTTTTGCATAGTAATTTCTGGCGTGTGCATGCTGTTTTCTCATTGGCACAATGTTCCTGTGGTAATGGGGAAGGGGGATGTCTGTCATTTTATAGTGGCTTATATTCCAGCCCAGACACACTTAATGGCTTAAAAAATAAAAAGTTAAGGCGACTTCATGAGGATTATTTGTAAAATGGATCTTGAGCAGTCCTTTGTGAGAACTCCGAATTCAAGAGACAGTCTCATTTGATCTTGGGAATGGATTGACAAAAATAAAGTGTAAATAAACGAACCATATAAGGTTTTCTTTAGTGTTTTGGCTAGGATAAGCTGAAAGAAGAAGACTGTCCATGTACCCATGGATTTTTGTTAGTGTTTGTAGATGATGGCTTAGCAATGAGGAGGGAATATGGATCTGAGCTTTACAAGATTTACTTCCTCCCTCATATCCCCAGTAAAGATACAAAGCACAAAATCTACAGATCTGTCAGCTCCATGTGCTGTTAAAAGCTTAATTATATTTGATGAGAACCAAGAGTCCACAAAAGGATAGTAAGAGGTTCTCCAAGTCATTTTATAATTTAATAAATGATCATGATGTTTGAGGCATGTGGTAGGAATTGGCTACAATGTAAGGAGTGGTTTATTCTTGGAAAGAGTTTCTCGTAGACTCCATGCCTCGTAGACTCCATGCCGCACGAATGCAAAGCCCCGGTCTTGTCTGGACCTGAGTCATCTTGCCCTGTACACTACCTGTTGCTCCAAGTAGGGTGGGTTGAATGGCATGGTATTGTGACCTCTGTAAGGGAAGTCATCTTTCCCGAAGAAGTTATAGGAGCAGCAAAAGAAGAATTTTAATAGAACTGAGAGAATATAACAATAAAGAAAATGCATAGAAAATGTGGGGGGTTTTTTTGTGTCCCCTCCCCGCCGCTAGGTTCTGTGTCTCTCTCTCTGTCTCTCTGTGTGTTTCTCTCTGGCTAATATTAATAAACCCTGCCCTTTTTAAGTTCCAGTGTATCTGGGAGTGCTCTAGGAATTGTCTACTTTCCAAGGACTGGTTTGATTTTCTGAAATCTTGCTTATTGCAGGGTGCTGTTTTGTTACATTTTACACCCGCAAAGCTGCATTGGAAGCACAGAATGCTCTTCACAACATGAAGGTCCTCCCAGGGGTAAGAAATCTACTAGTTAGTGGGGCTGTGGGGGTTTTGACACGTGGAACGTGCTGATGCATGTCAGGTGCACCCTGAAAACCAGTTTGGGCAAAGGGCGACTGCCACAGGGATTGATGTAAAGGGACATTTCAAAGAAGATAGGCTGAAAGTAATTGTCTCTCAGCCAAGAGAATTTTGACTTCTTGACTCAGCATTCTACCTATTCTGGTATTTTGTGGGGGAAAGATCATGAAGCAGACGTGAGTCCAATAGAAGTCTTAAGGCTTTCGTTTTGGTATTCCCTTAGAACCCTGATTTATATTCCTGAATGCCTTCAATGTGTGCCATGGTAATATTCATTTTCAATTTTAGATGCATCATCCTATACAGATGAAACCTGCCGACAGTGAGAAGAACAATGGTAAGCAAGCACATAAGCCCTCCCCTTACCAGGTTTCTTCTTAGTTCGTTTGCTGTTTCTCATGGCATCCAGATTGTGTAGTGCTGTAAGTAATTTCTTTTTGAGGTAGAATTAACAAACTATATTAGTTTTAGGTGTACAATATAATGTTTCAATTATTTGTGTATATTGTAAAATGGTCACAATACGGTAAGTCCAGTTAACATCCATCACCATATGTGGTTACAAAAAAATTTTTGTCTTGTGATGGAACTTTTAAAATCTACTTAGCAACTTTCAAGTATGCAATACAATGTTATTAACTGTAGTTACCATCCTGTACCTTACATCCTCTTGACTTACTTATTTTATAACCGGAAGTTTGTGCCTTTTTTGTCCTCCTCCCACTCCCTATCTCTGGCAACCATCAGTCGTCTGTTCTCTGTATGAGCTTGGGGTTTTGTTTTCTTTTTAAGATTCCACATATAAGAGAGCTCATACTGTATTTATCTTTCTCTGTTTGACTTTCAATTAAATAATGCCCTCAAGGTCCATTCGTATCATTGCAAATGGCTAGATGTCGTTCTTTTTTATGGCTGAATAACATTTCATTGTACACATACACACACACCACAGTTTCTTTATCCATTCATTCATCTGTGGACACTTAGGTTGCTTCCATATTTGGCTGTTGTAAATAATGCTAGAATGAAAATAGGGGTGCATGTATTTTTTCAAGGTAGTGTTTTTATTTTCTTCAGATACATACCCAAAGTAGAATTGCTGGATCATATGGTAGTTCCAGTTTTAATTTTTTTTTTTTTTAAGATTTTATTGGGGAGGGGGAACAGGACTTTATTGGGGAACAGTGTGTACTTCCAGGACTTTTTTCCAAGTCAAGTTGTTGTACTTTCAGTCTTAGTTGTGGCAGGCTCAGCTCCAGGTCCAGTTGCCGTTGCTAGTTGGAGGGGGTGCAGGAGTCGAACTGGCCACCTTGTGGTTGAGAGCCCACTGACCCATGTGGGAATCAAACCAGCAGCCTTTGGAGTTAGGAGCATGGAGCTCTAACTGCCTGAGCCACCGGGCCGGCCTCAGTTTTAATTTTTTTGAGGAACCTCTGCACTGTTTTCTGTAATGGTTGCACTAATTTACATGCATTTACCTTCCACCAACAGTGTACAAAGGTTCTCTTTTCTCCACATTCTCACCAACATCTGTTGTTTTCTTGTCTTTTTGATAATAACCATTCTAAGAGGAATGAGGTGATAATATCTTGTAGTTTTGACTTGCATTTCCCTGATGATTAGTAATATAAAGCATCTTTTTATGTACCTGTTATCCATCTGTTTGTCGTTTTTGAAGGGGGGGGTGTCATTTCGGATCCTCTACCTTTGTTTTTTCAATTGGGGAACAGTGTGTTTCTCCAGGGCCCCTCAGCTCCAAGTCCAGTTGCCGTTTTCAGTCTGGTTGCAGGGGCCGCAGCCCACCATCCCATGCAGGAATTGAACCAGCCACCTTGCTGTTAAGAGCTCGCTCTCTAACCAGCTGAGCCATCGGGGCGCAGCTCACTGGCCCATGTGGGAATCAAACCGGCAACCCTGTTGTTCAGAGCTCATGTTCTAACTGAGCCATCCGCCCGCTCCCTCCACCTATTTTTTAATTAGATGTGGGTTTTTTTGTCTTGAGTTAAATGAGTTAACCCCTTATCAGATACATGATTTGCAAATATTTTCTCCCATTCAGTATGTTGCCTTCTCATTGATGATTTCCTTTGCTCTGCAGAGCATATTAATTTGACGTAGTCCCACTTGTTAATTTTTGCTTTTGGAGTCATATCCAAGGAAGTCATTGCCAAAACTGATGTCAAGGAGCTTACCAAGCCTATGGTTTTCTTCTAAGAGTTTTATGGTTTCAGGTCTTAAATTCAAGTCTAATCTATTTTAGTGAATTTTTGTGTATGGTGTAAGAGTGGTTCAGTGCTCTAAGTAACCTGTCATCTAAATTGTCTGTTTTTTCTTTAAAATAAGTATGAAAAATAACAGGTATATACAGTTAGTTGGTAGGGAAACATTACAAGAACTTTTTAGAGTAAAGTGGAATGTCTGGTCAGTATAATTTCTTATTGACAGAAGTAAAGGGGGGAAATAAACAAGTTAGGAAGGAGAACTTAGTCCTCAAGAGGAGAGTCAGAAAAGGAAAGTGGACAGTTAAACTCTGAAAGATGTTTTCTGTAACTCTTGTCCTGTCAATTAAGGGTGAAAACTCGTTCTTTAGTAGTATTGCTACGGAGTAAGAGCCAACAGTTACTAAGTGCTAGGCAAGAATCTAAGCACTGTACATTAAATGCCTGCAGCTACCTTTGAGGTAAACCCGGTTATCCCTAGTTATCAGATGAAGAACAGGCACAGAATGGTTAAGTAACTTTTACAAGATCACAGAGCTACTATATTTCATCTAAATGCTTCCAATTAGAATTTTAAGATACCACTGTTTATAAGAGGAGGTGCTAAATTATTAAAAAGTGTGTATCCTAGAATCCGTGAAATGTGGTGTAAGGGCACAGAATCAGGGTTCAAACCCAGGTGGTCCTGCCTGCAGAGTCTGTGCTATATACTGCCTCTTTAGTAATAATGTTCAAGCCTTTTGTGTTTTACTCTCTTAGCAGTGGAAGACAGGAAGCTGTTTATTGGTATGATTTCCAAGAAGTGCACTGAAAATGACATCCGAGTCATGTTCTCTTCATTTGGGCAGATTGAAGAGTGCCGAATATTGCGGGGACCTGATGGACTGAGCCGAGGTGGGTCCATTTTTAGCTGTCAAAGATACTTGTCTTAAATTCTCTTTTTAGTAGGACCAGTGAAAACCAGTGATCCCTAGGCAACATGGCTCTGTCATGGAAAGGTTAGGAGTGGTGTTGTATATCTAGGTCCAGTCACAACTCCTCTTCCCAGTTGATCCCTTTTATATTTTCCCAGCACCCTTAAGGAGTCTATATTCTGCACTCCAGCGTCATGTATCTTTTTGTGCTCGAAGAGGTTTTTTTATTTTCCTTTCTTTTTTTTGTTTTCCTCTTCCCCTTTTGGAGAGATTGTTGATGCCAAAATTGGAAACACTTCCTTCTCAAGAGGAACTGAGGATACCCCTTAAGGACTTTGTTTCCTACCTGTGCTTTCCTGGTTTTCCATTATAGCACTTAATCGCCCTGGTGTAACATATCTGTCTCTTCCACTACATCATGAGCCCCCGAAGGCAGGAACCATGTCTTTATTGCTAGCATCATAGTAGGTGCTCAATAAATGTCTATAAATAAATAAGTGAATGAATGAGTTATTGACCCTTCTCTTACCAGGTTGTGCATTTGTGACTTTCACAACAAGAGCCATGGCACAGACGGCTATCAAGGCGATGCACCAAGCACAGACCATGGAGGTAGGGAACAGATGAATGAAAGAGGGACGTTCCGTAGCTGAGAGCACCCAGACGTTTGGTCTTCAAAGCCCAGCAGCATGCACAGTATCTGGTTGCCGTGAAAGTTAAGCATGCCAGACGTCTTCAAGTTAAAAATTGATGCTTTCGTTAACATATTGAATGTTATTAAAATTAACATACTGGATGGAACTAGTTGCCTTTTTTAATCTTCTTTTATCATTTACAAGTGTCAGGAAAAGAATCATTTGGCAATTAGTGAAATTAGAGTGCAGCCTGTGTGTCACTAGAAAGGAGGATGTTTTTCCTTCCCCCAGAAGGAGAAGTTTGACCCTTTCGTTTTGGTGTTCTCACAGGGTTGCTCATCCCCCATGGTGGTAAAATTTGCTGATACACAGAAGGACAAAGAACAGAAGAGAATGGCCCAGCAGCTCCAGCAGCAAATGCAGCAAATCAGTGCAGCATCTGTGTGGGGAAACCTCGCTGGTCTGAATACTCTCGGACCCCAGTATTTAGCAGTGAGTCTTTGTGGTTTGCTTTCTGCGGACTGTGCAAGCTCCCAGCTGTTTCTTCTTCTGCTGTCCCCAGCTAACAGACAGAATGGCATTTACAACTTTTGGCACATTGAAATTTTATGTCAGAATTCAGGCAATGCAATGTTCTTTAAGTCCTTTCCTCTTCCCTCTCCCCGCCCCCCCCCCCCACCTCTCTCCCTCTCTCTCGTCACACATCTTTGGTTATATCTTGAGGCTTCTGCTACAATTAAAGTGAAATCCTAATTTCCTGATAAAAAGATTTAGAAACATCTCATGTGTCCCTACCCCTAAGAAAAAAATATTCCTAAGGGAATCTTAACTACCAAATATCTTTCTCCATGTCTCTTTCTACCAGATGTAGAGGGCATCATTAAAGACCTAATTGAGTCTCCCTGAAAGTATGATAAATGTTCCTTTCTACTGACTAAGATCAAGCATGGACATTATTAAATGAGTATTACAGATGTATATTTGAGTTCACTATGTCATAAATAGATTTCTTTTAATCTGATCTCCTGTTGAGTTTGAGTCATACAGTCCAAAAGAGGGGCAGGTTCCAGTTATTTAGATTTACTGGGTCTTTAATGTGTTATAGGGGATTATCACTGCTTTGACCTCTAAAAGAATTGCAGACAGGACAACACAATTAAAACCGTGTCATCTGCGAATCAGAAATGACAGGTCATCTGTGAAGCTACCAGTGAAGGAAAATAAATGGTGAAAGCACTCCATTTATATGGATAGTCCAAAAATATACACATAGGAATAGTCATTCATTCCTCATCCTTTCAAAGATTATTTGGCTAATTTGATGCCCGTTAGTCTCCATAGTTGTAAAATGTTAGAGGAAATCCCAGTTTATCCTAGCTACTATTTCTCTGAAGTCAAAAAGTGTAGATGGTTAGGGGTGGCCGATTAGCTCAGTTGGTTAGAACATGGTGCTGATACTGGCATCGAGGTTGCCGGTTCAGTCCCCACATGGGCCACTGTGAGCTGTGCCCTCCTTAAAAAGAAAGACATTGAAGCAATAATCGTTAAAAAAGTGTAGATGATTGTTCTATTTCAACAGATTAAGTTGTTTCTTAATGCTAGGACATTGCTTAAAAGTTCAGAAACTTCAAAGAGATTTTAGTCTTCTGCAAAGTGATAATGCTTTGAAAGTGATCTCTGTGATACTCATTTACTTTTCTTAGAGAGTTTTGGAGCCTTTATTCAGGGAACACTCCCCTTTTTATTGTCATTGCAACAAATGCATGATGGCATATGGTGAAAGCTACGGTCTCTAAGTTAGGTGTGATCCCTCCCTAAGAGCTCTTCTCACGTAGAGAGAAATGAAGGTGCCAAGTACAGCATGCGCGGTCCACGAGCTGGACTGAACACATTGCCCACGGGACTTAGGAAGACGGGAATGAAGACACGGCTGCTACTGGGCTGTGGAAGGGGTAGTGCAGCGTCATACTTCGGAGGTTCCTTCTGGAATATGGGGATTGCATTTGATCTCTATTGGACTAGAGCAGTGGTTCTTAGTAATTGTGGGGTTGTGGGCCCCTTTGAGAACCTGGTGAAAATTGTGTGTATGTGCATTTTTTTCATTCTACTTCTGGAGGTTCGTGGACCTTCTGAAACCCATGGACTAAAGGGATTCACGATGACAGAGAAACCAGGTTAGATATTTAAGGGAGTGGAGAACAGGTTGACTAAAGGATCTAGAAACAAGAATACCAATTATCCATAAGGAACAGTGATTGTGTTTGTATGGAACAAAGGTTTTCAGCAGGTTGGTTAGATGAAGGTTGCAGTTTGCTAAGATACAGAATAAGGTCAAGGTTATGGAGATTCAGAAGCTCATGGACAGCTCTTGTTTCGTTTGTTATGGGACACCCATTCAAAGAGAATGTTCACTGAACTGTTATGGACTGATCCAGCAATCGTTTGGTCATCACAGCAGTGAAGACCAGCTTGGCGGGTGGACATAAATGTATGTGGAGCATGGGAGGCACTGATCTGTTGTGGCTGGTAAAGAATGACTCCAAGGAATACCCTCGTGTGGTCAGATTTGATATGTAAGAGAGTTGTATAAAGTACAAATTGGGTGTCCAGATGGAAACAGTCTGCAAAATAAGATGTGTGGACCTAACTAAGGAGAACTTGGGAGAGAGGAAATAGAAGTGGCAGCCACCCATACTCAGACACTCATCGCAGCCGACAACATACCTGCTGGAGTGGAGCTTAGCTCCCTGCTCTACTTCTGTCCTTTGCTAGGCTGTATTCTGTTGCCCGGGACTTGAACTTGGCTCGGTCCTCAAGGAACATAACTGTCGCGGGGCCAGGGCTTTAGCTGTGTTGTATGTCCTGTGCTGTCATCGGCCTTACGTTCTGTTGTGTTGGCTCGGGTTCTTGTCTTCGACGTTCTTCTGTCTGGGGGCCTCTGCACTCTCGCTTTGCTGTGCTGTAGAGTTACCCCAGATGCAGAACCAGCCCTCACTCTCACTCTTGTTCTGTTTTTTGGTGTAATGTCTAGCTTTATTTGCAGCTCCTTCAGCAGACTGCCTCTTCTGGGAACCTCAACACCCTGAGCAGCCTCCACCCAATGGGAGGTAAGTGTTTCACTGCTGTAGAGGAGCTGCAGCAGCCAGGCCAACAGACCCAGCTAACAGCAGGCTCAGAGTTTTGCACTGTTTATGCAGGAAAAATATTTTCCCACTCACATGAACCTGACATAAAATGAACATCCCAGGACTCTACTGCCTTGTCTCTAGAAGGAAGTTCTGTTAGTCATGGAGACCCGCTTGCTCTGGGCTTGTTTGCTGCTCCCCACCAATACGTTGAGGAAGAATGTGGAAAAGAGCTGTTAGCACCGGCAGACTATCTGAGGCTCTTTGATCACAAGAAAACTGCAGCAGTTCTTTCTTTCCAGTGCCTCTGAAGAAAAGCCGCAGATGGCTTCCCCTGAAGCCACTAGAACCCAGGCAGGCAGTGTACCTGTGTCTTATACATGTTACTTCTTAGGTGAATTACCGTTTGTTGATGTTAACATGCCCAGGAAACTTAATTGACAAATACCTGAGTTTATAACCAAATGCGCTCCGCAGACAAACCTTAGGCAGGTAGTGGGGTAGCTCCAGAGCTGCCTGCCCCTGCCCCTTGGCAAGTGCATTTGAGAAAGGACTGGGCTAAGCTGACCCACATTTTGCTGTTTGAAAAATGTTGGTAGTGTAGTTCACTTTCTCCCTGAGACTTAGAAAGTGGTAGACTGGGAATCTGTGGTGGTTTGTTATCTCGTTACCTCTGCCCCCCACCCCCGCCTGCCCATCGTCTGTAAATGATTTACGGCACATTGTCAGCACAGTTCCAATTTCTCTCTCCTGGAACTGTGCCGCCTAGGCTCACTTGCAAGTCTTTCCCTCAAGTGTTTTCTCTCTCTTCTCCTTCAGATGACTAATCTGCTATTCAAATGGTGTTTTGTTTTGTTTTCCTTTATTCTTCCTCCTGTTGCTGTGCTCACATGTATTTTCATCGTCATTCCTTCCTTGGCCTCTGGATCTCTGCTACATTTGCTGCTTATTCACCTCCATTTCAAAGAGCACATCCCCTGTCAGGTCTGAGGGATGGGCTCAGACGCTGTCCCGTTCTGTGCCGCAGGCCTTGGTGTTGTTGTTCTCTTGGATACCTGGCCCATGGTAGACCACAGACCTACCGCTCTTTCCTGGTTTCCGAATTGCCCAGCCCTTTATTAACGCTCCCTTGGGTGGAATGCTGTTGGATTAGATGCCTCTTCCCTGAGGAAATGCTGTCCAGTTTCTTAATGAGTTGACTGATCCCTGGATCTTTTGGGAGCCCTGTGGGATTGCTTGTAAGGCTCACCTAGAACAGCTCCTGTTTGGAACCAGCCTTCTGCCAGTGTGTGCTGTCACGCTGGAGCGGATAGGACGCACCCTTGTCTGCTGGCTGATGTCTTGCTTTGGATGTTCCAGGGTTAAATGCAATGCAGTTACAGAATTTGGCTGCACTAGCTGCTGCAGCCAGCGCTGCTCAGAACACACCAAGTGGTACCAGTGCTCTCACTACATCCAGCAGTCCCCTCAGCGTACTCACCAGTTCAGGTAAGCATGTAGGGGTCAGAATCCAAGAGAGGGGATGTCATTATGGAGAGTAGTTAACTCCCATTCCCAAAGGTGTCAGTTTATGAACAACAGATTTTCAAATGCCATCCTCTGACTTAAGAGAACGCTCATAATTTTTAGGGACTTGTAACCATCATTTGAGTCTGTATCCAGCAGGGAGAGTTATCAAAGTTAGTAACTGAAAACCTCTTTAAAAGAGGGTACTTGGGCCGGCCCGGTGGCTCAGGCGGTTAGAGCTCCATGCTCTTAACTCCGAAGGCTGCCGGTTCGATTCCCACATGGGCCAGTGGGCTCTCAAAAAAAAAGAGGGTACTTAAGTAGGGTCACTCTTGGACTTTGGTTCCTGTTGACGTGAGAAGGCAAGTGTTGGCTTGAGTTTAACTCATGGGTTTCTGATAGCAGGGTCTTCGCCAAGCTCCAGCAGCAGCAGCTCCGTCAACCCCATCGCCTCCCTTGGAGCCTTGCAGACATTAGCTGGAGCGACAGCAGGCCTCAATGTCAGCTCTCTGGCAGGTGAGGGGCAGCCCCACATGTCACCAGTCCATTCTTTGTGCTGGTAGCTCATTTTAAATAGCCCAGGGTAAGGGCATCATTAGAATGACGAGTGGCCCAGTGAACTTAGAAATAACCATGGGATTTCGATTGAGACCTGAATTTAATCCCATTTCTCCTCTAAACTAGCTGTTACTTTCGGGCACCTTTCTAAGGTCATTTTCTCATCTATGAAGTTGGAATAGAGTACTTGGCAGGTTATTAGAAAGTTAAATGAGAACATGGGTAAAGTTCTGAGCACATTGTTCAGAATGTTTGGCTTGTAGAATGTACTCAGTAACGTTAGGTGCTGTTTTTCCGATAGGGTTTACCCACATCTTGTTGTAAACCACATCTCCCCCTTTTGGTCTCCAGTCCTGGGACTCTTATTTACCAGATTCCAGCTCTGTGTGAGAAAGTGGCAGAAAGGCCAAAATGCACAGGTTGGAAGAAGGTAATGGGGAGAGCCACACCTGGGGATGGCATTTTTAAATGACCTATTAGCAACAAGGCCTGGTGAGTGTCCTGAAATCTGACCACTCCGATGGGGATTCCTCCTCAGGGCAAGGCTTAAGAGAGAGATGAAAGGGAGGACTTCGGAGTTTGTCTTCGGCGTCGGTTGAGTCTTTCCAATCTGCTAATCCTGTTCTCTCCCCACTCCCTACCCAAGGGATGGCTGCGCTAAATGGCGGCCTGGGCAGCAGTGGCCTTTCCAATGGCACTGGGAGCACCATGGAGGCCCTCACACAGGCCTACTCGGGGATCCAGCAGTACGCTGCCGCAGCGCTTCCCACTCTGTACAACCAGAATCTGTTGACACAGCAGAGTATTGGTGCTGCTGGAAGCCAGAAGGAAGGTGAGCACAAAGGGAGGCTAGAGTCAGGAATGGGGGTGGTTTCTCCATCTGCACCAGAACTGAAAGGCAGGGCAAAGGTGGTCATTGTCAGGGGTAGACTGAGAAACTGAAGTGTGGTCGGTCTGTTTTTGGAATGTTTTCTGGATATGTTCATCACATCAGAACCTCTATGCACCCTCCTGGGATTGGGCTGCCATTTTTAGAGGAGGAAACTTACCAACTTGACTGTGTCTGACACCAGAGTGGCAATCTAGTAATCAAGTCTTAGGAAGTCTTCTCTGTGTGTTACAAACCTGTCAGGGTATCTTCTGTGTACGGCAATATCGTTTGGCGTTCTCCTCACTTTCTGACCTATGCTTTTCCTTATTGAGACAGACTGAAGGCTGAGTGGACAGAAAGAGTTAGGGCCCAGGGGTCGATGCAGTGGGCGATACGTGTTTTGATATAAAGGGTATTAAATTCAAGAGAGGCTTTCTAGGTAGAAAAGGGGCTGAAGGTGGTTGAATGAAGAGAAAAGTCCTGCTGATTCCTCTGTGCATATTTGACTGGGTTTTTATAACCAGGAGCTGGCAATATTTAAGCACTAGTGTAGGAAAAAGACAAGTATCCAGTTTCTTGCCATAGCAACAAGAAGTCCTGGTCTAGTACATTCTTACCTTCTCTGAATCATACACTTACGTGCCCTGGGATGTGGTAGTGGGGGAACTGATGGAACTTTGGAGACAGACAATAAACAGGTAAAAGCAGGAGGTGTTCTAGATAATACTCCGTAGAATGATGAGCAGGAAAGAAGAGAGGAGAAGCGAAGTGCCAGAGGCACAGCATTTTATATGGAATGGTCAGAGAAGGTCTTTCTAAGTTGCCATGTAAGCTGAAACCCGAAGGAAGTATGGAAGCAGAGTAAGAAGAGTAATGGGGACAGAGGAACAGCAAGTGCAAAGGCCCTGAGGCAGCGATGTTCCTTAATGTGTTTGACAACATCAGGGAGGCCAGGGTGGCTGGAGAAAGGCTGGACTGTGGTTTTAATGAAACTCTTCTTTGGTTAGAAAATTGGTGAGTTGAGTGGCGGGAAAAGGAAAGCATATTCTATTTTTGAGCTCAGTGTTAATCATAGGCAACTTTTAAAATGTAATTTTTTTTTTTACTGAGGCAGAATTGACATATGGTAAAATTCACCGTTTTTTGGAATATAGCTTTATGAGCTTTGCTGAGTGTATACACTCCTGTAACCTCCATCACAGATACAGAACATTTCTGTCACCCCAAGAAATTCCCTCCTGTTCCTTTGTAGTCATTCCCTGCCTCTTGACAACTGCCAGTCTATTTGCTGTCCCTGTAGTTTCTAGGCACCATTTTGAAACCTGTTTTGATTATAATCTCTTTCTCCCTCCATTTCTGTGTTACCCTCTGTAAGCCTCTAGTCTCTGATTTTATTGTTTCACACGCAAGTCTGCCTAGTTTATCGTCTCAGCATACCTTCCTCCCACAAGGTCGAATTCTGACATCTCTCAGTGAGACGGAGTGTGGCTAAGCATGAGGGAAGGACTCTGTTTCAGTTATTGCTCTTCAGTTCCCTGCCTTGTCTTTGGAGAATCTGTTCAATTCTCCAAATGAATCTCTGTTTGTTGGGGTCTGACAGTTTTAACACAGGGAAGTGAGAGACTATTGGTGCAGGGGTATGAGCATGCTTGACACTGATATCTTTCCATCGTTGGGTGGCTTGAAGGTCCCGAGGGAGCCAACCTGTTCATCTACCACCTGCCCCAGGAGTTTGGGGATCAGGACCTGCTGCAGATGTTTATGCCCTTCGGGAATGTCGTGTCGGCCAAGGTGTTTATCGATAAGCAGACGAATCTGAGCAAGTGTTTCGGTATGTTGGCTTCTCTTCTGGAGTGTGCGGGCGGCGCGGTGGTAAGTGTGCTTACCACTGAGAAAGAAGGAGAAGGGGCCGATGGCTGGCAGCTGTGCTGGAGTTTGGGTTATTGTTTAACTCAGTCCTCGATAGCTACATGACCTCTTTTTGAGCCTCAGGTTTGTTTGGTTTTTATTTCTGTAGTGGGCATGATTTCTGCCCACATTGTTGCTCCAGAGGTTAAAATAATATATGGAAAACGGCTTGGCCGAAAAACTGAAAAGTACCATGTCGATGTCATGTGGTACTGTTAGGAACCTAATTTATTTCATGTGATAGAATTTCCAGACTTCTTGTCCGTGCTAAGAAAAATTGGGGTTTGAGACTCAGCTCATAAAGTATCTTGCATAAGGAGGACTGAGAATCCCCTTGCCTCATTATGTCCCTCACCTAGGTTTCTGCTTGGACACACAGGTTTTGTAAGTTACGACAATCCTG
The DNA here is from genome assembly GCF_964194185.1 of Rhinolophus hipposideros. Taxonomy (NCBI): domain Eukaryota; kingdom Metazoa; phylum Chordata; class Mammalia; order Chiroptera; family Rhinolophidae; genus Rhinolophus; species Rhinolophus hipposideros. The sequence continues at coordinate 12,939,300 of NC_138056.1, forward strand.
TTTCGGCTCAAGCTGCCATCCAGTCCATGAACGGCTTTCAGATTGGCATGAAGCGGCTTAAAGTGCAGCTCAAACGTTCGAAGAATGACAGCAAGCCCTACTGAACGTGCTCCCCTCTTGAGACTGGAGTGAGAGGGTCTTCTGGTAAGTTTGGGAGGAGCACCCTTAATGATTCGAAGCCCTGAGGCTGTGTGTTGACAGCCCTGGACCCTGATCCCTGCCACTCTCGCAGGCACAGCTTGCCCTGAAGACTCGGCTACTGCCTTCTGTGGGAGTTTCGCTTCGTACAGAGGACAAGTTTGTGCTTTGGTTTCCAGTGTTTTACTTTGGAGTTTAGGTGCCATATCCTAAGTTTTTTTCTTTATTTAAAGTTTGCTGTGTTTGTAACCAGTGTGTGTTGAGAAGGACCAACATCAAACCGCCCTGGGGGAGGAGAGGGGATGGAGAAACATCAAAAAAGAAGATCAGAACTTGCCCCAAATTCCCCCGAGAGAGGATTGAATGAAACCAAAAACTGACCCCTAGAATCTCCTTAAGTGCGAGAGCGGATGAAATGAGAACTAAACGTCCAATAGCTGGGGGTGTGGAGCGGGTGGGGGTGCCTTTGGAGGAGAGGGAAAGGGGCTCGACACCCAGCAGCCCTGGGAGCTGCAGGCTGAAACTTCTCCGGGGCTGCCCTCTGAGTTCTTGCCACCAATTTTTCAGATTCTTGATTAGGATTTCTGTCCTTCTTTCCCAAGAAGGGGCTAACGATTCTCTGGAAATAAAGCACCTGTTAAATTAGCTTGACATGCAAAAAAAGGGAGACTTCACCCATTACCAGCTTCCCCAGCTAGCCATTGGTGTTGGGTTCGCCCTGCCTCGCTGGTGGCTGTTAGGAAGAAGCAGCTGGTCAAAGGTAATTTTTGGTTTATGTCAACACCAAATCGTTAGCCTGCAGCCCATTTCTAAGAGGTCCTGGTAGAGAAGGCCTCTAGAGGAGATGCTCGGGGCTGCTTCCCTGTAACTGACCAGGCAAGTACCATCACTTCCGTCACAGCCACAGCTTTCTCAGGAGGGCAGAACCAAGAAGGGCTTAGAGGACCCAGCTGAAGGGGCACCTCTCCTGAGCAGAGGAATCAAAAGCCATCGAGTTAGGGGAGAAGGAGCCTGCTTCTGGGTGAGCCTGCATCAGAAGGGCCCTTCCAGCCAGAGTGCTGTGTTTGCCAGTGGCCAGCACTTAGTACTTCAAAGGATTAAGAAATCAACGCTTGCCTCCTTGCGTGAGGTGTCCCAGACGTAGTATTCTCACCAAGGCAGGCCCCTCTTCTAACCACTCCAGCCCCATCTTCTGCTCTTGGGGACAGAGGAGACAACAGGACGTTTACAGCCTCCGTATGGATTTAGTGTTCATTTACCTCAGTATTACCGTGTTCATTTTTGTCCTCGTGCTTACAGTTAGCTCCCCGCTGCCTCCCACGGTCTCACTCCAGCTCTTGCCTGTGACCCACCCAGCCTCTGGGCTCTGCCTTTGCTCCAAGAACTGCTGTGGGGGGAGAGAGCCAGTAAGGACATGCTGTTGGGAATGGGCACCTGCGCACAGGTAGCCTTGTTAGGATACGACTCTTAGCCAAGGATAGGGACTGGGTCCCTGCGATCCTAAACTTCACAGACATCGGCCTTGACCCCTAGCAGCAGGGATGAGATTAAAGGAGTTGGTTCACAAGTAAGTCGGATGGGGGCTCTCTCCGTGTCATGCTGTCCGTTTGGTTACAGACAGGGATTGACCATCTTGCTGTCATACAGGTAGTTGGTGGTGTTGGATTATCCCATGCAAGCTGGGACAGCTGTTCCCTTCGCATAGTGATAACTGGGGTCTGTTGTCCTCTAAGAAACAAACATGAAACACACTTCTTAGCTGAACCACGTAAACTTGAATTCTGCGCACTGGGTGAAATGTGTCCTGTGTTTCAAGGATAAAACTGTTCCAAAGGCTTCCAGGGTCATGATGGGATTTTTTAAATAAATGCAAAAAATAAAAATAAAAAAGAAAAAAGAAAACAAAAAAAGAAAAAAATGCTAGGTTGGGGAGGCGCTGTTCTGAATCCCAACCGGCTGGAACCAAGAATGTCGTTTCTATTTTTATAGAAGTTTTATACAGCTCCAGGGTGGAGAATATTTATTACCTAAATTATATCTCTGGAAAAGGCCAGGATTTTGTAGAATCCAGAATGTGATTGTTACACACACAGGGTGCTGTGTATGATTGAAACTACTGACTTTCTGTGGCCTGTTTGCAGCCCAGCTAATCTGCCAGAGGGGGAAGGGGTTAATGCTGTGACTTGGCGGAGGAGAGAGTTGTGCTCTCAGGTGCTGCGGTGCTGTGATTGCTAACCTGCTGTTCTGTCTTCCTCCTCGGCCATCGTGGAGGAGTTCCAAAGCCCAGAACTCCACTCCATTCCCACTTTCTCCCCTTTCTCTCCCTCCTCCCCCATTTCACCATTATTGTCCAAGGATTTGTCCTGTGCACTGGGACCTTAAGAAACCCCTTTACAAATGACAGAGGCAAAGGTGCGACCAGTCCGTCTTTGATACCAGACCCTGAGGTTTCATACCTGCTCGTGGGTAGGTTCTCTTTTCTAAAAAGAGCGTTTGCCCCAGCAGGCCCGGGGCTGCCACGGCCGCCAGCTGGTGAGACCGGGCACTTGTGTCTGTCCTCTTCTCCCCTGCCCAGTGCGTTAGCACAGCAGCACTGCCCTTGAGCACAGTTCTCTCCCCAGGCCAAAGATGGTTTGTGAAGAAGCTGCTCCCCTATCAGTCTCACCGTGTGAAAGGGTTCAGCTCGGAGAGTGGAGACTCGCAGTCAAGTCTTAAGCAATCCTTTACTGTTGTGTGGGGGTTTCACTTACATAAATGTGTTTTCTGCTGTCGTTTTGTTTCTTACTTGGGTTTCATCATGAAATTGATTTGCCTTGAATGCAGCCAGACACTGTCTCCTGGGTCCCACCTGAGTGGCCAGGGCTTGTGTGGAAGCTAAGAGCTTGGATTTCTGGGAGCAAAGGGCCATCCCCATAGGATTGAGGAGAAATCCTGGCCCTCTCCCCTACAGAATTCTCCTACCCCAGCCAGCATCTCCTGCTCTCTGCCCGGGTTTTGACCAGGGAGTTGGGCGAGGGGCTGAGGCTCTGCTCCACCAGAGACCTCCTCAGACAAGTTTGGATGCTTCGGGGGAAATCCAAGCCTTAGGTTCCCTTCTGTCTCTGGCAGTTGGATGTTTTCTTGGTGTCCTCCATGTCCTTTTGACTCTCCCTGTGTCCATTGTTAGCATGTGCAAAAGTTCCCTGTCATTACCCAGCCCCGCCCCGCCGCCTCCTCATGCAGGACTGTACACAGTGAGTGTTCTGTTCTCTCTCTCTTTGTTTGGATGTATTGCTCTGTGTAACTCAGTGGGTCTCCCTCTTTCTGGTTTGTTTTTTTTTCTAGATTCCTGCCGTTTGTTCATCGTTGTGCCTAAAGCATGTCGATGTGGCGTCAAGTACATCGTCCAAATCCCTGTCTCTTCAGCTTCTCTGATGCTTGAACTCTCACCTTTGACCTTGTGTTGACCTTTGATGCTGACGTGTATTTTTATTATGTTTGTTTCTTTCTTTGTTTTTTCTTTTTTCTCTCCTTTTTTTTCTTTTGTGCTGCCAAATTGGTTTTGCTAGAACGACTGCTGAAGGGGAAATATTTAAACTTGCATTTGAATATAAAAAAAATCTATTTTTCTAGAACTTCATAAGATAACCACTTGATTTTGTGATTCCAATTCTTTGTAACTGTCTTCAGAGCAGCCCTACTAGCACATACCGCGTGGTGTTTGTGTTTCTGTGAACACACAGCCAGTCCCTTCCTAGGCTTTGTTTCTCTGTGCTTAGTTTTAAAGACAACTTTGAAGTAAACAATGAAATAAAAGATGTCACTAAAACCTTTGAGGCTCCTGAGCACATTTTGCTGATACAGTTGATGGGGCTTGAGGAGACCGCATGTGTTCTTGTTTTTGTTTCTGAGTTCTCAGCTGCAGAAAACACCAGAACCCCCTTTCCTTTTTGATAGCAGCTGCAGTTTGGGCCCCAGCCAGCCCTTTTTCTTCTGTGGTTCTTCCTTGCAGCCACCCTGCGACCTGCAGGGAGCCTTCAGGTCCCTCTGGCCCCCGGCCCCTTCCCCTTGGGCCACTGTCCCCACCCCCATGCTTGTTCCTACAGTCTCCACAGCAAAATGTGATGCTTTGGTTTTTTTTCTGTTTTTGTATTGTTTTTGTGTTTTTGTTTTGAATTTTTTCCTTTCCTACTAAGATTATGCCCAGAAAAAACAAGTTTTGCATGTTTCCTGCTGTTTCTTCACACCTTCGTATATATCACCTTCACCTCTCTGTTTTCTATAGTTTGTGCAAAAACTGACCGATTTAAAAGGGTTTCAAAGAAGCTGTTTTAAATTGTTGTGGGGTTGATTTTTTTTCAAGATTGTATTGTTTTATTTTGAAGTGGCAACTTTCTCCTCTATTGCCCTTAGAGCGTTTGCCTGTGCACTTAGACTGTCACCTCATGTGGCCTCCAGGCCTCAGCGGGGCCTCCAGGAGGCTGGCTGCTCTGCTCAGAGACGGGTTGGGAGGGTGCCCAGAGAGGCACGAGGAGCAGAGATAGGATCCAGAAGGTGGCTGCAGGTGGGCAGGAGGCTTAGCGCATCGGGGGCAGTGAGCAGCCCTCGGCCCAGAAGGAGGAGGGTGCTCCAGCCACTCGGAGGAGGCCATCTGTGCACTAGCGGCAATACACCTGCCAGCGCTTCTCCTAGGTGACAAGCACAATTCTACAGTCTTCACACTGTTTACAGCCCTGGCCACCACACCCTACACTGGCTCTTCACCACAGCTCTGTTCTGGCTTAGCTGGTGGGGTGGGGGTTTGTTTCTTTAAATTGGGTGAAGAGCCAAATAGCTACTGTCCCTGGGTGCCAGGCAAGCCAGTTCCTTGGTTCCCTGCGAGGAACTTGCCCTCCTCTCTTGTGGCACCATCCAGCCTCAGGGTCTTAGGGACTTGAGTGAGAATGTGAATGGCGGAGGGAGAGGCCAGAGGAGATGAGAGGTCACGGGATGGATCTGTGGAGGTAAGAGGTTGCCAAGGGAGGAGTCCGTGATAGAGCCCACGCAGACCTAGCTGGGTGGGTGGGAGAGCTGGGTAGTAGGATTGTCCAGGGAAGGTGGGTGGTGAGGGGTAGCCGAGGGGCGGGGGCGGGGGTGGGGAAGGTAGCAGCACTGGTAGCGTCATCTGTGCTGGGGTTGCTGAAGGAAGGGATCCCAGCATAATTTCTGCTCTGGGACCCAGGGGTTGCCTAGTATTATGCTTGAGGGCACTCTTACTAGGAGGAAAGGGCAGCCAAATGGAGGCCCAGTGTATGGTAGGCTGCTTCATTTCCTGGAAGGGGTGATTGGATGGAAAGAGGCCAGGAACCCCAGCCTGAGCAAGACTGCCGGGCACCCCACAGTCTGACTGCACAGAGCCGCCTCTGTTGGCAGAAGGCGCGCTGAGGCTCCCCTTCCTGTGTATTCAGAATCCGTGTTTGCCAATATATTTTGCTTTCAATTCCAAGAGGAGCTCTGGGAAAACCTGTGGATAAAACCAAATGCCAAATGTTGGACGTTGTTTTCCTTTTCCTTTTCTCTCTGATTGTTTTAATTGTTCTGTGGTGGTTTTAATGGATTTGAGACCCTGGAGAGGCAGCTGCCTTTCTGATTTCCAGCTGCTTTTTGTGAATAATTTAAAAAGAAAAAAAAAAAGAACCTTTACATTTTGGAGACAAACCTGTGTGAGTTTTTTATTGGTACAAACGTTGTATTTAACACTAGGGGTTTTGTACAGTTTTTTGCCTTTTCTACTAGAAAACAATGTAAAGTGATTTCACAATGTGAAGAGAAAAAAAATTGCCACTATGACCAAACGCACAGTCTGTTCTGCAGCAACCACGGGATTCAATCAACTCAAAGTCGTGATTCAGCCGTAGAAACGCTTTTCCTTTACCTTGTTTGAGCTTTTCCTTTCTTTCCTGTTTTGATTTGCAAAAGAAAATGTCTTTTTTGTGTGAACTTGTGTTGTACTATGTAGAAAATTATGGATTTTACTTTAATGGTTTAAAAAAAAAAAAAAAAGGCAAGAAGAGCCCTTGTCGCTTTTCTGACCTGATCACAGAGTTTGTGTAGTGGATTAAAAAAGAAAAAAAAAATGCTACAAGTTTGGAGCAAGGGAGTATGTGTTTAAAAGGAATCTCCTTCCTTTTTTTGTGTGTTTTTCCTTTTGTCCCAATGGGGAATCTAAATCTGTTTTAATTGCACAGACACACGGACAAAAAGTCATTTTGTATCTGCCAAGTGTGGTACCTTCTTTCTTTGTTTATTTGCTATTAAACTGTTTGAGAAGAATTGATGTTGTCTTCAGAGTTATTGATTGTTGGGGTGGGTGGCATTCCTGGAGAAGGAGTAGGCGCCCTGCTAAGGAAGGTTTCATCTTCATGTACCTGTTGGTATGCAAGTGAACGCACCAAAGGCTCCTGAAAAACGGTGATTTCTCCCAGAACACTGTCTTCTCCACCACCCTCTATTCTTTTGCAGCATCCCTGCCGATATGGCAGCACCTTAAAACTTGTTGGGCAGCCTTAATTTTCATGCTTCTCTTGCCAGTAGTGGCTGCCACACTGCAGAATTGGTCCAATCCTGTGAGTGCAAGGCCCTTCCCTGGGCTGCGGAGTTCCCACGCCCAGGGAGGCGGCCGACCAGCACGGAGTTGGCGCGTGGGACTCTTCCCCTCTCCCGCTCCAGCCCACAGTGGGGCAACTCCTTTCCCCCTTATTCTGACCTCCGAACAAGGCCACAGAAGGGTATTCCCTTGGTAAATCCAGGTTGCTTGGATTTACCATTCAGTAATTCTAGATCACTCTCCACGTGGGACCTGCACCTGGGCCACCTCAGTCCTCTGTGAAGGAGGGGCTCAGCCCCTGGGATGGCGGGGAGTCTCAGGCCCTCTGGCCTAAGTATAAGTTTGTCTGCTCCTTACGTGCTCCTTTGCTGCCTCTGCGCCCTCCGTCCTCCAGGAGGCCAGTCCTTGGGAAGCTGGTGGCTGTCTAGACACATGCAGCCAGCATATGGCCGATGGGTAGGAGAGACCTCAGCCTGCTCGGCAGAGTCCCTCTGTGTGTGCTGTACCTGGAGTAGAATATATGTCCCAGTGAGAGTTGCACTGAGCACCAGCCCATGAAATGTTCTGTGAAGTAGGGGTTCTGAACGCAAATAAACTTGGGAATATTGCTTTCTCATTTGTTTTCATTAAAAATACTTTGAACTGAAAACCAAAACTTTGTTTTAATATGCAGTCATTATCCGAGCTAGTGTTCACTGACCACAGTCCAAGTGCTGTAAAACACTTGGTATACATTGTGTGTTCCAGTCTTTATAACATCCTTGGGAGTGAGCTACTATTCCCATCCCCATTTTGCAAATGAGTAAACAGGTTGAAAGAAATTGGGGTGCCGACTAGAAGGGGGCATGCACCGGGAATCCAACCAGTCAGCCTGATTCTTGAGTCCTTAACCAGACAGAGGAGAAATAATAAACCCAGTAGATGCTTTAATTAACCGGTCTCCATTGCACATGACTCCACACTGTCCTTCTGGGCTCTAGTGACAGGAATTTGGGGGACCCTGCAACTTGTGGCTCCCTGGGGAGGTGAATCGTTACTGCTTTGCCCTCCTCAGCTGCTGTCGTGGTGTTTAGGGGGTCTGTTGGTAACTTGGAGCCCCGAGTGGTTGGTCAGCGTGCTCCTGCGAGGCCGTGTCCTGTGAGGACTCGACTGCTTCCGGAACGGCTCACCTTCCACAGTTCTTGCCTCGATCTGGTACCACCGAAACGTCTTTACCTGATGTTTGTTTTAATGGTTTTCATATGGTAACATACACATAACATACAATTTTCTACTTTAACCATTTTTAAGTGGGCAGTTCAGTGGTATTCAGTTCTTCACAATGTTATACTACCATCACCACCTACGGTGTTTTAAAGCAACTTGAAATGCACCGTTTCCAGTTTCATCTAAAATACACATTAAGCTACATAAGCATCTCTATATATACCTATGATGTGGTCATTGGATGCCATTGCCAGGCTGTGTTTCACACTTTGGGAGATTGGGCAAGAATGGAGTTGGGCTTCCTCCATGGACTCCCTTCCCAGACCTCTTTCTGTGATTAGAGGGTGGTTGAACCCAAAGTTCTGTCCCATCTAGCACAGGTTTTCTTTTTTTTCTTTTTTAAAGATTTTATTGGGGAAGGGGAACAGGACTTTATTGGGGAACAGTATGTATTTCCAGGATTTTTTTCCAAGTCAAGTTGTTGGCCTTTCAATCTTAGTCGTGGAGGGTGCCATTCAGCTTCAAGTTGTTGTCCTTTCAGTCTTAGTTGTGGAGGGCGCAGCTCAGCTCCAGGTCCAGTTGCCGTTGCTAGTTGCAGGGGGTGCAGCCCACCATCCCTTGCAGGAGTCGAACCAACAACCTTGTGGTTGTGAGGATGTTCTCCAACCAACTGAGCCATCCGGGAGGCAGCTCAACTCAAGGTGCCGTGTTCAGTCTTAGTTGCAGGGAGCGCTGCCCACCATCCCTTGCGGGACTGGAGGAATTGAACCAGCAACCTTGTGGTTGAGAGCCCACTGGCCTATGTGGGAATCGAACCGGCAGCCTTTGGAGTTAGGAGCACCGAGCTCCAATCCCCTGAGCCACTGGGTCGGCCCCCCAGGTTTTCTTTTTTAATTGAAGTATAACTGACTGCCGGTAGCCTATTAGTTCCAGGTGTGAAACATAGTGATTGATATTTATGTACATTACGAAGTGACCACGATAGATCTGGTTACCTTTGACTACACAGAAGTCGTCACAGTGTTACTGACTGTTCTCTGCTGTCCATCCCATCTCCACGCTAGCTTGGCTCTTTCTGTGACTCAAGACCAACGTGGTCTTAGAACTCCCGTGTTCTGAGACAGAACTTGGTATAAAAATAGAACGCTAAGTACAACTTGAACGTCTTCCAATTTAACACACTTAAAGGCTATTGTTTCTCGTTAGAATTTACAAAAAAAGGAATATGCCAAAAGTACTGTTTTTAAGCTTTTAAAATGTGGACTTGTGCATCTTTATAATTATATCTCCGTGTTTTAATTAAACTGTATTCCTTTTAAAAACCGACATTCAGTCACCTTTTACTTTTGAGTAGATTCCTCAGTACCTAAATTTTGCCTCACCCCTGGTTCCTGGCTTTACCGCAGAGACAGCCTGTGCACCGACCTTCTCCATTAGCACACAGCTCCCCTGTCTCCCAGGTTCTGTACATGCTGTGCCCATCTGAGCATCTCCGTTCCTGATGAAGAACCGCCATCGAGAAGGAAATGAAAGACCAGATTTGTCCCTTCACCTCTGGGAATGTCAAACTAATGTCTGATAACAGTCCTTCTGGGAGAGATCATAGATGGCTGCTTCTTACACCTTCCTTTTTCAAGCATTTTCCTTCTCTCTCAGGAGTCCTTTCCAACCCCTACCAGCTGGTGTTTAATTTCTTTTGCATACATTGACTTTCTCTTTCCTGGTGAAGGTTCCAGCTATAGAGAGAGCTCTTGTTTTTTTTAAAATCAGAGTCCTGGGATGGGAAATTGAATACATTTCACCTGAAAAGGGCCATCCTGACACTCTTGCAGCCAAATCTACAGGACTTGGCCCCTGCCTCCATCTCCACCTCATCCCCCGCAGGCGTCCCACTGACCTGATGCCTGAGTTTTTGGTGTTTTTAAACCACTTGATGGAGATAACGATTCTTCACACTATACAGTTCACCCACTTAAAGTGTACAAGTCATTGACTTTTATGCTGTGCAAGCATCACCATAGCCTAATTTTAGAACATTTTCATCAGCCCCCAAAGAAACCCCATTCTCCCTAGTCACTACCCCCCTCCCCCGCCCTTCCCAGCCACTAGCAACCACTAATCTTTCTGCTGTATAGATTTGCCTATCATGGACGTGTCATGGAAATGCAGTCATACAATGTGTGCCTTTTTATGTCTGGCTTTCACTTCACCTACTTCCTGAGGCATGCTCTCCCTCCCCCTACTTGAAAACTACTCAGCACTAGCCTTATGCCACCTGCTTCTGCCATTCCAGCCCTTCTGAGCTTACCTCCTCGCAATCCAGCCATGTTCCTGCAGCCACCCGGTCCGTTCCACTTCTCCCAGCTCCTCTTGCTTACCTACTTGCTGTATCATTCCCTTCTCCCTGGATCTGGCAATCTTCTAGACCTGCCTGCATTGTTCAGTATGGTTACCCACTAGTACTGTAGCTGTGTGATAAAAAAAAAAAAAAAAGTTCCATTCCTCAGTTTCACGGTGAAGCCACACGTGACTACTGGCTACCGAATTGGACACAATCGTTTCCATCATTGCAGCCTGTTACAGTGGTCAGGACTGTTCTGGCCAGTTGCTTTGCTTTTAACAATATGAAGTAACTACATTTATGGATCCTAGCCACTAGACTAGCCCATCACCAACTGGCAGCATAGGAAGGTAGAGAGTAAGGCACACACAGGCTGCAGTTCCTCTGTCACGTGACTATAGGTAGGAGAGGGGTTTTAACCCAGGTCCACCTAAGTCTGTGGTGGACCCCGGGTGCCCTGGTTGAAATTCCATCTCTATAACAGAGCTTCAGGAAGGCAGAGACCATGTATGTCTTATTCCTCACTGGAGCCCCAGGGCTGGCAGATAGTATTCAGGAAACACTGAGTAAATGGACAATAGATACCAAAAGATGACAGTCACTTTTGTCCAAGAGCTTCCCCAAAAAGGGGCTTCAACCGCCCCCCCCACACACACACACATACTAGAGTTTTATTTAGAAATTTCCATCCACTCCAGAAGAAAGGGATTAATTTTTTTCCATACATAGTTCATAGATTGTTAGTTACCAGCCAGTACCCAAATTCTTTGCAGACCCTCAGTGGCTGCGAAACAAATAATAGCCAAGGCCCTTGGAGCCATGTTACAGGAATCCTGCTAATACAACTTCTGAGGCAATTCACCAAGGCCTTGTTCTCCAGGAAGTTGGTGCCAGCACCTGCTTTGCAGGGCCCTCTGTTGCTGGAGAGTCCCTTTAACAGGGACAGCCCCTGGGGAAGGGGAACCTACCTGTGACCCTCCAGCCCTGAGAGTGCCACCCACCCTGTCACCTCTAAAATGGAGTGTGCCCAGTGCATGAGGCTTACTTGACACAATGACCTTTTTTAAAAAGTCATTTTAGGGTGGACAGGTGGCTCAGTTGGTTAGAGCACGAATTCTGGGCAACAGGGCTGCCGGTTCGATTCCCACATGGGCCAGTGAGCTGCGCCCTCTGCAACTAGAATTAAAACGAGCTGCAGCTCAGCTCCCGGGTGGCCAGATGGCTCAGTTGTTTGGAGCACGTGCTCTCAACCACAAGGTTGCCGCTTCGACTCCCACAAGGAATGAGGGGCTGTGCCGCCCGCAACTAAGATTGAAAACAGCAATTGGACTTGGAGCTGAGCTGCGCCCTCCACAACTAGATTGAAGGACAACAACTTGGAGCTGATGGGCCCTGGAAAAACACACTGTTCCCCAATTTTCCTCAATAAAATTTTTTTTAAAAGTTGTTTTAAGGTTTGAGGTTTTTTTTAAAAAATGCATAACATTTGTATAGTTAGGAGGAGGCCATAGAGTGTGGTGGGAAAAGCTTATGTTTTTCTTAATTTGCCTATAATACCTTAATTTTATAGAGTCTCTTAATTTGCCTATAATACCTACTGTATTGGCCTTGGGCAAGTGATTTGATTCTCAGCCTCAACTTCCTCATCTGTCCAACAGAATTGAAAACACACACACAGTAGACTTGGGAAGATGAGAGATTGTCCCAAACGCTTGGCACAGCACTGCCCTGGCAAGCGCTTAAGTTGCAAACAGCCGTAAGTACATAAAAGTGAGCGTTTCCCATCCCACAGCCCACTGATAACAAACAGATGGGGTAGTTATGCTTCCAGAAATTTTCTCTCTACATACAAAAATATGTGCATACATCATTTTTGTTAATAAAAATGAAATCCTGCCATAATGTACAGAACGTTCTGCGGCTTGCAGCTTTTCAGTTACTATGTCACGGGCACCCTTCCTTCTGGGTATGTACACCAGTGTCTACAACTCTCAATTTTAGAGGCAACATAGAATTTCATGGTGTCTCAACCACTCTCCTGTTGGACACAGATTATTTCTAGTTTTCTCAGTTATAAATAGTAAAAGCCAATTCAAGGAAGGTTGAGGAGGTCCATTAGAGGGACATGAGTTCAACGTCTTGCTTTCAAAGTAAGTTCTTACCATCTCATTTGGTTTTCACAGAAACCTTACCAGAGAGGTGATACCCCATTTACAACCAGGAAAAACAAATTTATTTAGAGGGACAGACTTCCCAATCACTAACCACGACAGAGGGGGCCAGGGACCGGTCCCTCCAGTTACATTTGTTGTATTTCTAGAGCAGAGGTTGCAAAGGCAGGTGTCTGCAGAGACCAGGCAGGTGATGGGAGCATGTGAAAGAAGGCCAATCTAAGATGACGGGTGACACTTGGCTTCAGTGTTAAAGTGAGAATAGGGTTAAAGAGAGAGAGTCTCTTAGGACCAGACACCGACCACTTGACTGGTTAAGAGAATCACAGGGTTGGCTTGCTTGGGCTTCATTCTCCAAGGGAAGCAGGAAATGCAGATTTTTATATGAAATCTCCCAAATAACAACCAACGCAGAAAACTTCAGCCCACACATGCCAGATTGTGACCCCAAACGTAATTTTCTCCTTTTGACGATAAAAGAGGGACCTAAAATGTGAGGCACGTAGCCGGTACCAGACACAGCAAGCACCTCTACGCCCTACTGTCCCACCATCCTGGGAGGGTAAGTGGCCCAGAAAAGACCATTTAATTTTGTGGCTCGTCCCGACTTCCCAGGGCCTTTTGTCCATCTTCATCGCTGGGCATTGCCGAGCAAGGCTTGACTGTCCATTGTCTCCTTAGCCACTTCTGTCTACATTTCTTCTGCCCACCAAGGCCAGAGCCTTGGATCACATCCCCAGTGAGCTTGTGTGTCAGGGGAAGATCACTGATTCCTGAAAACGGTGTCCAGTTCCCCTTCCCTTTCCTCCCTCTCCCTCTCCTTTTTTTTTGAGACTCCCAGAGTCACACTGCTTGGGGTCCAGTCCCTGCTCTGTCACTAGGTAGCAGTGTGGTCTTGGGCCGGACACTTTACCTCAGTTTTCTTATCTATAAATGAGAAAATGCTTAGCTCAGGCAATGTTAGTTATTATCATTCTTCTATTGGTCTCCTTGCACTTTGCCAGAGCTGTGCAGGTTCTAGTAGTACAAAGACAAACCACAGCTCTTCCCCTAAAAGAGCATGACCTTGACCCAACTGTGTGCAATGGTCAGTTCTTGGCTGAGCTGACTTTCTCCTGTCAAGTTTTCAAGTTTCGAAATCATGTGAGTTCCCAAGTGCCCGGAAACTGTGGTCCCAGACTCCTTTGGGGTGCAACTGCAGGCTGTCCGTCTCCTTTCCTTCCTGCCAAAGACTCAAGGTGAACTTGTGTTTGGTTTACGGAGTGGGAGAGAAGCTGCTGGCTCCTTGGCATTTTCCCTGTGGACCCAGCTTCCTTCCCCTCTGGAGGTGAACGTCAACCCCAGACCCACCTTCCAGTTGAGAGGAAGATCCCAGCCAACTCTCTTGGCTCCCTGACTCACCACTGTACCTCCCTTTCTCCCCCACCTTCTCCAGTTTCCTGTGGTCCTGGTTCAAGGGCCCTTCCCCCTGGGGAATCCTGGTGGCCTTGTCTAGTCTCATGGTCCCACTCCTACATCTCCTCTACCTCTGCTAAGCCATGAGCCTGGGGCATGGACCCCTGAGCTGGTCATGCGTTTCCCCCCCATGACCCCTCTCTGGACCCATTTGGCTCACAGTAAACAGGAGGTCATTGCTACCTGTGCTCAGTGTCCCTGGCATGGGGCAGGGAGTGGCAGATTGGCTGCTAAGTCTGCAGCAGTTGCTTTAAATTTCAAAATTAAACTTGCGTCCCTCCCCTTTTTCCCCATTCATTCATTTAGCATATTTACTGAGTGGCCACTGTGTACCTTGCTCTGGGGATATAATCAGTGATGAATAAGACCAAGTCCCTGCCCACACATTTGAATGGGGGGAAAAGACATTATGCAAATAACCTCATTAATGAATATAAAACTATAGATAGAAATCTCATATCAGAATGAATTATAATTCTGAGAGTTTAATCAGCTGATTCACCCAAACCAGGACTTAACCCCAGAATGTCGGGATAGGGAGGAGGAAAGGATCCCAGTGCAAAGTCCCTGGGGCAAACAGGTGGGCAGTTCCTCAAAAGTTGGCCACAGAGTTATCACATGACCCAGCAGTTCCACTCCTAGGTGTGCATGTGTATCTATCTTCAAGAAAAATGAAAGCATGTCCACATGAAATCTTGTAGGTGAACGTTTATAGCACCGTTATTCATAATAGCCAAAAAGTGAAGCAACACAAATGTCCATCGATTAATTAATGGGGGGATAAAAGGTGTATCCATACAATGGAATGCTACTCAGCCACAAAAAGGAAGGAAGTGCTGACACACGCTCCAACACCAGGCGGAGTGAAAGAAGCCAGTCACAAAAGGCCACATAGTATGACTCCATTTGTGTGAAATGTCTGTAATAGACAAATCCATAGAAAGCAGGCTGTGCTCGTGTGGTGCATGAGTCTGCTCGGGCTGCCATAGACTGCGGACTTAAATAATAGCTTATTTTCTCATAGTTCTGGAGGCCAGAGGCAGAGACCAAGGTATTGAAAGGGTTGGTCTCTCCTTGGCTCGTAGATGGCCGTCGTTTTCCTTTGTCTTCACATGGTCTTCCCTCTGTGTGTCTGTGTCCTAGTCTCTTCTTATGACACTAGACCTATCAAAGTAGGACTCATCCTAATGACCTCACTTTACCTCTTTAAAGACAGGGTAACCAAGTTATATGTCACATTCTGAGGTACTGGGGGTTAAGATTCAACATATGAATGGGGGTGGGGCACAATTCAGCCCATAACATAGGAGGAATGGGGAGTGAGGGCTAATGAGTACGTGGCTTTTTCAGGGGGATGACAATGTTCTGGAATTAGTGGTGATTGATGCACAAATTTGGGAATATGTTAAAAACCACTGCCTGCTCTGAAAGGATGAACTTTGTCCTGGGGCAAGAAGGAACCTGGTTTGCAGCAAGGGAGGAGAAAAATGGGGTGAGATGAGCTGGTGGGTTGGCAGGGGCCCCGTTACCTAGGACCTGACTCTCAATCCCAGGAGCCCCAATATTTCAGATGTCTGCTCCCTGCCCTTCTTCACAATGTCTGGTATTAAAGCTCTTAATTAGGGACCCTTTCAAACTGAGGTTGGGATTGGGATTGGGACACTTTTTAAACCTCCTAGGGCCACCTAGTGTCCCTGGTGGGCAGTTTACTGTGGAGCAGACAGAGCTCGGGATGAGCCCTTGCTTGTCAACACGTAGAGTGTTTCCTGTGTGCCAGACACTGTTCTGAAGTCCTTGCCCACTAGTACATCATTTAGTTCTAACCGTCCAGTGAGGTAGGTACCATTTCTCTCTTGCCCAAAGTCACGCTGCTCACACAGCTAATAAATGGCAGAGTCAGAATTCGAACCCTGGCAGGCTGGTTTCAGGGTCCACGCTGTTACCCACAACACCATGCTGGCTCAGAACAACCCTATGAGTTAGGGTTTATCAGCCTATTGTTATCCTCATTTTACAGATGAGAAAACTGAGGCGCAAAGAGGTCAGTGACTTGGCTTGGTTATTAGGATGTTGGGAATGGTGTGGACATGTACATGGGTACATGACCTCGGTGCCCAGGGAAATCATAGGAACAAAACCTGGGGGAGGGTAGATGTGGGGGTGGGGGAGGGAGAGGCAGGCTGGGTGCTGCCCCCGCTTGCTTGACACCTGTGTGCCCAGCCTCACCCCTGCTTCCTCCCAGCTTTCATCCCACCCCTTGCAGGGAACTCCTTGGCAAGGCTGCGGGACGGCCTGCCCTGCCAGGAGGGTCAGGGCCAGTGTCAGAGGTGCCGAAGAGACACCCAAGGAGGTGCCCAGAGGGCAGGGTGCCTGCATCCCTGGGAAGCCACCTCCCAGCTTAGGGGGTGGGTACGGCAGAGGCCCGCGTGACCTTGAGGCTGACATTCCTCAGCGGCCACGTGACCCCAACTGGCAGGGACAGCTGCAGACAGGGGCCGAACTAGCTTTGTTCCCAGGGTGGCACCCGCTCTCCATCAGGCCCTGCTCAGCTTCTGCCCAGCACTGCTTTCCTTCCCGGGTCTCAGTGGGTAGCTGGCACTGTGGGTCCCCTGCCATGAGTGCCTAAAGGCACAGAGCCACCAGCGTCTGAACGTGTGGGGCGCAGGGCTCTGGGAAAATGGGGCAGGACCAGACGAAGCAGCAGATCGAGAAAGGGCTCCAGCTATACCAGTCTAACCAGACAGAGAAGGCTCTGCAGGTGTGGATGAAGGTGCTGGAGAAGAGCTCGGACCTCGTGGGGCGCTTTCGCGTGCTGGGCTGCCTGGTCACGGCCCACTCGGAGATGGGCCGCTACAAGGAGATGCTGAAGGTGGGAGCGCCCAGCGCTGACGTGGGAGGGCGAGGCCCTGGGAGCGCTAGATTTCTCCCAGGCTTCCCGGCCCCCTTTCTGCCTCCTCAGGCTCCCCTGTGTCCCATGAGCTAGTGGCCCGGGACTGAGGCTCTGAATCCAAGGACCTGAGTCTTAGATGCTGGGTCTTGCTTCTGACATGGGCCTGTGGCCTTGAATTTCAGTGTCTTGAGACTCAGACTGAGGTTCTCAGCCTCAGGGTTTGGGGATTTTGAGTCTAGGTCTCGGCGAGTCTAGGTTCCAGCCTTCCTGTTTGGGGTTCTGAGTCTGCTGTAGGTTTGAGACTGGGGGCGGGGTTGTGTGTGCAGAGTGTCGGCGGGGCCTAGTGGAGACTGCAGATGGGAAAGGTGAAAGCTCTGGGTTTGAGCTGGGGAGGTAGAGGCTCCAGGGCTGAAGCTTCTAGTCTATGGCTGAGGCTAGAAGCTCTGGATTGGAAGCTTTGGGGTGTGAGGCTTGGCGGGGTGGACGGAGGCTCGGGTCCGAGGCTCGGAGTCCAGGCTGACAGCCCCCTGCCCACCGCCCCCATGGGCAGTTTGCCGTGGTGCAGATCGACACTGCCCGGGAGCTGGAGGATGCTGACTTCCTCCTGGAGGGCTACCTGAACCTGGCCCGCAGCAACGAGAAGCTGTGTGAGTTTCACAAGACCATCTCCTACTGCAAGACCTGCCTCGGCCTGCCTGGCACCAGGGCGGGCGCCCAGCTTGGAGGCCAGGTGAGCGTGAGCATGGGCAATGCCTTCCTGGGCCTCAGCCTCTTCCAGAAGGCCCTGGAGAGCTTCGAGAAGGCCCTGCGCTATGCCCACAACAACGATGACGCCATGCTGGAGTGCCGCGTCTGCTGCAGCCTGGGCAGCTTCTATGCCCAGGTCAAGGTGAGTCCTGGCCCAGGTAGAGGGTGATGGTGGACTCCGCCTCCCTGAGAGCCTCCTGAGAGCCAGGTTCCCGGTCTTGTTACCCCATTTAGGCCCTCAGGGACGAGGCGGATGAGTCTGGGAGGGAACCCTTACCCAGGAAGGTCAAGGCTGGGTCGGAAAGGGCAGAACCAGAATTTAAACTTTGATCTGTCTGACTTCCTGGGGGCGTGGGAGGCTCCTGTGCGAGGACAGCCCATGAACCCGCACTGCCTCGTGCTGGCCGTGTGATCGTGGACACGTCCCCTCTGCTCTCAGAACCTTGGTACGTGTATCTGTAGAACAGGGGAGGGAATATGACCCACTGTACAGCATGGTTGTAAGGATTCATCCGTCACATATTTACTGAGCATTGAGTATGTCCCAGGCACTGTCTTAACTTTCACTAAAACAACAGCAAAGTCCCCGCCTCATGGAGTTTGCCTTCTAGGTGGGGGAGAAAGACGATGAACACAGTGAGTTGTAGAGCAGGCCCGACTGTGCTCAGGAGAAAGGCAAGCAGGGGGAGGGGGTGGGAAATGCTGAGGAGGGCTGTTGCAGTTTCAAATGGGGAGGAGGAGAGGGGGGTTGGAAGGGCTCATTGAGGTGATGTCTGATACTTTGAAGGAGATGAGAGGGGGAGCCATGCAGAAATCTGTCAAAAGAGTGAAAAAGAGGGAAGAGCTAAGGCAAAGCTCTGCCTGGGGGAGCATGCCTGGTGTGTTCCAGGAAGGATGGAGGCCAGCATGGCTGCAGCAGGCGTGTGAGAAGGAGGTAGGAGGTGGTGGGGTCAGAGAGGTAAGGATGAGGGGAGAAGGCAGATTGTGAACAATTGGATGGGGCCAATGGCTACAGGCTTCTGGTCCTGAGCACCTATTCCCCTGCCCCTAGGCATCCAGGCTGCACTTGGCCTGTGGCGGTTGTTAATGCCTGGCGCATAGTAGACGCATAGTACATGTGGGGGTAAATGAGTGTGTAGATGCTGATGGGTCAGAGGTGGGTGTGAGGAAATGAGAGTCATCCAGGATGACACTGAGGATTTTGTTTTCAGCAACTAGACGGACAGGGAAAGCCATTCAGTAAGATGCGATAGGATTAGAGAGGAATAGGGGTATTTTCAAACCTTTTTTATTATGAAGAAAATTAACCACTTAGGAAAGTAGAGAGAATCATGTAATGAATCTCCATCTACCCACCATTTAGATTGAATAATCATTAATATTTTGCCATAGCTGATTTACATATCTTAAAATCTTAAACCGAAGTGTGGTGATCCAGCATTGTAGGCATGGTGATATTTTACCCCGAAGGAGTTTAGCTGCGTCTCTGGGACCTGGGGGAAGAGGACATTTGCTTATAGAAGAACACTTTCTTCCATAATCACAATACTATTATCACACACATTACAATGAACAACCATCTCTTACATTTCTCTACTTATCCTGAAAACAGAATGAGTTTTCTCTTTTGAATTGAAACACAAACAAGAGCCACACATTGCAGTGGTTCTCATGACTTCTCAGTCCCTTTCGGTAGAAAATTCCTCCCCTCCCCTTTTATTGTCCCTGATTTATTGAAGAAGCCTTGCAGAATGTTCCATCTCATTGTCTCATTGCTTCCTCAAGGAGTCATGTAAGTTGTTGCTTTAAGTCTTTACTTCCTTTGAACTAGGAACTTATATAATGACTTGGTTAGGGTTAGGTCACAAGTTTTTGGTAAGAATATTCTATGAGTGATGCTGTGTTCTCCATGTTATAGCTTAGCGGTGGCTGAGGGAGTGACAACCTGATCCCTCCGTTTTAGGGTTTGCGTTTTTCCTTTCATGACCAGCAGGTTAACTTGTGGGGTGACACTTTGGGACCCTGTGAATATTCGGTTGTGCAGTTACATTTTCCAGAATGGTTTTAGTTAGCCTCTAGTATTGATGTTTTGTTGCCTGGATCAATTCTTCTATTTCAACTCTAATGAAATGGCCATTTCCAAGTTCTATTATTCTTGCTATACAATTATTAGCTGGGATTTTTCTATACAAAAGAACTTCCCTTCATTAGCTGGGGCTAATTGATTACTCTGAAGTAGCAGAATAAATACTTTTTCCCTTTCCTTTAATGACCACTTTTCAGAATAAGGAGTCGATATAATAGCTGCCTTCTGTGGTCACACTTACTGGTTTATTTTGCCTCCTCTTTTTGGAGTATCTTTATGAAATCATGGACTTTTTTATTTATTCAGTATCCTTTAGTCAATTGCCATCATTGTTCTTTTTGATGCTCAGATTATCTTAACTTCAGTCAGTGGGATTCTCTTCAGTGCGACTCCTGTGTCCTTCGGACAAGATTCAGTCTTTGAAAGCGTTGTATTTTCTGCCACAATAAACTGACCTGGGCTCATTTTGTATATTGCATGCCCCAGACCTGGAATTGGCCATTTCTCCAGGTTCTTCTTACTAGGAAATGGTATTTAAAGACGAAATGTAGGCTCTCGGGGCATTCATTGCTACTGTGTTGTTGTTGCTTCTAATTCTTTTCAGTTGCCAGGACAACTGAAGTTTATACTGATATTTCCAATTCAAATCAAACGTTTCAGGATTTTCCTTAGTTCATTGAAAACTTGATTCTCTTTTCTCTTAGACTGAAAATTTTGGTTTCTAACAACATAATTAAATATTTATTTTAGCCTACAAAATACATAAGATACGTTTAAAAGACAACAGTATTCAAAAAAAAAAAAAACCACCCCCAAAAAAGACACCTGAAGGAAGTTTAAGATTTCTTAGTGATCTTTTGTCTTTATAATACATCCCATTATGGATTAACATCTGCCATGGGTCAAGTATATGTACTAAGGTCATTTGAAGCAATTTTTTTTCTGTGTGGTTATATTAATATACTATAACGTAACATACTACAATACAATAATATATTGCATTATATTATGTATAACATTATTTTATATATTATATGTAACAGTACCTTATAACATAATTCTATTATAATATAGAATAATTTTAATTATCATAATTGCAATAATATCATGATACGCAGTTAGGGTCATTTATTTCTATTTTCTATTTTTAGGGTTTTTAAATTTTTAATTTAATTTTTTTGAAACCGTAGAACATTTGCATGGCTTCAAATTAAAAAGAACATAACAAAATTTGTTAGGAAACAAGGTTTTATTGAGATTATTGAGAGTTCTCTTTTGGTCATATTAACTCAGAGATCCTTGTTAGAGATCCAGTGAAAGATCAAATAGGTTTTCTATAAGAAAGAACAGGGAACCAGGGCTGTAGCTGAAGGGGACATGAGGTCAAAATAAGACTGTTTGACTTTGATTTTTGTTTTTATGTTTTAAATAAGATGAGAAATGCTGATGGGAATGAATCAGTAGAAAGAGACAGGGACAACTGAGCTGCCCAGAGCCCCAAGGAGGGGCTCACACTGAGAGGAGCGGGGAGCCCTCCTCCACAGTAGCAGGAGGGAAGCAGAGGGCGGATCTGATGGAATTTCATGGATGAGCTGGACAATGGAGCTCCTCTCTGATTTTCTTCTGTTTTCCCAGTGGAGTGTGAGGCGAGGTCATCAGCTCATAATGGGCAGGTAGAAAGGGGGTTTGGAGGCTTGAGGAGAAAGAAGGGATGAGAGAATGATTTCACTGCCGCAGTGTGTTTGTCCTGATGTTCCTCTGAGCCAGCTGCTCTGGTAATCAGTCACGGGGCCTGCAGGGAGCAGCTGCTGCTGGGTCCCGGAGGCGAACTCAAGTGGGGCTTGGTATCCCTCCCACCGCCACCCTTTCGTGTGTCTCTGAAGCTGAGAGGCCCAACTGGCACTGCGTGAGAAGAGAAGCCAACCGTATTTTCTTGCCTTCTCATTCATTTATTCATTCAACAAATATTTATTGTGCAGCTACTAAGTGCCAAAAAACTGAGCCATGGGATATTACCAAACATCCGCAAAACAGATGAAACCCCTTCTTTGGTGGAACCTACATCTTCACACTGGCTGTTTCCTCTGCCTAGATCACTCTTTCCCTGGATCCTAGAATGAATGAATGAACACCCGGTGGGGCCTATGGGCCCCTGGCTGGTGGAGAATCCAGGACCTGGAACCCTGGACTGAGGGGCAGCTCCTGTCATCAGTGTGCCCCCTCCCATCCCGGCCCCCCCCTGTGTCCCTGCAGGACTATGAGAAAGCCCTGTTCTTCCCCTGCAAGGCCGCAGAGCTTGTCAACGACTACGGCAAGGGCTGGAGCCTCAAGTACCGGGCCATGAGCCAGTACCACATGGCGGTGGCATATCGTCTGCTGGGCCACCTGGGTAGTGCCATGGAGTGTTGTGAGGTGGGGCCGCAGGGAAGGGGACAAGTGGGGGTGTGGGCCAGGGTCTGGGACCCACAGCAGGGCCTCCTTCCAAATCAGCCCAATGAGGCCTCAAGGCTTGTCCCTGATCCAGCCTTTCTATAGCTGAGCCCCTGAAGTGTGCATGTTTCTCCTGCCCTAAACCTCACTCCCTTCCAGTACATTCTCAGGGAGGGGGCTTCCCTCTGCCCACCATCACACACCCTCTAGAGGCACTTTAAGTAGTCAGTTCCATGGACCTGTGTTCAACTTTGCCACTTATTAGCCAGGTGACATCGATGGAGTCACTTCTGCTTTCTGAGCCTCAGTTTGTACTTTGCTGGGTGCTGTGAGGTCTCACTGGTTCGGTGCATGGGGTCTGAGCACCGTGATGGGTGTATTGGGCTCTGAAGATGTTGGTGATCCCTGGGCTGCCCGTCAGAGGGGCCCACTGGGTGGGGGCGCCCCAGTGGTGGACGGCAGATGAGCAGGCCTGAGTGACAGGCCTCCCTCACAGGAGTCTATGAAGATCGCACTGCAGCATGGGGACCGGCCACTACAGGCACTCTGCCTGCTCTGCTTTGCTGACATCCACCGGAGCCGTGGGGACCTGGAGGTGAGGTTACCAGGATGTGGGGTGGGGAGTGAGGTATCCTGGCCCAGCCTGACCCCACCCCCCATCTGGCTGTGCAGACAGCCTTTCCCAGGTACGATTCTGCCATGAGCATCATGACAGAGATTGGAAACCGTCTGGGGCAGGTGCAGGTGCTGCTGGGCGTGGCCAAATGCTGGGTGGCCAGGAAGGCGCTGGACAAGGTGAGGTCGGGCCCAGTCCTGCAGCCCCCAGCTCTCCCCACTGCTCCCATTTGGGGCCAGTAGGTCAGCCAACAATCTGTGAGTCTATCTGGTCCTGGCAGGACTCTTTCAGACACTTTGTCTACCATCAGCCCTCGCCCCGATCCCTTGAGGCTAAGACATTCCAAGCCACTTTCCAGGCTCAGAGAAGGCCCATGACTTGCCCAGTCACACAGCTGGTTAAGGGGAAGAGCTGGGGTTTGAACTCAGGATGCTTTAACCCCTTGCCATGATTTCACAACACCCTTCAGGACAGAAATATTCTTCTCCTCTGTATCTGAGTATACTGAGGCAGGAGGTAACTTGCCCACACAGGTCTTATGACTGCACCCCAGTCTCTTCCTGCTCCCTCCACACATAGGGCAGCTGCCCAGCTCTGTCACCCTCCCCATGTCCACCTCTCCCTACCCCTTCCTATCCTATGAGCCAAGGCCTCTGTCAGACAGCTCTGCCCACAACCCTGGCCTGTGCTCCCCTTCAGGCTCTGGATGTCATCGAGAGAGCGCAGGACCTGGCTGAGGAGGTGGGAAACAAGGTCAGACCTGCTTCTGTCTCCTGAGTCTGGAATCAAGAGCCCAAGGTGGGATCTTGGGTGGGTAGGGGGGCCCCCCTGAGCCCCCTCATGCCCTGAGCCCTGCCTGATCTCCAGGAGTTGCCCCAAGCCACCCCAAGACCCAAGCTGTTTCTCTCCTACCCAGAAAGTGCTTCAAAGGGCAGGGCAAGAATTCTGTAGCTCAGAGGATATCAGAATTCCTCAGAGGCTTCTGGATGGCCATTAAAACTCACAACAGTGGCCTTTATTCACTGAGATATGGGCACCACAGGTATGGCTTCCAGTCCTCACTGTCTCCCTGCAAGGTAGGCACAATGGGCCCCATTTTACAGATGAGGAAAGCGAGGCTCAAGGGCCCACTACTTGGTCCCTGGCCTCTCTTAACTCCAAAGGCATATGGCCTCTCTACATTTGATAATTGTATCCAAACCTTTAAATGTTGAAAATAGGCTCAATGTTTCTCAAAGTCTCCTAGAAGATGTGCATTTCTCTGGGATCGGGTATACAATCCAACTGAAATGCCAAATATATGTGACTTTGGCTGGATTATAGCCACTCAGGTTTACCCCAGTATCTTGGGCTGATCAGAAAAGCCTACGAACTGTTGTGTATATTTAATTAACAAAAACAGGAAAGCAAATTAATTATGGAGTCAATGCAGCAGGTTCTAGGGGTGAGGAAAACTGACCTCACCCATCCCCTCATTCTGCATGAGGGAAAACCAAGGCCCAGAGAGGGCAGGATGTTTTTCCTAAATCTACCAGTAAGGTAGGAATTCAGCCAACACTGGACCCCATGTGAACTGACTGCCTGGTGACCCAATGGGGACAGCTTCATGGGCTGGACAAGGAGGGAAGCGGGGTGGCTGCTCAGCAACACTGACCTGGCCTCGTCCTTTCTGCCCGCTCTCCGGTCCCTGCTGGCCCAGCTGAGCCAACTGAAGCTGCACTGTCTGAGTGAGAGCATATGCCGCAGCAAGGGGCTGCAACGGGAACTGCGAGCCCACGTCGTGCGCTTCCACGAGTGC
This sequence comes from Rhinolophus hipposideros, assembly GCF_964194185.1. Classification (NCBI taxonomy): domain Eukaryota; kingdom Metazoa; phylum Chordata; class Mammalia; order Chiroptera; family Rhinolophidae; genus Rhinolophus; species Rhinolophus hipposideros. Next base: position 12,963,743 of record NC_138056.1, read on the forward strand.
GTGGAGGAGACCGAGTTGTACTGTGGCCTGTGCGGGGAGTCCATAGGCGAGAGGAACAGCCGGCTGCAGGCCCTGCCCTGCTCCCACATCTTCCACCTCCGGTGAGGGCTCTGGCCGGCAGGGGCAGGGGTACGCAGGCCTCTGTGTGTGCTCTAGGGCTTAATCACAGTTGCAGTAATAACAGCGGACACTTACATAGTGCTTTCTGCTTCCCAAGCATGTCTGAAGAGCTTCCCAGGTATTAATTCATTGAATCCTCCTGGCAGCCCCATAAGGTCCCGTTCTTACTATTATTCTCCCCGAAGAGAATTCAGAGACACCTTTGAAAGGTGACAGGATTCAGACCTCAGGGCCAGACCTGCCTCAGGGCTGTGGCAGGTATAGGCTTCCGTCCCCACTTACTGATGCCCAGCCGCTTGCTCTCCCCTCTCCCCACCCCCTCTCCTCCCATCCAGGCAGAGAGGGAGAGACAAGCAGTATTGCTGGCAGGAGCCTGGGGCTGTCCCCTTCCCTTGACACCTTCCCAGCCCCTACAGAGGGGAGGGGAGGAGAGAGAGGCTGGGCCCAGGGTGGAAAGACAGGCTCATTGAGTGGACAGAGCCCTTTGCCTCCCAAGGTGCCTGCAGAACAATGGGACACGGAACTGCCCCAACTGCCACCGCTCGTCCATGAAGCCTGGCTTTGTGTGACTCTGTTAACAATCTTGGGGTTTCACCTCACCTCCCCCGCTCCTTCTCCATCATCACACTGGAGATCCCTGACCGGCCATGTCTTGGATGCTGTTTATTCCTGGGGCAGCTGCCAGGGCCTCCTGGGGCCTCCACCAGGGCCTGAGTCCACTGCTGCTCCTTAAGGCCCAGCTGCCCTCCCCTTCCTCTTTGTACTTGGCTCTTTATAGAAAAATAAACCGTTTGTACCTGGTCCCAGCGATTCTGACTTCCCTGCCCTAGCGAGGTCTGAGGGGCTGGGGATGCGTGGGCATGAGGCCTTCCCTGGAAGCTTCCTCAGGCACAGCACCCCTCCCAACATGTGGGTGCGTGCCTCCAGCTGCTCTTCCAGGTTCTTGGGATGCCAGTGAGACTGAGATAAAGATCCCTGGCAGTAGGGAGCTGCTGACATGCAGGACGCAACAAACAGTAAATGTAATCAAGCAACATAGACCGTCTGATAGAAAGATGTTACGGACTAAACTGTGTCCCCCAGAGTTCATAGGTTGAAGCCCTAAGCCCCAATATGACTGTAATAACAGATAGGGCCTCTAAGGAATAAATTAAGGTTATATGAGGTCGTAAGGATGGGGCTGTAATCCGTTAGACTAGTGTCCTTATAAGAAGAGGAAGAGACCCCAGGGAGCTTTCTCCCCACCACCCCCAACCCATGCTGCACAGAGAAAAGATGGTGTGGAGGACACAGTAAGAAGGCAGCCATCTGTAAGCCAGGAAGACAGCCTTCACCAGAAACCGAATTTTCTGACACTTTGATCTTGGACTTCCCAGCCACCAGAACTGTGAGGAAATACATTTCTCTTGCTTAAGCCATCCATTCTCTGGTATTTTGTTATGGCAAAACTAATGGCAAAAACTAGTGGACGAATACAAAAGTGGCAAGTGCTTTGGAACAGTAAAGAATAGAGCAGCCTGCCTCCTCCTCTTGTTCATTGCCTTCCCTTCTCTTCAGTCCCAAAACCATTAGGTGTGACAGAGCAAGGCAGGCATCCATGTGGAGGGGTGGCCAGGTGTGGGGACTGGGAACCCGAGCAGTGTGAGGAGGTGTCTGCACAGGGGAAGCCCCCCCTGTGGGAGGAACCCGCATAGAGTCTGCATAGGGGTGACCACACTTATAGGTGGCTCAGGCTGGAGTGTCAGAGCCCAAGTACGGTGAGACAGGAGCTCCCGCGAGGGCAAGGCCTGGTGCTGGGTGTAGGAGCCAAGCCAGGAGAGGAGGACATCAATGCAGATGGGTGGTCTGGGAGTGGAGCCCGAGGACAGTGTCTGTGCACAGGGCGGCCTGTTGTGTCAGAGCCAAAGCTGGGTGATGAGGACACCCTGGAGGAGGAAGGCCTAGCATGGGGAACTGGCGCCTGAGCAAAGTGAGGAGGTGACACCATGGTGGTGGTGGAGTGTGGCCCAGTGCAGAGCACCAAGTGGGGTAAAGAAGGGCAGCCTGGCTTAGGTTGTTGGGGCCTAAGCAGGGTAAGGAGGCAGCCAAGTTGAGGAAGGTCAGGTATGAGATGTCTGAGCTTGAGTAGCAGGAACAGGACCTGCATGTGGGGCATTAGAACCAAGAGAGTGTGAAGAGGGACCTGTGCATGGAAGGGAGTGGCAATGAGAAATTGGTTACATAGGGGGACTGAGCAAATAAGTAGCTATATATTAGTGCGAACCAGGTCACTACTGAAGAAGAGCGTTACAAGAAAAGAAAACCAGAAGGGACCCTGTGGTGTTGAATTGGAACTGTAGGGGTCAGTGTGAATTCATGGATTTCAAAATAGTTGTGTGTGTGTGTGTGTGTGTGTGTGTGTGTGTGTGTGTGTGTACGTGCTGGCCCAGGAGCAGTGACATGCCAGTAGCAATGAGTGCATCTAACACCCAGATATTGGCTTCTAAATACCATGTTCCAGTAAAAGGAATCAAGCTTCTTTGCGGAAGTGACTGATTCTAGGCCTGGACCAGGGAAGGTATAAGATGAACCTGGAAGATCTTGGGTCAGACAGCCAAGAAAGCCGAAAGAATGATGAGGATAATTCAAAAGGACACACGAGCCAGCTTGAGTGGACTCCCCCTGACCCACTAGTAATGCTCGTCTTAGCTCAGGCTGCCATACCACAGGACTATCAACTGGTTGGCTTAAACGACTGAAATTTATTTTCTCACAGTTCTGGAGGCTGGAAGTGCAAGATCAAGGTGCAGGCAAGGCAGGTATCAGAGGGCTCTCTCCTTGGGTTACAGATAACCACCTTCTCACTGTGTCCTCACATGACCTTTTCACTATGCTTGTGAGTGGAGAGAGATTTCTCTCTCTCCCTCTTCTTATAAGCCCCTAATCCTATCATGAGGGCCCCACCTTCATGACCTAATCTAATCCTAATTACCTCCCATCTCCAAGTACCATTACACTGGGGGTTAGGGCTTCAATATATAAATTTTTGGGGGACACAAACATTTAGTCCATAGCAATAACACCAACAGATTTTATTGGATGAAACAAAACTCTATACTGATATAAATAAATACATCAATAAATGAAAATTTTGATAAAGAATGGGATATTTACATATTTCCAAAGTACTTCCACACAAAATACTTATTAATTTCAAAAAAAGAGTGACGTCTCAGTGGAGAACGCTGGCAGACACCAGATGAATCAAGTGAGAAAGATTAATATCTCCAGTAATGGGACAAAATGAAATCAGGTGCTATCTAAATTAATGTAGTGAGAAACTCAGGATGTCTTCTGTGATATTCCTTCCAAAGATGAACCACCCAAATGTAAAATCATGAAGAACACCAAATAAACACAATTTAGAAATATTCTACAAAGTAACTGCAATCTTTAAAAGTGTCAAGGTCCTGAAGCCAAGAAAAGACTGCGGAACTATTCCAGATTGAAAGAGACTTAAGCACCACAACTAAATACAATACTCCATTCTGGTCTTGATTCTGGACTGGATCCTTTTGCTGTAAAGGACATTACTGGGACAATTGGTGAAACATGAATGGGGTCGGAGGATTAGGTGGTAGAAACATCGATGTTAACTTCCTGATATTGAAGGTTGTGTGGTAGTTAAGTAGGCCAATGACCTTGATTGTAGGAAAGTCCCACCAAAGTATACAAGGTGATGTGGTAGCCAGTCAGCAGTATACTCTCAGCTGGTACAAGGAGAAACATTATTTACACTGTATTTTCAACTTTTCTCTAATTTTAGGTTTTTTTCAAAATAAAATATGTAATTTAAAAAAAAAAAAAAAGAGTAGTGAAAGGATCAGGAGCCTGGGGAAGGGCTGGGGCAGGGAGCAGCAGGCTGCAGCATTAACAGGTTGTACGGGTGGGCCTGGATGAGAAGGAGGCATTTGAGTCAAGAATTGAAGGAGGTGAGGAGATGAACCAAGCAAATGTCCTGGTAAGAGCATTCCAGGAAAAGGGAAGAAAGTGCTAGATTGGTGCAGGCTTGGTTTGGTCCTGGAGCAGCAGGAGGCCTGTGGCTGTGAGTGGGGGCGGAAGGGAGGTGGAGTCAGATCCCGGTGCAATTCAAAGGGGAGTGGGAACACCCAGGGCCCTGGGGGCCATTGCAAGGACTCTGACTCGGCGTGAGAAGGCAGCTGCTGCAGGGGTTTGAGTAGAGGAGTGACATGATCTCACCAGGTTTTAAAAGAATTCCTTTGGTTGCTGTGTTGAAAACAGACTACATCAGACAACTGGCCTGGGTGCTTCAAAAATGTCAATGTCATCAAAGACCAAAAAAGGACGGGGGAACTGCTCTATATTAAAGGAGGCTAAAGGGATATGGCAACTGAATGCTGTGTGATCCTCTACCTGCTACTGAATTTTTTTAAGGCTGTAAGGGATGTTTTCAGGATAATTGAAGAAAATTTAATATGGACTCTATTAGATATTATTGTATCAACATTCAACTCAATTCCTTAGGTATGACAGTGTATTAGACTATAATGTATTATAGTTACATATAAGAATGTCTTTATCCTTAGAAGACATAAGCTGAAATATTTAGAGGTGAAGTGTCATGATGTCTGCGAGGACGGAAAAGGGGCTACAGGTTAAACCTGACAAGCTCAGGAGACTGAAAATAACCACATAAAATGGCGTGAGCATAAAAAATTTCATAACTAAGTGGGCCATGGTGGGAAGTCATATCTTTAGCCAAAAGCTTCCTTCATAAAGTTAATCTGTGCCATTACGTGGGCCTTTCTATTGTCTTTCTGCACCTAAAATGACATCCTTGGAATGTCAGTAATCCCTTTTTCTGGACCAGAGCAGGAAAGTACAGAACCCCTCATTATTATTCTTGTCCCTTGATTAACATCTCTGTGTGAACTATTAACTATCCTGTACCCACCTATGTGAAAGAAGTACCTGTCTCTCCAATTGCTTTTATCCAATCCCAGAGATTCCACCCCCTTTGCTTTCTCCCACCCCCCTTAATCTATCACCAGTGGATTTCATGTAACCTTTCTCCTTTGGTTCT
>NC_138056.1:14200511-14365511 GCF_964194185.1 Rhinolophus hipposideros
CCCAGAGTTGCTTTGCTTACTATTCCTTCCCGGTCTGTTCTTGAGCTTTCCCTGCAGTTCTCTGAGCACCCCAGACTCTTCCAATGTCCTCCGTTTTGCATAAGTTGGCTGTATTTTTTGCTTGCCATCAGAGAACACTAGATGCTACTGTGGGTGTTCCCTCTGCCTAAGAAGAGGGATCAGGGCAGGAACCGGCCAGCTTCAGGGACTGAGTTTAGCTACCGCAGCCCCAATTTCTCTAAGTGCTGGGGTTCAAGAGCAGGGTGGGAAAAATGAAAAGGGCAGGGCAGCAGGAAGTGTAGACTAGCAGGATGTGTAAATATTGCTGTGTTTGCACAAGAGCAGGCAGATGTGGGTCAAGGTTGGCTGCTTTGGGTATTTGCTGTAAACCTGGCAGGGAGGAGGTAGGCTGCTGTGGATACCTGAGAATTTGAAATTGGTTTAATTTAACAAACTTGTTCTTAATGCTCTTGCTGCTTGACACCCCCCTCTTTGACTCCTCCCCTCTACTAGGTTCACTGTTCAGTTCAGATGACTTATGGGACAACTTACACTGGCATGCTGATAGCCTTGTTGTCCTTTAGTGGGTTTTGAATGGTCTGAAATGAACGTAAAGAACCTGAATTTAACATACAGCTTATATGAGTGAATGACTGAATGCAGCAAGGAACTGAGTTAATTACAATTCTGGAGCCACAGAATCCATAATAAGAATCATTTTCTACCTTTTTGCTTTTCTCTCTCCCTTGTGGTACAGCATAGCAATTAAAACCTTACCCGCTAGAGTCAGACAGACCTAGGTTCAAGTTCTGGGTCCACCATTTTACAAGCCATGTAGCCATGGCAAGTTACTTAACTTCTCTGGGACATAAAAGCTTTATTTGTAAAAAGAGAATGATGATAATATATTACTTGGCATAGTGTCTGTCCCATAGTTACCTATTATTAGTATTCCCTATTTTTTTTTGTTGTTGTTGTTGTTTTTCCCCCTGCACTGTTCTTTCTATGGTTCCTATATATCCTCTTGGCACTGGGTACATTCTTCATTGTTATACTAACATTCTGTATTCGTTAGTTATTGCTGTGTAACAAAACTTCAGGATTTAGCTCATGAGGCTGTGGGTCAGTTGGGCAGTTCAATTGTCTTGGCTGGGCTTTCTTCCATGTTTGGTGGTCAGCTGGCTATAGGTTGGTTTAGGATGGTCTCAGCTGGGATAACTGGGCTTTCCTCCATAGGGTCTCTTATCCTTCAGCAGTCCAGCCTCAGCTTGTGCTTATGGGAGGCAGAGATCTGAAAGAGAGCAAAAGTTGCAAGGCCTCTGGAGACCTAAGCTCAGAATTGGCACAGTATCATCTCTGTCTTATTTATGTCTTTATTATCTGCCTATTTCTTAGGCTAGTCCAGAGTAGGAAGAGACTACAAAATTATAGGGCAAGAGGTGTGGATGCAGATGGGGCCAATAATTGGAGGCATTAATACAATCAAATCTATCCTGCACACTATAGTGTAACTGGTTACTTCTCTCTCTCCAACCAGACTCTCTCTTATTTACCATTGTGTCCCAGGTGCCTAGCACAGAGCTTGGCACATAATAGGTGTTCAATAAAGGTTTGTTGATTGAGTGAATGAAAAACTGGGCTGGAGAGCTGTCCCTGGAATGCTGGGGAGCCAACTGCCCTGCGGACTTCCTGTAAGAGACCTCATAACCTGGATGAGGGCAATCGAAAGTTAGCATGCACCGAAGTTTGGTTTCAGCCTTCCAACTCAACCTGACTCTTCTGTTTAATCTAGACTTCTGGAAGTTTGCACAGAGTTCTTCCTATAAAACTGATTTAGTTGCAACAGAGACCATGAGGCTCGTGGAGTCTAAAATATTTACTCTCTCTGGCCTTTTGGAAGGTCAAATAGCTGAAAGCCTGTTTTGGTGTCATTCCCGACAGTCCTGAAATTGTGCAAGATCAATGATCTTATGATCAGGAGAGGGACATCATATTTAACCAATGTCACTACAGCAGGAAGACAAACAAGAGAGGTCATTTGGATTTATTATGAAAATGGGGACACTTTCAAACATAGACAAACATTTTAAACATAACTCATACTGAAAAAAATCTCCTTTTGTGCTTTATACTGAGATTTTTTCAATCAGTTGGGTGCCAAAAAATGTATATGCATTTTAAGAAAGGAAAAAAACTATTAAAATTGTAATACTCAATATATGCCAATAAAGATATGGAAACAACCAAAATGCCCATCGGTAGATGACTGGATTAAGAAGCTGTGGTACATTTATACAATGGAGTATTACGCAGCCATAAAGAAGAAAGAAATCTTATCATTTGCAGCAACATGGATGGATCTAGAGAACATTATGTTAAGTGAAATAAGTCAGAAAGAGAAAGACAAGTACCATATGATCTCACTTATATATGGAATCTAAAGAAAAGACTATGTGAATGAACTAATCAGAGTCAGTTTTGGGGACGCAGAGAAAAAACCGAGAGTGGTTAGATGGGTGTGTGGGAGGGGGTTGGGGATAAGGGGAAAGGTGAAGGGATTTGGAAGCAGCTGGTAACCACAAGATGGCCTCAGGGTTTTTCTTTTGAAAATTAATTTGGGGAAGGTATTCTATAATGTTGTAAAGATTTTGTTGGGTATCCGATGGACATGCGTCCTATTTGGGAGACCACCTCAGGGATACTGTGGATACCTGATCATGGCATTGTACATCAGAAGCTAAACATTAATGAATGCCAACTATAATTTTATATATATAATGTGATGGTTCAGTGTGAGGTCGGAGGGATAGTGGATGGGGGGAGGGGGGTTCACAGTATGAGGGATATAAATGATGAACGTCTAAGTATTACCTTGTTTTGTACACCTGAAACTAATAAATAAATTAATTAATTAAAAAAAATATATGCCAATAACAAAAGATGAATACAAGACACGTTTGACTTCTGCAATGACAAGAGGTGCTCAAAGTGGTTACCATCAGCGTCCAGACACTTCTGATTACAGCAAGGTACTGCTTGAGCAACATTGACCAAAGTGTCCACTTGTATACATTATTTTGGCACCCCCGGTATATATTTATTATTCTAGGGCCAAATGTTACAATAATTAATGATAATTGAAAGCTGTTAATTTTATGTGCGAAAGTAATTGCTGAGTTTCACATATTTAAAAAATAGGAAAATAGACTGATAGTTCATATGAATATTAAGTGAGAGTGTGTTAGCTAGATAACTTTAGGAAGAATGTTTTATTCTTCTGGAACCAATAAATGTTTATACAAATTTAAATAAGAGTACCAAGCAAAATAATAGAAATCCAATTATCTTTTATAATTCCAATCTTTATAGAATTGTTTGGCAGAGGAGTATTTTTTAACATTAAACAAAATAACTTTTAAGAACTGTATTTAAATTGTAATTATCTAATTCCATTTAGACCATTAATCTTTCATGAAAATGTCTATTTGGGAATGATTCCTATCTTGTGGGACCAATTAAGAGCAAAATGTCTGTTTTGCCACCTCAAAATTTTACAAGGAAGAAAAATTCACTTATCAAATACAACAAAACCCATGTTAAATTAACTTCCATTCAGACGTGGTAAAGAATATAAAAAGCATGAAGAAAAAAGGAAGATGGTTCTAAATAAAGAGGTACACCCTCTTTCACAAATACAAATATCTTGCTCTTGCACTAACTTCAGCTGAAAATGAGAGACTACTTAAGGTGGCAAAATGTACAGCATATAATTGGGGGAACAATGGAACTGCTGATAGTACAAAGTAGAATTCCTGCACATAATGTCAAATTTCTTTAAATTAGATTTATTGAGGTGTATATTCCATACAAAAAAACTTACCATTTTTGGGTATCCCATTCTGTGAATTTTGATAAATGTATACACCTGGTAACCACCACTATAATCAAGATAGGAAACAGTTCCATCTCCCCCGCAAAATCCCGCCCCTCCCCCCCCAATCATCAATGAATTGACTTTTGTCCATATAGTTTTGGCTTTTCCAGAATGTCATATAAATGGAATCATATAGAATAAAGCCTTTGTGTCTGACTTCTTTCACTTAGCATAAGACTTTCAAGATTCATCCATGTTGCATGTATCAGTCAGTGTGTTCCTTTTATTGTGTACCATCATTTGTTTACCCAGTCACCAATTGAAGGACTTCTGGGTCGTTTCCAGTTTGAGGGAGCTATGAATAAAGCTTCTATAAACATTTGTGTATAAGTCTTTGTTGGGTGTTTCATGTCCCTTGGGTAAACAGCTAGGAGTGGCATTGTTAGGTTTTATGGCAAGTGCATGTTCAACTTGTTAAGAGACTAACAATTTGTTTTCCTAAATTGCTGTCCCTACCAGAAACATATGAGGGTTCCCACTGTTCTTAGTCATTACCAGTACTTGATATTGTCAGTTTAAAATTTTTATTCACTCTAATAAATGTGTAGCGATCTCTTATTGTGATTTTAATTTGCATTCCTCTAATGGCTAATGATGTTGTCCTGTGTGCCTAAATGCCATTCATATTTCTCCTTTGGTGAAGTGTCTGTTCTCATATTTTGCTTTTCATTATCGAGTTGCGAGAGTTCTTTATACATCTAGATAAAATCCTTCATCAGAAATATGCGTAACAAACATTTTCTCCCAGTCTTTGGCTTGTGTTTACATTCTCTTAACAGTTTTCTGTAGAAGTGCAGATGTCTTACATTTTGAAAGCCTAATTTGTTATTTTTCTTTTATGATTTGTGCTTTTGTATCCTACGTAAAAAAACCTTGGCCCAACCCAAATCACACATATTTTCTCCTATGTGTCTCCTAGAAATTGTATGGTTTAAAGTTTCCCATTTAGATTTATGATCCATTTTGAGTTAATTTCGTATAGGGCTACAACTATGAGTCAAGGTTGATTTTTTTTTTTTAACATAGGTATGTTCAAATGCTCCAGCACGATTTATTGAAAATATATTCTTTCTCCTTTGAATTACCTTGGCACCTTTGTTGAAAACCAATTGACCACATGTGTGGGTGTTTATTTCTGAACTCTATTCTGTTCCGTTCATCTGTATGTGTATCCTTTCACCCATACGATATCCTCTTATTTCTGTAGTTTTATATTAAGTCCTAAAATCAGGTACTGTGAGCCCTCCAACTTGGTCTTCTTTTTAAATAATGCTTTGACTAGTTTACCTCCTTTGCTTTTCCATACACAGTTTGGAATCAGCTTGCCAATTTATGCAATAAAACTTGCTGGAGTTTTACTGACATTTTGTATTTAATATATCTGAGATAATTTGGGAGAATTGACATCATAATAATTTCAAGTCTTTCAATCCGTGAACGTCAACTATCTCTTCATTTAGTTAGGTCTTTGTCTCATGTTTTGTAGTTTGTAGTACACAAATCTTGAACATAATTTGTTAAATTTATCCTTAATTATTTCAGGTTTTCTGTTGCTATTGTAAATGGTGCTTTAAAAAAATCAATTTCCATTTGTTTATTTCTGTATATAGAATACAATTGATTTTTTCATATTGATCTCATATTTGCAACCTTACTTAACTCCCTTGGAAGCTCTAATAGCTTTTAAAAACAGCTTTATTGAGATATAAATCACATATCATATCATTTACCCACTTAAAGTATATAGTTCATGGTTTTTAATACATCCACAGAGTTGTGCAACCAACACCACAATCATTCTAGAACATTTTTATCACCTGAGTAAGAACCCCTCATATCCCATAACAGTCACTTCTCATTTTCCCCAACCCCCTCAGTTTTAGCAAACAATAATCTACCTTCTGTCTGTATCGATTTGCCTATGGTGGATATTTCATATAAATGGATTCATACAATATGTGGTCTTTTGTGATTGTCTTCTTTTGCTGAACATAATGTTTTTACAATTCATTCATTTTGTAGCATGTATCAATAATTAATTTCTTTTTTTGGTTGTGTAGTAGTCAGAGTTCTTCAGAAAAACAGAAATAGGAGATATCTATCTATCTATCTATTTATCTATGTATGTATTGAGATTTATTATGAGGAATTGGCTCGTGATAATGGAGGCTCAGAAGTCCTGCAATCTACCATCTGCAAGCTGGAGACCCAGGACAGAGGTGCGATTTAGTCCAAGTCTGAAGTCCTGAAAATCAGAGGAGCTCATGGTGTAAATGCCATTCTAAGGGCAGAAGGTGAGATGTCTCAGCTCAAGCAGTGAGGCAGAAAAAAAGGGGGATCACATTCCTCCTTCTTCCACCTTTTGTTCTATTCAGGCCCTTGGTGGATTGAATGGTCCCCACCCACACTGGGAGGGCAATTTACTGAATGCACTGATTCAAATACTAATCTCATCTGGAAATACTCTCACAGACATGCCCAGAAATAATGTTAATTTGTGTATATGTGGCTAGTCAAGTTGACATAACATTAACCACCACAGGCTGAATAATATTCTAGTGTATGGATATACCACATTTTATTTATCCATCCATCAGTTAATGAACAGTGTGTTATTTCCACTTTTTGAATATTATAAATAATGCTGCTATGCACGTTTGTGTTCAAGTTTTTGTGTGAACACATTCCAATTTCTGCAGTTGTTGGGTGGACTGTTCTATATAAGTCAATTACAGCCTTTCTGGTATATAGTGTTAGGTCTTCTCATTGATCTTCTGTAGTTGCTCTACCCATTACTGATAACGGGATATTATATTATTGTAGAAATGATGTTGAGAAGCAAGCAGACTGTTGGATAAAAAACCAATTTGGTTGAACAATGAGATACAACCTCTTACCTCCTACATTTTAAAAAAATGTAAAAAAAACTGACGACATAAATTATTTGTCAGAATGGGAAGTAACTAGAATACTCACACGCTGCTGGGGGAAAATAAAATGGTAGAATCATTTTGAAAAAATAGTTTGGCAATTTCTTATACAGTTAAACATACATTTCTTATACAGTTAAACATACATTTTCTTCTTGGTAGGTACTCACCCAAAGAATTAAAAAGTGATGTTCAAACTAAGACTTATGCAAAAATCTTCATAGAAGCCTTATTTATAATAGTAAAAGACTGGAGACAATCCGAATATCAACAGAATATCAAAAGATGAATGAATCACAAACACAATGTGGTGTTTTCATGCAATGGAATAATGCTCAATAAAAATGAAAGAACTGCTTGGTTCAAGCAACAAAATGGATGACTTCCAAAAACATTTTATTTATTTATTTATTTATTTATTTATTTATTTATTTATATTTTATTGGGGAAGGGGAACAGGACTTTATTGGGGAACAGTGTGTACTTCCAGAACTTTTTTCCAAGTCAAGTTGTTGTCCTTTCAATCTTAGTTGTGGAGGGTGCCATTCAGCTTCAAGTTGTCCTTTCAGTCTTAGTTGTGGAGGGCGCAGCTCAGCTCCAGGTCCAGTTGCCGTTGCTAGTTGCAGGGGGCGCAGCCCACCATCCCTTGGAGTCGAGGAATCGAATTGACAACCTTGTGGTTGAGAGGATGCTCTCCAACCAACTGAGCCATTTGGGAGCTCAGTGGCAGCTCAGCTCAAGGTCCCATGTTCAATGTTAGCTGCAGGGGGTGGAGCCCACCATCCCTTGCCGGATTCGAGGAATTGTGGTTGAGAGCCCACTGGCCCATGTGGGAATCGAACCGGCAGGCTTCGGAGTTAGGAACATGGAGCTCTAACCACCTGAGCCACCGGTCAGCCCCCAAAAACATTTTGATGAGTGAAAAAAGACACAAAAGAGTACGAGTCCATTTATATGAAATTCTAGAACAGACTCTTGTTATAGAGAGCAGATCATTGGTGGACTGGGGTTGAGTGGATTGATTAAAACCAGGCACAAAGGAACTTTCTGGGGTGGTGGAAATGTTCGGTCTTTTATCAATGTTAATATGAATCAATACATTGATTGTATGGTTGTTATGTGAATATATATATTTTTCAGGACTTAAACTTTACGCTTAAAAATCTGTGAATTTTATTGTATGCAATTATATGGCAATAAAGCTGACAACAAAAAATGTTTGGTTGAAACAGTAATTCTCGACTCTCTTTTTCAAGTATTATTAATTTTTATGTACTATGGGGTGGCCCTGAAATGTCTAAAATTTTAGCTTTTATTGGCATCTATTTACTCCCCATTCTTACCTCCAGACTCTTGGGCTTTTAATTTCTAAATAATTTTCCAGCAACTATGTGTTTGTTTAACAAAGTTGTAACAAATTTTAGTCTGTTTTTTCCTTAGGTTTTAAGTGAATCAACTGAAAGGAATTTGGTTGGAAACGAATGTTTATAGCCATTAGTTCATGTCTTGAGAAGGTTCTTGTACCCTGGGGAGATTTTGCAATTTTCATATGCATTTGAAAGCAATTTTGTCTGCTTTTTAGGTTGTTTAAAAAATTCATTTTCAGTCAGTCATGTCCACTTTACCTATTTAGCTGTTTTCACAAATTCCTCAGAATATTTCTACTCTCTTAGAGAGGAAGAAAAAAAATGACAGTTCACAGTAACGGTGCCAAAGAAACAGAGCAGGCACAATAACTGAAAATAGGTTAGGACATTAAGTTAAAAAACAAAACTCCAAAGTCTGAAAGACTATAAAAATGTAGAAATGTTGCAACACAAATGCATAAAAAAATGATTTAATAAAGTTTCCAAATTCTGTTATGAGCTTTCTGTGTGAACTTGGGCAAGTTTAACTTCTTTTTGCCTCATTTCCTGGCCTGAAAAGTGGGAGCTAATAGAACCTACCTTATGGATTATCACCAGGATTAAATGAGATAATTCATGTGAAAGCCTATAGCTCAGCACCAGGCATATAATAGCAGTTAATAAATATTTGGCGTTATTATTACCTCCCTGGTGTATAACGACATCAGGGTAGGAAAAAAAAAACAATGAGTAGGCATATTGTCAACTTTTTTGATCATTTCACCTGGGGTCATGCTGAGGGTGTGGCTAGCTGGCTGGTGGCTCAGAAGGTGATTTTGTTCCTGGGCAGGTGTAAGAAAAACAAAGTGCAGTGGCAGGGCTGAGGAGACTCACAGGCTTCATTTTTTTTATTTCAGTATTTTTTAAAATATTTTTTTATTTTTCAATTACAATTGACCTACAATATTATATTAGTTCAGGTGTCCAACATAGTGATTAGACATTTATGTAACTTATGAGGTGATCACCCCAATAAATCTAGCACCCATCTGACACCATACATAGTTATTACAATATTTTTTACTGTATTCCCTATGCTATAGTTCTCATCCCCATGACTTTTTTGTGACTATCAATTTGTACTTCTTTATCTCTTCCCCTTTTCACCCAGCCCCCAACCTCCTTCTGGCAACCCTCAAAATGTTCTCTGTATCTATGAGTTTGTTTCTGTTTTATTTGTTTATTTTGTTCTTTAGATTCCACATATAAATGAAAGCATAGTGCATTTGTGTTTCTGTCTCACTTACTCCACTTAGCACAATACCCTCAAATAGTTAAGATTTCATTCTTTTTTTAATGGCTGAGTAATATCTCATTGTATAGATGTACCACCTCTCAGAGGCTTAATTCTGAGAGAGCTTTAGATCTCAGTGTCCCCAACTTCTGAATTCATTCATTTAGTCACTCAACAAACATACTGATTCCTCAGTGTCCTACGAGTAGGTCAGGGGTCTATCTTGCTCACAGGCTAGTGGGGGGATGTTACCCAGCGTGGGTGAGCCTAACTGGCCTCTAAGCTCGCGTCTACCCTTCAGGTGGAAGAGAAAGCCCAGAGGCTGAAAGTGACTTGAGAGTCAGCAAGGCAAAGCCAGGCTGGGACCCACCACTGGTCCCCAGGCTGAGCAATTCCTCCTGGCACCTGTGATATAACAGCTCAGGGCAGAAAGTCCTAATAAGTGAACAGTCACTTTCATTTTGGAAGTAGTGACATTTAAATCTGGCATTGACAGATGGGGAGTATTTGGACACATATGGAGAAAGGGCTTCCCAGGCTGCAAGGTGTAGAGGAAGGAGAACAAGACACACGTGGGAAACATTTAATACTGTTACTTGTATGATGGACTTTCACTCCCAGCCCAGATGGGCTTTCTGGAGGAGGAGGAATTTCAGGGATGACAGGATCTGGGTTCAAAGAAACTACACTTAGCAATTCTTATCTGTTACTGAAGCAGCAGAGTGTTTCTCCTTCCTGCTACCCCTCTCCTCCCCACGCACACTTATTGGAATCTGGCACTTCTCATGACTCAAGTGAAAAAGAGTCTTGAGAAATGGAACTCAAGGTAGAAGGACCCAGATACTCTTGTGGCAGCATAATTGGACATGAAGAATTTGCAATTAGGTGAATTCCACTAGGAGAAAATTCTGAATGATTTTCAGGCACTTTGCCCCAAAGCCAGACTAAAGTGAGCCAGACCGATGTCCTGCCTTCTTTCCTCTACCTTCATGACCCAAAGCTCCTGCTCCTCTATCTCCATTCCTATTCCAAAGGAGTCGGGCTGAGCTGGAAGTGACAGCTCTCTAGGAGGGAAGCCAGACACCAGGGGAGAGGATGGGAGAGCAGAGGAACGTAAGAGGTGAAAGGCTCAGGGAGCTGAGGAGGGAAAGAAGAGGGAGCCAAGGGAGAATCTAGGGCAGTTCCTTTTTTGTTGCATGGTTTGGCCCTGTGTGGACACTTGCAACACGCCGAAAGGGCCACAGGCTGGGACAATGTTACTGTCCAGGCACCTGCTCCAGGGAAACCTATCCTTTCTTTGTCCAGTCGGGAAATAGGTCCCAGCATCCAGGTGCTGGGGATACAGATTGCAATGGCTGGGTACCTCCGGCTCTCAGGAGCCTCCTTGTCTGGTGGGAAATAAGAATGTGAAGAGGTGATTAAAACAGCAGGAGAGGGGCAAGAATGGTGCTGGAAGTGCCCTTGAGTGTTTAACCTAAGGCTAGGCATGACTCCTGAAGACCCCCGCCCCCTCCCCTACTGTTCTGCAGGGTCCCCTCTCTGGTGCCTGGGATCCCAGACAGCAGTGGCCTCAGTGTACCCTTTACCCCCTAAAAGGGACACTCACAGTAGCAAAGGAGTAGAGAGGAGATGAATCAAGGGGGCGGGGTGGGGCAAGGGGGGGTTAAGGGGGTGGGGTAAAGGGGTAGGGCAAGGACCTCAGGCACCTAGTGGGGTTGGGGAGTGGAAGGTAGAGGCTGGAGTACTACCTTCTTTTCCTTCTTTCCTTCCTCCCTCCCTCCTTCCCTCCATTCCCCCTCTTCCTTCTCCTTCTTCTTCTTCTTCTTCGATTTTTATTAAAAATATAGCTAATATACAATATTATATTAGTTTCAGGGGTACACCATAATTATTCAACATTTACACACCTAAAGAAGTGATCACCATGATAAGTTCAGCGACCACCTGGCACCATCTGACACCGTACCAGGCTATCACTATATTATTGACTATATTCCCTGTGCTGTACATTACACCTCCGTGACTTATTTGTTTTATACCTGGAATTTGGACTTCTTATTCCCCATTCTCCCCTGTTTTAAAATTTATCAATTACAGTTGACATTCAATATTATTTCATATTAGTTTCAGGTGTACAGCATGGTGGTTAGGTATTTATATAATTTAAGAAGTGATCCCCCCTGACTAGTTTAGTACTCACCTGCCACTAGACATAGTTATTACCATCTCATTGACTATATTCCCTATGCTTTACTTTACATCCGCATGACTATTTTGTAACTAGGAATTTGTACTTTTTAATCCCTTCAGCCACTGATAACCCCTCGTGTGGTGTTGGGTGAGGCAGTGCTTCAGGGAGTCACTAGAATGGGAAGAACTGTGGTCACCAGGTTAATGTAAATTCTGGTTTGGTCCCAGTGCTCAGCCTGGAGCAACTCAGCAAAAGTGTCAGAGCACACTGAGGGCAGTCAATGGCTGCCTGTGGCCTGCTGGATTCTGATACGTATTTTTCCAAGTAAAAGTGTGATGCGGGCGGGTCTGGCTGTTCTTAGAGAAAGTGTCTCCAGCTGTGCGAGAGTTTGGTAGGGAAGGGTCCCACTGAGTCAGCAGGGCGGAGCAGTGGAGCTCATCAAGCCAATCAGATTCAGATATGGCCAGAGAGGCGGGCTCAACACAGGAAAGATGGCGCCTGCCTGCCGGCTGCGTGGAAGGTGGACCCTTCACTGGGAAAATGATGACTGTCCTTCAGTTCTCCCCTACACACTTCAGTCTGCCTTGCTGTATGTCTCTGAGACCTCCTGAATCACTGTCCCTCTGCTGGAGTCCAAAGTGAGTGATGCAAGCGGCTGAGTCTGTGCTTGGGCCATTTAAGAGAAAATTTGGGATTTTTGTAGCATTCCAGCCCACCCAAACCATCACAATTCCCACTGTTTTCCACAGCCAGATGTTGTGGAGGCTCCTCTTCTTGGCACCAGTACTCTGGGCTGGGAAGCCTGGTGTGGGAGGCGGGGGACCCTTGCTCCTTTGGGGGGAACCAAGGTGGCTGAGATAGCCCTCCTGATTCTCAATCACCACATGCAGGTGTGGGGCCCGTTCTGTGTCTCCGCCCCTCTTACTAGTCTCGACATGGCTTCTTCTTTATATTTTTAGTTATAGGATTTCTGTTCAGCTGAACTTCAGATGGTTCTCCAGGTTGATTGTTCTATAATTTAGTTATAATTTTAAGGTGTCACAGAAAAATGCGGGCACAGTGTTTATCTATTCTGCTATCTTGGATCATCTGAGAATGGCTTAGTTGGAGGAGCTGGAGAAGTCTAGAGGGGAAATTTGAGGCCCAGAGAGAGCAGGGGATTGTCCATGGAGTATAATATGGGCACCAAGGAGGAAAACAAAGCTTGGTGGGGGTGGGTGGGTGGAGAAGATCAAGCTGTGGCCATCGTCTTTGGATCGCCTGGCAACTCCACTGTCTCCTGAGGGGTAGTAGGAATGTGGCTTTGGGTCTACTAGACCTATTCACCAGGCAAATTTGCAGAGGCAAAGGCTGTGCAGGGAGGGGGTGGGCCCAGTGGGAGGGGCTGGCCTGAATAGATCACATGTAGGGTAAGGAGGACATCTGGCTCCTGTCCATGCCCCTGAACTCTGAGAGGCTAAAGGTGACTTGACAGACGTTTGGGCAAAGCCAGAGTGGGGACCCCCTGCCCTTGTCAGCTGAGCAATTTCCCCATGCATCTGCCCTGGTGAATTTGTGTTAGTGGAAAGAGTCTTCCTGGTTGGGTCACTATCTAACATCGCCATAAATTCTCTGAAGGGCAGGATTTCCCAGATCCTGATGTTGGCCCTCAGACATCCTAAGCTCTCAGTAAATAGTTGCCCCATTCCTTATTTGATGCTAGGCCTTGTCACATGAGGGACTGCATTTCATTCTCACAGTGATCCTGGGAAGTAAGTGGTATTTTAATCCCCATTCTACAGAAGTGGAACCTGAGGCCCAGAATGGGGATGTGTCTTGGATAGGAGTTTACTGAAAGTCAGGTGGAAGTGGAAGCAGGACAGGAATCCAAGCAGGTGGGTTCAGAGCTTGGCCTGGCTGCCCCTCCTCTCGTCCTTCCTAGGGCCTGGCCTTCTCTCTCCTGGGGCCAGGCTCTGCCACGTGGAGGGAGCCTTTCAGGAAGCAATTCCAGGCAGAGGAAGGCCAAACAGACAATGCACAGGAGTTGTGCTGAGAGGTCGTTCTGGGAAATGTGGAAAATCTGACAGGCTTATAAATGCTGGAAACTGAGATCCAGTTTTCCCTCATCTTGCCCCTTCCCTCAACATGGATCTAAAACCCCATTCAGGCTCCATGTTGGGAGGGGGCAACTGGAAAAGAATGACAGATAACTTCAATGGAATGCTAATGGGAAGAGGAGGCTGTAGGAAAGAGGAGGACTCCTTGGAGGGGAGGCCCCTCTCCAGACTGCAAGAGACATTGACTTGGAGAGGGGGTGGGGCCTGCCCAACTGGTGGGGTACGGGTGGGGGGTGGGACACTACTGATGCTGCGTCCAAAAGGGCCCCACCATGAGTATAAGGTAGGTGGCTGGAATTTCTGGACAAACTCGTAAAAATGCTAATACATGTTTTTGCACTAAGTTGGAAATAATGCAAAGCCCCTCAGTTAAAAAAAAATCCATCAGAATTGCACGATTTCCTAGAGTTGGAGGAGCTAAGTGAGTTGTTACCGGAATTGTAAACCTGCCATGTGGCAATGTCGTTTTGGTCATTAAATAGAAATACCCACCTTCTATATGCATGCACTGTAGTTTGCATGCATCCAAATTTCTAATTCTGTGGGGGATTCTGGAGAACGATTGTGCTGCTTTTCATCATCCACAGTTATTATAGCTTCAAATCTCTTGTCTCTATTCTGTAACAATGTCATCCAAGTGTTCTTTAAGCGGAGGTGCTGAAAAATGCACCTGAAAATCAATAACATTGGAAAGGAAGTGAGATGTGATAAAAACATATGAAGAAGGCCAAACCACTGGCAGGAAATGCTGCGCTGTTAATTTAGCAGACAGCGTGCTGTTAAATATTAGAGATAATGCCGGGAAAATAAAAAGCAGCATTAAAGCAAAAATATGCCACAGCGGGGATAGGTTTATGCAACACATTCTTTCTGCGTTGCATTCATTTCTATGGCAAAATTAGTCTGGAATTACGCACGTTTCGAATTATGCAAGGTCTTCAGGAACATGCACTTTACATAAAGTGCTACCGCCCTATGTTATCGGTGGATGGGGGAATGGGTGACAATTACACCAGGGTGTTCTCAGGCCAGAGAATTTTATCTTTCTGTCCTGGCTTGGGCCTCGGTGATGTCATCTGTAAAGTGGGATAGTTGGACTGGTTTATCTCATTCTCTCTATTAGATTTTGTAGAGCTAGTCACCATCGTATTTCTGCCCTGAGGTGTCTTACTCAGGACAGCATTCACAGAATACCCTAAACTCAACTTTATTAATTGTGAAGCGGGCTGTTCAAATACTAGGTACCAGAGAAGGTCCCTAACTCATCTGAATCCAGGTGGGATGAACCCTGGAGACAAGATCCCTTTACCTCCGCCCCCAGAGTCTCACAGAGATGTGCGGTCGGGGCTGGGGACAGGTGAGTGGGAGATTAAAAGGCCAGGTGCCATGGAGATGTGACACCACCAGAGGGCAGCACCAGCCCGCAGCTGGGCCTCCTCTGCCCGCCTGCATATCACAGGTACCAGGCACCCTTCTGGTTGTGAGTGATGGGGGCGGGGGCAGGGGAAAAGACACCCCAGGTCTCTGCTCTTATGTGGCTTGCATTTTCCTGGAGGAGACATAATAAACATGTAAGTACATCAACAAACAAGGCAGTTTCAGGTAGCAATAAGTAGTAAGAACATGATACTAGTTATGGGGTGCGGCACCATCAGGGAGTCCTGTCTGGGAGGTAACAGCATGAGACCTGATTGGGTAGGAAGAGCGGAGATCCAAAGATCTGGAGGATGCAGGAACAGTCTGTCTAGGGGCCTCCAGAGGGAATGGGGAAGCCGGTAGGGAGAGTAGCTTCCTCTCAGATGAGAAAACGGAGGGAGCGAGAAGCCAAGGCACTTACTCAGGGTCACAACAAGTCAGGGACAGTGTCTGACAAAACCTCAGGAGAACTTACCTTCCATATCCCTAACTTTCCTTTGGCCTTTCCTCTCCAACCACGACGGTGACAAGGACATGTTCCCCTCACTCTTCATTCCTGACCGTAATCTCCTTAGGAGACAAGGCAGGGGTCATTTGCTGTGAACCCGAGCAAGTTCCCTCCCTCTCCCGGCCTCAGTTTTCTTAGTTATAAAATGCAGGGATCCCCACGCCCCCCATTCTGAGTATTAGCTTTACAGAGGCTCCTGAATTCTAGTTCCTGAGCACCCTCTTGTGGACAGCTTCGGAATCACATGCTCAGCTGGAAACGATCGTGGGAAAATTTCTGAGAGGCTGATGGATTCTAAGATACTGTGTTTCCCGGAAAATAAGGCCTAGCCGGACAATCAGCTCTAATGCGTCTTTTGGAGCAAAAATTAATATAAAACCCGATATTATTTTACTATAATGTAAGGCCGGGTCTTATATAATATAATGTAATTAATATAATATAATTAATATAATATACCGGGTCTTATATTAATTTTTGCTCCAAAAGACACATTAGAGCTGATTGTCTGACTAGGTCTTATTTTCAGTGAAACAGGGTATCACTTAGTGACCGTGCGTGTGTGTGTGTGTGTGTGTGTGTGTGTGTGTGTGTTTATTTGTGCAGGCAGCATGCATTGTGTGTATGCGTATGTTGGTTTGTATGTCTGTATGTGCCCTTTCTTATGGGTGCAAACTGTGTGTGCCCGGGAATGTGTGTGTGTCTGCTTGTGCTTTTTTATGGGTGCACGCGTACATATGTGCATCTGTGTGTGTCTCTGCCTGCTTCAGTGTGTCTGTCTGTCTGTATGTTCCTGTGTGTACATGTCCACGTGGGTGTGTGTTTCTGCCACTGGGACGTACAAGGATGGGGTGAGAAGCCCCTGGCTTTCTCACAAGGGCTCTAACTGCAGCCCACTTCCTCCTCCCCTTGCTTCTGTCTGTGTCACCACCTTGTTCTCCTCTCTCACTTCTCACCTGCACTATTTCAATGACCTTCTTTGACTGTTTTTTTTCTTTTTTTTGTCACTTGAGGCTCATTTGAATGTCACAGATCATGGCTAAAGAAACGGTTCTTCTCTATTCTACCTACTCAAAACTACCTACTCATTAGATCTACGTCCCTTGAGTGGGGTTGATCACCCACTGTGCTGTTATGGGGTCTAGCCTGAAGGGCAGAGACCTGGGAGCAGTACACAGCTGTGTCCTGGCTGGTTGAGCAGAAAACCCGGCACATGGTAGCTAAGATACAATAGCATGTTAATGAACTGCTCCAAACTCCCCGTGCACATGTGCCACCTCATTTATTTACATGATGATCCCTCAAGCTTAGGCCAGGTGGGACTTGTCCCCATTTTACAGATGAGGGCACTGAGGCGTAGACTGGGAGATAATAAAGATAGCCCTGCAGGAACTATGGAAGCAATATGCAAACTCTTTTGTGCAGTTTTCATAACACCTAGGAGGTATGTATTCTCAATTCCCTTTAACAGACAAGGACATTGAGGCTTTAAAAACATTAGGTGAGTGCCCGAGGCTGTACAGCCAATTACCAGCAGAGGCAGGATTTGAACTCTGCCCCAGAGGATAAACCCAACTGCTTACTACAGTGGCCCTCAAGCTCTTCGGGTACACACTGTCCCCTCACCATACCTCTAGGGCTCATATCCTAAGAATATTCTCCTCAGAAGCCAGGGGAGGGTGGCTGCTGTCTTGAGTCCCCTGGTCCTCTCCCAGAGGTGGGGATGGGTGAATGGTGCCACCTGTGTCACTTTCAGAAGCTGCTGGCTGGGGCTGAGCATTAATTATGCAATAACCTCGCTGCGGTATGCCTAATTGTCTGATAGCCATAATTGAATCTTATGGATTACACCAACATTATTGCAGGGAGCAGTTGAAGGCAGTTAATGGGAAGCTGCACTTGCATTGTGATATTTGCTTCTTATCTCCCAGCTGGCCTCATTGTGAGCCCTTGCCTGGGGGCTGTAGGTGGAGGTGGGGGGGAAAGGCAGTCAGAGGTGAGAAATAGCACAAAGAGCAGCATCTCCTCACTCCTGGAGGGCACTGTCTTCTTTGCCAAGAAAAGTCTGCATGGCAGGTGGAGTTGTCATTTTAGAAATGAGAATGTGGCATAGGAGAGACTCCCAATTTCATTCTCGATCATTGCTGCCAGGACCTTTTAGAAAGGCAGAACCTCAGGCCCCTCCCTGGACAGACTGAATCAGGAGTCCCAGGATGCAGCAGGTGGAGCAAACTGAACCCAAAACAACACAATGATTAGACATTCACACCTCTCTGAGAGTGATACACCCAACACGTCTACCACCCATCTGGCATCGTACAGAGCTATTACAATGCCACTGATGACATTCCCAATGCTGAACTTCACATCCTGCGACCATATCTCACACACACACACACACACACACACACACACACACACACACACATACGGTGCCAAAAAAAAGTGTACACATTTTAAGAAAGGAAAAAAACTGTATTAAAATTGTAATAATATATACCGATAACAAAAGATGAATACTAGTCACGTTTGACTTCTGCAATTACAAGAGGTGCTCACAGTGGTTACCATCAGCGTCCAGACACTTCTGATTACGGTGAACTACTGCTTGAGCAACGTTGACCAAAGTGTCCACTTGTGTACTTTTTTTTGGCACCCCCGGTATATATATATAATAGTTGACACTCAATACTATTTTATATTAGTTTCGGGTATACAGCGCAGTGGCCAGGCATCCATACAACTTGTGAAGTGATTCCCCCGTCAAGTCCAGCACCTACCCGACACCATACACAGTTTTACAACATTTTTATTATATTCCCCACACTGCACCTCACATCCGCATGACTACTTTATAACCGCCAATTTGTGCTTCTAATCCCGTCACCTTTCTCACTCACACCTGCCCCGCCACCCCCATCTAGCAGCCATCAGTTCGTTCTCTGTGTCTATGAGTCTATTTCTGGTTTGTTTTTTTCTTTAGATTCCACATGTAAGTGAGATCATATGGTATTTGTCTTTTTCAGTCTGACTTATTTCACTTAGCATAATATCCCCTAGGTCCATCCATGTTGTTGCAAATGGTAAGGTATTCTTTTTAATGCAGAGTCATACTCCATTGTGTAAAAGTACCACAGTCTCTTTATCCAATCATCTATTGAAGGTCATTTCAGTTGTTTCCATATCTTGGCTATTGTGAATAGTGCTGCAGTAAACATAGGAGTGCGTATATTTTTTCTAATTAGTGTTTTGGATTTCTTTGGATAAATACCCAGGAGTGGACTTGCTGGGTCATAAAGTAGTACTAGTTTTAATTTTTTGAGGACCTTCTATACTGTTTTCCATAGTGGCTGCACCAATTTGCAATGCCACCAACAGTGTACAAGGGTCCCATTTTCTCCACATCTTTGCCTTATTGTCTATTGATTTACTGATGATAGTTATTCTAACAGGAGTGAGGTGTTATCTCATTGTGGTTTTTATTTGCATTTCTCTGAGGATTAGTGATGTCGAGCATCTTTTCATGTGTCTATTGGCCATCTGTGTGTCTTCTTTGGAGAAATGTCTGTTCGGGTCCTCTGCCCATTTTTAAAATTAGATTGTTGTTGTTGTTGAGTTGTATGAGTTTTTTAAAAATAAATTTTGGATATTAACCCCTCATCAGATATATCACTGACAAATATCTTCTCCGATTCAGTAGGATGTCTTTTTGTTTTGTTGATGGTTTCTTTTGCTATGAAAAAAACTTTTTAGTTTGATGTAGTCCCATTTGTTTATTTTTTCTTTTGTTTCCCTTGTCTCAGGAGATATATCAGTAAAAATATTACTAAGGGTAATCTCTGAGAATTTACATCCTGTATTTTCTTCTAGGAGTTTTATGGTTTTGGGTCTTACATTTAAGTCATTAATTCATTTTGAATTTATTTTTATATATGGCATAAGAGGGTGGCCCAATTTCATTTTTTTCATGTATCTGTCCAGTTTGCCCAGCACCATTTATTAAATTGACTGCCTTTACCCCATTGTAAATTCTTACTTCCTTTGTCATAGATTAAATGACCATATAGACATGGATTTATTTCTGGGCTTTCTATTATGTTCCATTGATTTATGTGTCTTTTTATGCCAAAACCATGCTGTTTTGATTATTATGGCCTTGTAGTATAGTTTGATATCAGGTTGTGTGATACCTCCAGCTTTGTTCTTCTTTCTCAGGATTGCCTTGACTATTCAGGGTCTTTTATGGTTCTATATAAATTTTAGGATTATTTGTTCTAGTTCTGTGAAAAATGACATTGGTATTTTGATAGGGATTGCATTGAATTTTTATGTTGCTTTGGGTGGTATGGACTTTTTAACTACCTTGTTTCCCTGAAAATAAGACCTAGTCGGACCATCAGCTCTAGTGTGTCTTTAGGAGCAAAAATTATAATTTTCTGAGTACAGGTCTTTTACTTCCATAGTTAAATTTATTCCCAAGTATTTTATTTTTTTGGATTTGTTTTCTTAATTTCTCTTTCTGATATTTCATTATTGGTGTATAAAAATGCAACCAATTTCTGAATATTAATTTTGTATCCTGCTATTTTACTAAATTCATTTATCAGTTCTAATAGTTTGGTGGAATCTTTATATATAGGAATCTATATGTAGTATCATGTCATCTTAAACAATGACAATTTTACTTCTTCCTTTCCTATTTGGATGTTTTTATTACTTTTTCTTGTCTGACTGCTGTGGCTAGAACTTCCAGTACTATGTTGAATGAAAGTGGGCAACCTTGCCTTGTTCCTGATATTAAGGGGAATGATTTTAGCTTTTCCCCATTGAGTATGATATTAGCTGTGGGTTTGTCATGTATGGCCTTTATTATGTTGAGATATGTTCACTCTATTCCCACTTAGCTGAGAGTTTTTATCATAAATGAACACTGGATTTTATCAAATGCTTTCTCTGCATCTATTGATATGACCATATGATTTTTATTTTTCATTTTGTTTATATGGTATATCACATTAATTGATTTGTGGATATCGAACCAACTTTGCATACCAGGAATGAATCCCACTTGATTGTTGTGTATGCTTTTTTTAGTGTATTGCTGAACTCAGATTGCTAATATTTAATTGAGGATATTTGCATCTATATTCATTAGGGATATTGGCTTATAGTTTTCTTTTTTTGTAGTGTCTTTGTCTGGTTTTGGAATCAGGATAATAGTGGTCTCATAAAATGTGCTTGGGAGACTTCCCTCCTCTTGGATTTTTTTTTTTTTTTAATAGTTTGAGGGGAATAGGTGATAATTCTTTTTTGAATGTTTGGTAAAATTCATCTGTGAAGCCATCTGGTCCAGGGCTTTTGTTTGTTGGGAGCTTGTTGATTATTGATTCAATTTCATTGGTAGTCATTGGTCTGTTCAGATTTCCTGTTTTTTCTTGATTTAGCCTTGGAAGATTGTATGCTTCTAGGAATTTATCCATTTCTTTCAGATTGTCCAGTTTGTGGGTGTATAGTTGTTTGTAGTATTTTCTCATTATTTATTTACTTTTTTATTGTATTTCTGTGGTATTTGTCATCACTTCTCTTTCATTTCTGATTTTATTTATTTGGGTCTTCTCTTTTTTTGTCTTGATAAGTCTGCTTAAAGGATTGTAAATTTTGTTTATCTTTTCAAAAAAAAAGCTCTTGGTTTTATTGATCTTTAGTATTGGTTTTTAGTCTATTTTATTTATTTCTGCTCTGATCTTTATTATTTACTTCCTTATACTCACTTTGGGCTTTGTTTGCTGTTCTTTTTCCAGTTCCCATAGGTATAAAGTCAGACCATTGATTTGAGATTTTTCTTATTTCTTTAGGTAGACCTGCATTGCTATTAATTTTCCTCTTAGAATGGCTTTCACTGTGTCTCAGAGATTTCGGGTTATTTTGTTTTCATTTTTGTTTGTCTCAAGGTATCTTTTGATTTCTTCCTTGATCTCATTGTTGATCCATTCATTATTTAGTAACGTGATATTTAGCCTCCGTGTGTTTGTGTGTTTTTCAATTCTTTTCTTGTAATTGATTTCTAGTTTCATACCATTCTGGTCAGACAACATGCTTGATATGGTTTTGATCTTAAAATTATTGAGACTTGTTTTGTGGCCTAACATGTGGTCTGTATTGGAAAATGTTCCATGTGCACTTAAGAAGAATGTATATTCTGCTGCTGTAGAGTAAAATGCTCTAACAATATCAATTAAATCCACCTGATCTAGTACATCATTTAAGCTACTGTTTCCATGTTGATTTTCTGTTGGGAAGTTCTGTTCATTGGTGTCAGTTAAATGCCCCTACTATGATTGTGTTATTGCTGCTCTCTGCCTTTATGTCAGTCAATATTTGCTTTATATATTCAGCTGCTCCTATGTTGGGTGCATAAATATTTACTAGGGTGATGTCCTCTTATTGGATTTATCCCTTTATTACTATGTAATGTCCTTCTTTGTCTCTTGTGATAGCCTTTGTCATAGCCTTTTTGGGGTGGATGGGTGGCTCAGTTGGTTAGAGCATGAGCTCTGGGCAACGGGGCTGCCTGTTCGATTCTCACATGGGCCAGCGAGCTATGCCCTCCGCAACTGGAGTGAAGTCAATGAGCTGTTGCTAAACTCCTGGTGGCCAGATGGCTCAGTTGGTTGGAACATGGATTCTCAACCACAAAGTTGTCAGTTGGATTCCTCTGCTCCCACAATTCTCACAAGGGATGGTGGCTCCTCCACCTGCAACTAACAACGGCAACTGGACCTGGAGCTGAACTGTGCACCCCTCCCCCCAACTAAGATTGAACACAGCACCTTGAGCTGAGCTGCCGCTGAGCTCCCGGATGGCTCAGTTGGTCAGAGCACATCCTCTTAACCATAATTGCCGGTTTGACTCCTGCAAGGAATGGTGGGCTGTGCCCCCTGCAACTAACAACAGCAACTGGACCTGGAGCTGAGCTGCGCCCTCCACAACTAAGATTGAAAGGAAAACAACTTGACTTGGAAAAGTCCCGGAAGTACATACTGTTCCCCAATAAAATCTTAAAATAAATAAATAAATAAATAAATAAAAAGCCTGTTTTGTCTGATATAAGTATTGCTACTGCAGATTTTTTCTCATTTCAATTTGTGTGAAATATCTTTTTCCACCCTTTACTTTCAGTCTGTGTGTATGTCTTTCGATCTGAGGTGGGTCTTGTTTTCTTATCCATTCAGCTACCCTATGTCTTTTGATTGGAGCATTTAATCCATTTACATTTAAAGTGTACATAGTTATTGCCATTTTATTATTCATATTTTTGATCTTTGTTTGTTAGTTTTCTTTTTTATTCTGCTTAAAGAAGTCCTTTAAACATTTCTTGTACTGGCTTGATGGTAATGAATTCCTTTAGCTTTTTCTTGTTGAGGAGCTCTTTATCTCTCCTTCAATTTTAAAGGATAGCCTTGCTGGGTAGAGTAGTCTTGGTTGTAGGCCCTGTTTTTCATTACTTTGAATATTTCCTGCCACTACCTTCTGGTCTGCAAAGTTTCTGTTGAGAAATTCTCTGGTAGTCTTATGGGGGCTCCCTTTGAAAGTAACTAGCTGTCTTTCTCTTGTTGCTTTTAGGATTCTCTCTTTGTCTTTAACCTTTGCCATTTTAATTGTGATGTGTCTTGGTGTGGGCCTGTTTGGGTTCATCTTATTTGGGAGTGTCTGTGTTTCCTGGGTTTGTATATCTATTTCCTTCACCAGTTTAGGGAAGTTTTCAGTCATTATTTCTTCAAATAGGTTGTTAATCTCTTGCTCCCTCTCTTCTCCTTCTGATACTCCAATGATGCGAATGTTGTCACACTTGATGTTGTCCCAAAAGTCCCTTATACAATCTTCTTCTTCTTTTTAAAAATTATTTGTGTTGTTCCAATTGGATGTTTTCTGCTATCTTGTCTAAATCTCTGATCTGATCCTCTGCTTCATCTAATCTGCTGTTGATTCCTTCTAGTGTATTCTTCATTTCAGTTATTATATTCTTTATTTCTGACTAGTTCTTTTTCATGGTTTCTATGTTCTTTTTTATGCTTGCTATCTCTTTGTTGAAATTCTCACTAAGTTCCTTAAGCATTCTTATAATCAGTGTTTTAAACTGTCTCTAGTAGCTTGGTTGCCTCCATTTCATTTAGTTCTATTTCTGGAGGTTTCTCCTGTCCTTTTATTTGGGACAACTTTCTTTGTTTCCTCATTCTGGCTGTCTCTCTATGTTTGCTTCTATGTCTCCTATGTCTCTCAGTCTTTGTGGGTGGCCCTTTGTAGTATGTGTCCTATGTGGTCCAATGGCATAGTCTCCCTGGTTGCCTGTGTGTGTGTTCCAGGAGTGTCTCTTGAGTATGTTGTGTGTGTTATTCTGTTGTAGTTGAATCTTGATTGCTTTTGGCATGTCAGTGGGTGGGATTGCCTACCAGGCTGAGTGACTGTAAGGATTGGCTGTGCCCACAGCGTATGAGCTGCTGTGTGTGGGCTGACCCCTCAAAGGGGGATTCACCCCAGGCTCTTGTGCTTGTTGAGACCACCCTTTAGGTGTGCTGCTTGTGGGGCTAAACCAGGTAGTGCTCTGGTCTCATCTGAATCTGGCCTCTGGGTGTGTTGTTTCTGGTGTTTCTTGGGAGGGGCTCCTGGGCAGGCAAATTTCAGCCTTGCCTGTGATCAGCCCACAGCTAGCTGGTAAGAGCCACAAAGCTATATGTGGTTGGCTGCTGCCTGAACTGGACCTGGAGACATGTGGGGCTTGCTGTGAACCAAGGCCAACCTCCACCAGTGTTGGACCTGAGGCAGCTTAGCAAAAGACCCAGCGTCCCCTAAGCCTTTTGCCACCTGCCGGCTTCTAATAAGGCTCAGCTGTAGAAAGAGCCTTCTTAAGTCCTGGGCTGGACTGGTTGATCCAAAGTTGAGAGTTCCCCCAGAGATGCACCCCTATCTGGGTGGGGTGGGGTCCCAGGGAGTCATGAAGTATGGCCGGTGGTTTTTATAAAGTTAATACAGATTCAGGTCTTGCACCAGTCCCCAAGCTGTGAACACTTTGCAAACACTCCAAGAACACCACAGCCAGCCACTGCTTGCCTTAGGCTCGCAAATCCCTGAGAGCTGCCCACATGAGGCTGCGGTGCAGGTTTTGTGTCACTACCCACCACCATAAGCCCCCTGGGCAGCCATGGCCCATCTGTTGCTGTAAAAGGCTTCTGTGGCCTATGGGGCAGGGCTAGTCACCCAGGGGCTGAGAGCGTCTCCAGCAATGCAAATCGAGGTGGACTCAGCTGGGTTCCAGGAAGTGACAGGGGTGGGTAGTGGTTTTTACAAAGTTAATGCAGTTTTGATTCTTGCACTGGTGCTGGGCCTGTGATCACTTTGCAGAAATGTCTTGAGAGCACCAGGGCCAGCCACCACTTGCCTCAGGCCCACAGGTCCCCAAGAGCTGCCCAAGAAAGGCTGCAGTGCACGGTGTGGTTCACTGTTCACCACCAACAGTTCCTGGGCCACTGTGGGCTGTCCATTATTGTAAAAGACCTTCACAGCTTGTGAGGGCAGAGCCGGCTGCTCAGTAAGCCCAGAGTGCCCCAGGCAATGCAGCACCAGCCATCCATGGCGTCACCAAGGTGGTGTGCATGCGCATTGTCATTAGACCAATGCAGTCTCAGATTTGGCCTTTCGGAAGAGGGTTCAGCATAGAAAAGATGGTGCTCTCCTGTAAGCTACACATGAGTCAGGCTCCACACAGCGATAATGGCCCCTCTCCCTTTAGACCTCACCTCAAAGCCACACAACTCAGTCTTTCGCTGTATGACTCTGGAGCCTCTCAAGTTGCTGCCCCTGCACCAGAGACCAGGTGAGTGTTTGCAAGTGAGCAAGTCTGTGTGCAGGCTCTTTAGGAGGGTGTCTGGGTTGCTAGCCATCTTCCCTCTCACTGGGATGGGCAGACAGAGACCTCGCTGATTTTCACTGTCAGATGTGTGGGAACTCCTCTTCCTGGCACAGGACTCCTGGGCTGGGGATCCCAGTGTGGGGCTGGGACCCCTGCCTCTTAGGGGGGGACCTCTGCAACTGAGGTGTCCCTCCTAGTATTCAACTACTATCTGTGGATTTGGGGTGAGCCCATTTTGCTTCTCCACCCTCCTGTCAGTCTTGATGTGGCCTCATCTTTATATCCTTAGTTCTGTTCAGCTAGTCTTCAGATGATTCTTGAGGTTGATTATTCTATAATTTACTTGTAATTTTGGTGTGATCCTGGAATGCGATAGGCATGGTGTTTACCTAACCCACTGGGCCTCTCCATGGGTTTCTTTCTAAGTTGAGTTTGTCTGAATGCTCAACAAAGGATAGGTTTTAGCACAAAGCCTTCCACCCTTGAAGCTCCTGGAAACAAGCCTCTAGTGGACTCTGGGTGGTTCACTCCTAACTCTCTCCAAGGAATCTTTGAAGAGGAAAAGGGACAAGGATGTGAGTCAGTCAAGACTCTTTGATCCACTGGTTTAAAACCAGAAAGGGAATTAGTGGCTCAAAAGTCAAAATAACTCAAAAGTCCAGAGCTGAAGCAAGTCAGGTGAGGCTTGATGTAGCAGCCCACAGATGGACCCCTGTCTTTCTCCATTCTGCTTCCTGTTTTGTTCTTTTCATCTCGAGGCTGGTTCCCCTTGTTAATATGGCATGATGGCTTCCTTGCTTAGGTCTAATAGGAGAGAGGGTTTCTGCTGGAAGCAAAGAAGCTTCTTTCCCAGGGGCTGGCAGCAAACATGTCCTTAAATCTCATTGCCTGAAGTTGGGTCACACTCATCTATGAATCCATCTTAGAGGCTGGGTAGATGGAATGTACAGACCGGCCTAAACCAACTGGGACGGGAACAAGTCAGCTTCGTTGAACCACAGGGAACCTCATGGGAAAATTGGGACTGGGGTGGAGGGTGAGGAATGCTGGCCAGGAAGATGTATTCATTTCCTAGGGCTGCGGTAACACATTACCACAAACTTGGGGGCTTGGGGGCTTAACACAACAGAAATTTTTTCTCTCAGTTTTAGGGTCTGGAAGTCTGAAATCAAGGTGTCTACAAGGTTGGTTCCTTCTGAGGGTGAATCTGTTTCATGCTTCTGGTAGTGGCTGGAGACACTTGGTGTTCCTTGGCTTGTAGATGTGTCACTCCAATCTCTGCTTCTGTATGACACAGTGTTCTCCCTGAGTGTTTGTATGTGCTTTCACATGGCTTTTTTATTAAGACATCTACCTGTCATTGGATTTAAGGCCCATCCTTTTCCAGTATGACCTCATCTTAACTAATTACATATGCAAAGAACCTGTTTCCAAACAAAGTCACATTCTGAGGTAACAGATGGACATAAATCTTGGGTGAACACTGTTCAACCTGGTACGGAAGACAACCAGCAAATGCTCACAAGGTTATCATTCTCTTATACCAAAAGAGGAGTACAGGATCCATTCTGTTTAAATTTTTTAAATTTTTGAAATAATTTCAGACTTTTAGGAAAGTTGCAAAAATCGTGCAGAGTAAACTTCATATCCTTTGTTTAGCTTTCCCCGATGTTAACATCTTGCACAACCATAATCCAATTGTCAAAACCGAGAAATTAACATTGGTACAATACTAAGAACTAACCTACACGCATTATTCAGATTTCGCTGGTTTTTCTATTAATAACCTTTTTCGGTTCCAGGATCCAATCCAGAATTCACACTGCGTTTAGTTGTCAGGTGCCCCAGTCTCCTCTGGTCTGGGGCAGTGCCTCAGCCCATTTTTGTCTCTTGTGGCCTTAACACTTTTGAAGAGTACTGGTCCCTTATTTTCTAGAATATTCCCCCGTTTGGTTTTGTCTGTTTTCTTCTGATTATATTGAGTTTGTGCATTTTAGGCAAGAACACCCCAGAAGTGATGTGTCTGTCTCAGGGGGTACATGGTATCCATATGTAAATCGCAGGTGATGTGAACCTTGGTCACTTGGTTCAGGTGGCATCTGCTGGGTTTCTCGCCTATAAACCTACCATCTTACCCTTTGTAATTAATACATACCTCAGTGGGGGGACAGACTTTGAGATTATCCAGTTAATTAGTTGGAATTCTTCTGTCATGAGAACGCTATCCTTTCTCCCCCATCCATGCTGTTTTTACACCCCCGCCCCACATTTAATATTAACTCTTGGATAACCAGATTTGCCCAGTATTCCATGTATGATTATATCATGATTATTACTTAATAATTTCTCAATTGCCAAGCGTTATTTACTCATTTCCCCTCAATTACAAGCAATACTGCAATGGATGGACTTGTATTTATTGTGACCCACTTCTGGGAGTATTTGTGAAGGCTACAATACCTAAAATAGAAAGTCTGAGGTCAAGGGTATGAATGAGCATTTTTAGTTTTTAATAGGTATTGCTAAATTGCCCCTCAGTGAAATTGTAACAACACCGAGTAACAATACCATCCATGGTGTACGAACACCATTCATTCATTCATTCATTCATTCATTCATTCATTCATTCATTCATTCATTCATTCATTCAAATAGCTTGCCACTGCTCAGGCAGGGCAGAGGGCACACAGTGGGGACATGAAGCCCCTCTGGGACTCCCAGGCCCTTTATAATGTTAGCACTCTGTTGATCGTCTCTTTCTTTTCTGTCCTGTCTCATCTTCTTTAGCATGAATAAATTCCATGTGTACCATGTTTCAGAATAGTGTCTTTTTTTGAGATATAATTCACATAAAATCCACTCTTTTAAAGCATACCATTTAGTGGTTTTTAGTATATTTACAGGGTTGTGAAACCATTACCATTATTTAGTTCCAGAACATTTTCACCACCCCCGAAAGAAACCCCATTAGCAGTCACTTCCCATGACCAGGATCCTGCCTCTAGCCCATGGAAAACACTAATCTATTTTCTGCCTCTATGAATTTGCCTATTCTGGACATTTTGTATAAATGGAATCATTCAACATATGGCCTTTAGTAACTGGCTATTTTCACTTAGTATAATGTGTTCAAGGTTTATTTATATTGTAGCATGAGTCAGTGGTTCATTCCTTTTTGTCGCTGAATAATATTCCAGTGTATGGTTATACCACCTTTCGTTTATCTATTCGTCAGTCGATGGACATTTGGGTTGTTTACACCTTTTGGTTCTCAGGAATAATGCTGCTATGAACATTCATGTATGAGATTTTTGTGTGGACATATGTTTCAATTTCTCATAGGTATATTCCTAGGATAACCATACCAAAGTTACACATAGTAACTTTATGTTTAACTTTTTGAGAAATTGCCAAACTATTTTCCAAAGTGGCTGCATCGTTTTGCATTTCACCAGCAGTGTATGAGGAATCCAAATTCTCCACATCTTTGTCAACATTTACTATTGTCTTTTTAAAAAATTTTTTATATCCTGTGACTTTATTATTATCTAATTGTATTTTTATAAAAGATTTTTATTATTCTTTATCTTTTTGATTACAGCCATCTTCGTGGGTGTGAAGTGGTATCTCATTTTGGTTTTGATTTGCGTTTCCCTAATGACCAATGATATTGAACATCTTTTTGTACATTTACATGTCATTTGAATATCTTTGGAGAAATATTAATATTTATTTGAGTCCTGTGCCCATCTTTAAATTAGTTGTCTTTTTATTGTTGAATTGTAGGAGTTCTGTATATATATATATATATATATATATATGTATATATATATATATATATATATATATATACATATATATATATATATATATATCTCCTGAAAACTAGTCTAGTTTTTTGCAAATTGTTTCTCACATTCTGTGGCCTGTTTTTTCACTTTCTTAATAATGCTCTTGATGCACAAATGGTTTAAATTTTGATAAAATCCAATATATCTATTTTCTTTCATTGCTTGTGTTTTTAGCATCCTATCTAAGAAACTATTGCCTAATTGAATGTCATAAAGATTAACAACTATGTTTAGAACAGTATATTTTTTAACAAAACTTTCTGACCGCTACTTGTGGGAAGAAAACATTACGTATTGAGACCCAGCGTTCCCATATGTGCACATATTACTGTACATGTATGTATGTTCATGTTCCGTAAAAAGTTTCATAAAGTAATATTCTTCTTGTTTTCTATTCTATTCTGTTTTGTTAAAAATGAAGTTGGCCAAGACACTCTCAATTGGTCTCGAGACCCATTTATTGTCTGGGACCCGCAGTTTGAAAACCCAGTGCTTAAGAGTTTACAAAGCACTCTTGCGTACCTGACTTCGTTTTCTCCTCCAGGCACAAGTATGAAGCAGGAGATATTGTATCTGTTTTATAGATGAGGAAACTGAGGCTCAGGTTAAGTGACTTCCGGTCACACGGCTGGTCCATGGCAGAGCTGAAAGTCTAACCTATGCTGTGCATTTCCGTCTTTGCATTCCACCTCCCTGCGATGGTTCCCATACATTAGTGTGCTTAAGAATCCCCGGGGGAAGCTTGTTACAAGTACAGATTTCCAAGCTCTACCCACAGAGATTCTGACTGCGATGTTAAGAAGCATCTCCTGGAACAGAAGACAGTGAGAAGAACTGTGCGTGTGTGGAAGGGGCACTGAATGAGGAATTGTGGGACCTTGCTCTCCACTTGTTGGTTCTGGAATGGGCCTCCACGGATGTTCCTAATGACTGATGGAGCACCTATTTTGCTGGCCTGGGGAGATGGCAGGGGACAAGAATGCAGCCTGCCCCGCAGCTCTGGGTCTCGCACTCCAGGGAGCACGGTCAGGAGGGGACGGGATTGGAGTTTTAGAGGTTGCTGACTGTGGCCAGTGGGCTGGAGCCAGGAAGCAGTGATGTTTTGTTTGCCTGAACAGTGTTTGTTCTTCTCTTAAACAAAGAACCAACATACACCCATAGGGGGATTTCCGTTAATAATTTGATATCTGGCATTTCATGAAAAGTCAGAGGAGCTGGTGAGCCCGGGCTTGTGTGTCTGCATGACCAACATGGGCAGGGATTGAGCTGGGCCTGCCCCTGCTCTGTTTACCACAGTGCCCGACTCTCTCTGTCATCTCCCTTCAACGCATGTACAGGCTGCCTCGCCCCTGAAGACATGTGCAAGCGTAGGCCTGGACTCCATGCCGCCTGAAGGTCCTCTTCTCTGGCTCTGACAGAGTAGATTTTCCCCAGCCCCACTTGACCCACATTTTGGACACCCTGCCATTATCCCTCTGTGCTCTACCTTGTATTGTGTGCAAGAACTTTCCCTGGCGGTGTGCTTTTCTCAGAGAGATAGCTGTGGTGATGTGGGCAACCCACAGGCTCTGGAAGTAGACAACTCTGGGTTTCAAAGCCAACCCCATCATTTCCTTACTCGTTGACCTTGGGCAAGT
This sequence comes from Rhinolophus hipposideros, assembly GCF_964194185.1. Taxonomy (NCBI): domain Eukaryota; kingdom Metazoa; phylum Chordata; class Mammalia; order Chiroptera; family Rhinolophidae; genus Rhinolophus; species Rhinolophus hipposideros. The sequence goes on from NC_138056.1 coordinate 14,231,622, forward strand.
TTCGTTACCCCTCAGTTTTCACATCTGTAAAATAGAGGGACACTTCTCACCTGCTGGTGCTGTTTCCTTCCATGTAGAATAACATTCTCGCTCCCCCCACCAGCCCAGACTTCCCCAGGGAAGAAGGGCGACTTATATAAATGGCAAACTTGGGAGTAATTGCTGCTGTGTGTGGCCCACCCACTTCTGCTCTTACTCTTTGGGAGTCTGTCCACATGCAGAGAACATGCATCTTCTCCATGCTTTTCTGCACCCCAAGTTTCACAGGGGCCAGCTTCGTCTCAGCCAGGGGAGGCTGGGTGGTGAGGTGTTCAGCAGTATGGAATGAGTGGGTTTATCTAATCCTGGGCTTCAGAATTAGGAAACCACAGACCTAAAACATACTGTCCCAAATCAGCTTTACCAAGAGTAAAGAGGCCATTTGAAATTCATCTCCCTGTGTCTCTCTGTTGGTTCTGAACAGGGGCTGGGAAGAGGAGATCTCTTTAACAGGTCCCCTAAGGCCTTCCCAAAGGAACTACTGTTCCTTTGGTGGTTATTGTGAGGGGCAGTGCCTGACACATAATAGGTACTCAATAAATGGCAATTGTTATTTTTTAAAATATCACTCCCCCTGTTTAAAAGCAGGGCCAGAGCCTGAAGATAGGTTCAAAGGAACAGGGAAAAATAGAGAGATAAGGAGGGGAAAGCAGCCTTGATAATACTTCTTATAAGTGTATGCAAATCACATGCAAATCTCACGCATATTTATTAGCAGCCCTTCTGAGGAAGTCTGACTGGATGTGGCCCTGGGGAAAATTTGGGTGGAGGTCACTGAATTCCAGGGAGTTGGTGGTTAGAACCAGGGCAGCAGTTGCCTGGAACCGGTTTTGGAGGGAGGGCAGGGAGGAAGGTTGGTGGTGGGTAGAAATGGTAGGGGTGAGTCAGGTGGGGCTGGGTTCTCTGGAGTGAGGGTAGAGGAGTAGGCCAGTCAGAATGGATCCTGTGGAAGGGGGGAGACCTGAGTGAAGGTGCCAGGTGCCGCCAGTGGCAAGGGTGGCTTGCTGTCCACATCCTGCACTCTCCAGCAACTGTTGGGGGTGGGACTGCTCCTGGGCTCAGGTCCACACCTTAGCCATTCCTGAAGCTTAGATAGTGTGGGACACCCGGGCTTTGGCATCTGACCGACCTCAGTTTCCTTCCAGCTGTGTGTCACTTTCAACTGTGTGACCGTGTGTCAGTTACTGAGCCTCAGTTTCTTCCTGTGTAGAATGGGTCAATGGCAGTCTCTGCCTCACGGAGTTCCCATGAGGATTGCGTGAGAGGCACAGCGAAGGTCTGGGAGGAGTGTGTGCAGCATACATGACTTCTGTTAGCTGCCCCATAACCTTCATGGCCCAGCTCGGAAAGCCACACTGTACATACTCCTCTCTCTCATTTAACCCTGATGAGCTCCCCATGTGTACACTCCACATTTCTCCCATTTTACAGATGAGGATGTTAGAGTCCAGTGAGTTTGCATTTTGCACGCTTCACATGATGTTCTACTGCCTCCTCCCCAGATGTTAGAGCTGGTGGGTCTCAGAGACAGGGAACATCTTTATTTTATAAATGAAATGAAGCCCAGAGAGGTTGGGTGACTTGCCCAAGGACGTTCAGCCAGTTAGCAGTGGCAGAGCTGGAGCTAGACCCTGGTGTCCTAACTGTGGTCATGCTCTCTCTCCTACACATCACACAAAACCTACCCTCCCAGGCCTGGGGCACATCTTGGGGCACTTATTGTGTGGGGTACATGCTGTGTACTTCTGGGATTAGTCTTGTCTCTCCAAGGAGGCTCCCAGGTCCTATGCCCAGCGGTGGGGGCGCGTGGGGGGGTGGTTCTGATGAGGTGCTGCCTGCTGGGAGCTCTAGGGGGCTTCCTTCTTCCTGCTCACCTCCCCTTCCCTTCCCCCTGTGTCTCTCTGTCCCTGCTCATTGCGGTCCCTCCCCCCTTCCCAGCTCCCAGGCTGTCAGTGTTTGAGGGAGATTATGCAGTGTTGACATTGGAATATGAATTAGTTGAGAGCGGCAGCCAAATATTGGAATTAGGGAAAGCAGGAGCCCAGGCTGCGATCCAAGAGTGGCTGGAACATCTGTGTCCTGGCTGTTCCAGATGCCTGACCCTGCAGCCCACCCGAAAACTACCGGTCCCAGAGCCACAGACAAGTTCTGCCACAGCCAAGATTCGGTCCTCCACTTGCCAGCCGCCGCCACAGCTATGTGTCCCGCAGACCTGGGTCTCGTCAGCTCTCTCTGTCCTGAGGCCCAGGAGGGGGCAGACGGCTTCTGTGGTGATCTGAAAGGCAGAGGGAAGAGCGCCCAAAGATGTATTCTTTAAGTGTCTGAAAGCGCACCTTTAGTGTTTCTATTGGTCAGGTCAGTATTTGCCAAAATGTGTTCCCTGAAACCCAAGTTCTGCAGATTGTCAATGTTTTCCATAAAAGAGGCCACATGTTTGGGAAATGTGGAGTTAAACAGAGTTACTGCAGGACTTCTCAGAGCCTTTGATAATGTAAGAGGCATTGCGATTCTTCAAAGATGGGCTAGAGCTTGTGGTATTTCCCAAACTTGTTTGATAGGTAAGCCTTTCCTCATGCAGAAAAGTTTGGACCAATGTTAACAGGTCTAGCAGCTATTGGTACTGCTGTCCAGGGGCTGGCGTGAGGCGGGCATTCAGCACATCTGGGCTGAATCGGAATTTCTCAGAACCTGTTTCCTGCATCTGTCAAATGGAATTGCTGCACCTGCCCTGGGTGTTTATATTTTGAAGCCAAATGACAGGACAGCATGTGTAAAAGTGCATTGCGAATTGCATACCTGCCCACATTTCAGGGATGACAACGATCAGCCCTGTTTCTCCTTTTAACTAATCTGATAAATGTAGACACACTGGCAGCTGTGTGATAATGCTCCCCCAGGGACTTCTCCACTTCCCTCTCCAGGACGAGAGCCATGTTTAATGCAGCATTTCTCAGTGTGAGGTGTATGCCTTCGTTAGTATTTTTACATGGGATTGGTACATGGCAAGTTCAAGGGTAGTTTACCGAGTGTCAGGACACAAGGCGCTAGGGCTTGACTCCTGAGTCCAGTGCTCTGTCTGGGCAACCACAATGCCTTCCCCCTGGCATGGGGCAGGGCACCAGAGAGGCAGGTGACAGAGGCATTCCCTGGCCCAGCTCTTAGGGGCACCATGCCTGCCACCAAGTGTGTCGTCCGAAACACTGCCCTTAAGGAGGCCCAGATCTCAGAGTGTGACCCTTGCCGCCCACACATCAAAGGGTGTTGTCCTCTGTCTCCTTGTTTTCTTCTTGCAGGGGCTGTTTGGGCAGCACCCCTTTACCCAACCCCTCAGTGCGGACTGTTTGAAGCAGAAGCCAAAAAAGGCCAGGCCCTCAGAGAAGGACTGGGCCACCTCCTCCAAGAGGCCCAGAGAAAACTCAAAATCATAAAACCAGTGCCTTGGAATCTCTCATTTCTCCTGTCTGGGCCTCAGTTTCCCCACTGTAAGTCAAGGAGTCCCACTTAGCTCTGACAGAATATAAGTCTCTGAATTCATAAACTCCTGCCCCTACTTATGAAATACTTCCTGTAACTCCTTCTGCCCCCCTCTGCCCTCCGGTACGGTCCTCATTATATCTCTCCTGGGGGATTCCAGAAGCCTCCTAAGGTGTCCTCCTGCCTCTGGCACTTGTCCCCATTGAGTGCATCGACCTCACTGGAGCCAGAGAGCTCTGTCTAGCTTTTGCTCTCCTCATGTTCCTTACCTGTGTTCAAATTTGGGCTGGTTTCCTACTGCCCCAGGAAAAAGTGTGTGGTGCTTTTCTGCCACCTCTGCACACAGACCACGTGGAATTCTCTAACACACCCAAACTTCCATGCTTCTCAGTCCGAGCTCTCGCTGTTTCTCCTGCCTAAAATGTCTTCCACCCTCTCCTTATGATGAGATTTTAGGCAACCTGAAAGATTTCATTTCTTCCCTCCCACTTTCCTTTTTTTCCTCCCTACATGCTCTTGTTGAAAATACCTCTCAAGTGTGGCACTTTGTGTTGTGTTACAACCAGCAATATACACACTTTTGACCCGTAAATTTCATTACAGTATCAACTAATCTACATATTCTCCAATATTTAGGATTTTCTTAAAATTATAAAAATAATACATGCTCTTGTAACATATCCAAAGGGTTCAGAAGTAAAAGTGAAATTGCCCCCGCTACCTCTGATCCTATTGGTCAATCTGCTACTCTTGGGGCATCACTGCCAATAATTTCTCATGTTATTCCAGACCTATTCGTGTGTATGTTCAACATATGTGGACATACTCAAATCTATTTAACAGGCCTCCCTGGTGGAGCATTTAAGTTTTTTCCGATTCTTTACTGTGACAGATAACATGGCAGCACCCCTCTTCAGATGCAGCCGTTTCTGTAGGCAGAGTCTTAGAAATGGGATTGCTAGATCACAGAATTTGTGCACTTAAAATTTTAATGTATACTGCCAAACTGTCTTCAGAAAAGGTTGGACTATTTACCCCTCCAGCAACAGTCTTGCACTGAGGTTTAAATTTCTGTCTCCCTCACTTGAGAACGAGGCCTGGCTCTTATTAATCACAGCGTCCTTGGCACATAGTAGGCTCACTAAATGCTTCTTGAGTGAATGGATGGGTTGCCAAGCCCTAGCCCTCTTGCCCCCCAAAGTAGAGGCCCTTATGTCCCCAAAAAGTCTGTGAAGTCAACTGTGGGACCAGGAGAACTTGACCCATTCCATTCGGCAATCTGGACTGCAAAGAATCCTGAGAAGTCCTGGGTACTTCCTTGTAAGTGCGGAGTGTGTGGTTTTGGTCTTTAACGCTGGCCTCAAGGATCTGGGTTGCCATGGCAACTCTTGAGCAGTGCCGCCTTTTCCCTTTCCTCCATTTTGGGAGCCTTGGTTGCTATAACAACGATTGGTCCACTCCTCTTCTCCTAATCCTGCCATAGGACCTCCAGCTTCCCTGTGGGGGCACCGGTGTTCTCAGGACTGGAGTAACCTTGATGTCAGTGGACCCATGCACTTTGGGACCCTTTTGAGAAGAGATCTGAGGGGCACAGCCCTTGGAAAGGGTTGGCAGCAGGAAGCAGCATAGCCACTGTGAAGGGGAGAGGGCCCAGATGAGGGAAGAGTGAGGGCCTTGCTCCTTCCAAGGCCAGTTGGGTCACTGTTGCCTGATGAGCAGAGGGTGAGGTTTAGGGGTGCTCTGGGGGATCAATAAGCTTTAGGGGCTGTGTAGCCAAGCGTGCTTCCTCAACACTCCCATGTTTGGTGGCAGAACTGACAGAGCAGACACCCTGACCCATCCCTCCAGGGGTCCTCTGCCTTGGAGGGAGCAGGAGGCCTGGACCATGAAGATCCCTCACGGGCCCTGCAAAGAGCACCTTGGAGTTTACTGCAGTCCTCTTTAGAATGCTCAGAACAGAGGCCTGAGGAACACCATGCATTTATTAACACGACGGAATACTCTGTGGCCAAATTACAGAAGGACATCTGAGGAGTCTGGTGACACTTGGAAAGTACTGCTCAGAGAAAAAAGCAGGACCCAAATTGCTATGTGGATATTGACTGCAACTATATAATACCAGTGTGGACTTCTCAGAGACTGGCATTTGGAGGAATGCAATATAAATGCAAATACAGTTTCCCCACACCTGCTTCTCCTCTAGCATTTCCCCCTCTCTGTGAACAGCCTTGCCACCTGCTCTGTTGCCCAAACCAGGAACTTGGGATTCAAACTAGACTCCTCCCTCTGCCCTCATGCCCCCTTCCTATTAGTCACAAATCCTGTTGATTCTACTTTTGAATAGTTTTCATGTTTATTCTCCCTTACATGGTGACTGCCATTGCTTGAGTGCACCTCTTTGCCATTTCTCATGTGGAAACCATTGTCATATTGCACAGTGGGTCACTCTCTTCCCAGGTGTGTCTGCCCCCTACTCCCTCAGCATACCTGCCATTTCCTGAGTGGCAAATCCAGTCAAGTGACTCTTGTCCTTTATGCTCTCGGTTTGCTCTTGGATCAAGGACAAACTTCTTGGCATACTCAAGGCCCGTCGTGATCTACTTCCTTAGCCCCCTCCAGCCTCTCCTCCTTTGAGGCTTGCGTCCAGTGGCATAAAACTAAGCAGTTTTCTTTCATTCCTTTTCACTGAACACACCATTCCCTCTGCCAGGAATGCCTTTTCTGTCTCATCTTCCTGGTCAATTCCTATCCACCACTGAGATTTAGCTCAAGACTTTACAAGATGGTGGAAGAAAGATAGATAGTTCCACTCCATTCTCCTCCTGAAAGCTGTACAGATACCACCACCAGAGCAGGAACAGAAGGCTGAATTCTGTCTTTGGTAGAACTAGGAGACTTCTATACACTCCAATCTCAATACATGGAGGGGGAAAACGCAAGAGGAGGTGTAAAGGACTTAGCAGAGAAGAGGAAGATCAAACCTCTGGGCTCATGGGTGGGAAATTACTGAGGGGAAGCAAGCTGATTTACTGTACAGTAACCCAAGGAGGGTCAGGGATTGGAGGTGTCACATGCCACAGGGAGTGGGATAGACAGCGGCTAACCACAGGGAGTCGTTTGCAAGTTTGTGTGAGAAGCAGGTAGACCTCCAAGGCCTCACCTTCCTCCTGTGCTTCCGGGTGTCTGTCCCTCTCAATCTCTTGAGAGACAAGAGGCTCTGGTCTCAGGGAGGCCAAATGTAGATAAACGGAGGAGTGAGGAGTCCTACTAAAAAGCAGGGGGACTGAGCCTGCAGTTAAATGGAGAGATTCCCAGCCCTTGTCTGTCACCCAACTCCAGATCACCCGAAGGAGGCTTTGATCTGCATCCTACTGCTGACTCCACAAGGAGATAGAAGGATATCTTCTCTGGAAGAACTAAACGGCCCCCAAGAAATGACCACTAGATGCTTAAGTTTAGAGGTTAGCAGATAAGCTGGCAAGAGTGACTGATTGTCCTGCATGACTCTCTTCCAATTGACATGTCAAACTCAGGCATGTAAAGTCTCCAACTGACATTTTGGTGGCCGACTTTTAGATGTGAACATAGAGAAAAGGACCACTGACGTCTGAGGGAAGCTTTCCCTCGTTTTTCTCTGAGGAAAATGGGAACCAAAAGGAAATGGAGATTATTCAGTGAGCAGGACAGAAGGTCAAAGAAGCCGTAATTGATATCCTTAGAGAGATAAAAGGACATATTGCATTCACAGAAACATAATGGAGTGGAATAAAAAAGAAAGAACCAAAGAACAAGAAAGAACTCTTGGAAGTAAAAACTCTGATAGCAAATGTTAAAAAAATATTAAGAGTTGGAAGATGAAGTCAAGGAACTTTCTCTGGAAATATACAGAGAGACAAAGAGATGGGCTAGCGAAGAAACAAGAGAGAAAGCATAAGAAATTAGGGGATTAATCTAGGTACTAACATTCAGCTAATATGAATTCTAGACATAGAGAAAGGAGGGAATGAAATTGTCAAAGAAATAATACAAGAAAATTTCCCAGAATTAAAAGATATGAGTTTCCAGATGGCAAGGTCCACTGAGTATCCAACTCAATGAAGAAAAAAATACCCATATCTGAGCTCATCATTATATCTCAGATGCAGAAACAAAGAGAAGTTCTTCAAAGTTCCTGGAAAGGGATGGGATTAGGATGAGGTGAGTAGGCACTTCCATTATGTGCAAAATTTAAGGAAGCACCAAAAAAATTCAGTGACCAAGATAAAAAACAAACAAACAAACATTAATGCACTATTTAAAAAAAAAAATAATGGAAAATAATCCATGGTGAACAAATAGCAAAATTTAAAATAAAGACAAGATCTGATGGGGCTTGAAATGGGGTGAGACAAACGAGGTTCCTGTCTTTATTTAAGATTGATATTTCATTCATGAATTTTTTTTATTAATTTAGATTTTTTAAAAAATGTGCATTAAATATTATATATCTTGATCAGCAAATTTTTGGGGCTCCCTTAAATTTTGCACTGGTGGCAAGTGCTTCAGTCACCGTACCCTTGTCCCAGCCTTGCACATAAAGGATCAGGAATAACAATGGAATCAAACTTTTCAACAGCAACATTGGAAGTTTGGAGACAATGGAACCAATGCCTTTAAAAATTCTGATTGAAAATGTGTTTCCACCTAGCATTTTATACCAACGCAGGCTATCAATTAAATACGAGGGTATAATAAAGACCTTCTTAGACATACAATATCTTAAAATAACTTGCCCTCCCATGTACCTTTTCTTATGAAACTACTGAAGGATGGGCTCCGTTAAAACCAGGGAGCCAAGAAAGAAGATGTGGGATCCAGGAATTTGGACCCCGCAGAGAAGACAGAAGGGAAGGCATTATAATTCCTTAGGTAACGGCTAAGGGCCTATCAGGAGGACTGCTGTGCTTTGGCCCAGAGAGCAAGTAAACCCAGTCAGCAGGAAATCAGAAGGCTCTAGAGGGTGAGGGAGTTTGTCCCCAGGAAAATAAATGAGACTGACAAATTATCCGACAGGTTTGGTCATGTGGAAAATTATATTGAGGGCATGGAAAGATTTAGTCAATTGTTTTTGCAAAAAACAAACCCAAGTTGATGAAAAATGAGGTAACTATTAACAGGAAAAACAAAAGTGGACGGCAATAGGATCATAGTCTACTACTTGGCCTAGGAATAAAATGTAGTTACATGGTCAAAAGTGAAGACACAGAGTAAGAATTAAAAAACAAAAAACTGAGACATAGGAATTTGGGGAAGATGGGGGAAGGGAAAAAGAAAGGGAAGAAAAACTTCTTGTCTATTACACTAACATGTTGATCAAAGTTTAAGATGATGATGATGCAGTTATTTAGAAATGGAGGTAAATAACCGAAGAAACCCCCGAGGGAGACCAGGTGAGGAAGATGGGGTGAAGGGTGGAGCGCAAGAGTGCTATTTTCGATTGTAAGCCTTTTAGCACTGTTTGACTTTTCAAAAGATTTACAAGTAATACTTTGAGTAGAACAAAACAAAACCGAAAATGGGCTTTTTTTCTGTTCTTCCTCTGTGGAGACTTCCTTCACAACTCCAGGCATCCCTACCCTTTCCTCTGGGAGCCACTTGATCACTGGAACTGACACATAGCAGAGGCTCAGGAAGAGTGCTTGGAGACTCAGTGAAGGAATTCCTTTTTGTTTCTTTAATGGTTAGGTTCAGTAGAATTTAAAAAAAAAAAACTTTTAAAGAGGTTGAACTGGGAAAGACATGCTAACGATTAGGGAGATTTGTCTCTCATTGGCTGTCACAGTTGGTAATGACATTTTTTTTTTTCTTTCACTTCTGGGGGTGGAGTGGGGTTGTTTGAGGTCATAGGGTGGATGGAAACAGGTTGGGATTTAGAGACAAACACAGCTCCACCATTCATTAGCTGTGAGTTTGAAGCAATTTATTTCACCTCCCTGAACCTTGCTTTCCTCCTCTGGACAGTGGGGAGAGTAACAGAGAAAAAATACTTTGTCAGGTTGTTAAGGGTTAGGAAAATATGGGAAAAGTGCCCAGCACACAGTAGGTGCTGGTTAAATGGTGCATGGCTTTATTAAGTTCCAGGATATTTGGTGATAACCGTTTTCCCCTTGACTTCACTTCCTGAATTCCGGTCCGTACAGAACCTCCGGGAAGCTCTGGCTTCTGCGTCAGACTCCGGGGACACTGGGCTCTGTGTGGGTGGACTGTACATTAGCAGAGCGGTTCAGAGCATCTACACAATTTCAGGGACATCTGAGTCATTCCATTTTGGGAGCTGTGCTAAGATGGTTTCAGTGGCTTTGCCTGGTTTCTAAACAGAAATTATTTAGGTGGGAACAGATTCAACTTGAGGTTTCCATGATTTTCACACGACCTTTAAATATCCCTAATTTGTAGTTTCCTTCTTTCTCTAATGAAAATCAGGATCATCTTGGAAAAAAGAAACAATGTGGTGCTGTTGCCCCGCATATGTCTTAGCTTCCGTCTCTCCCTCTCATTGGCTCCAACCGTCTCCTGCCCCCCTCGGTGCTCCTCTCACCCACTCACCCGCAGAGGGCCTCCATCCACCACTCCGTGGGAACTGCTGGCTTACAAATCACCAAGCACCTCCCACTGGCCTCATCCAGAGACCTTTGGCAAGTTCCTTCTTCAGGCTGCATTTAATGCCCTTCTGGAAATGTTCTCCTACCTTGGCTTTGGGACACAGAAGGAGTCTCCTTATTTGTGTATTATTTTTAAACTCCTTTGTCTTCACTCTTGATTCTGTGATCATTCCCTAAGGTCCAGTCCTTTCTTTTCTTTGACTCCATTGCCTTTATTTTTGGGGACTGTGATGACAGTCACCACTATGCGGATTGTTCCCTTGGCTCTCCTCCCATTCCATCCCAGTCTCTTCCTGGACTACCACTCTTGAGTCTTCAGTGGGCTCCCGGACATTTTCCCTGAAGTGTCTGGAGGTTACCTCATCTCTAAGACAGACCGTAACTCCCATCATCTCACTTCGCTGTCTTAGTCAAAGGCTCTTAAAATCCTAGAGTCATTCTTTGCTTCTTTTTCCTTCCCCCTCAGCTTTACTTCTTGAGCCAGTCCTTGGATCTAACCAGGGTGGCCACACTGTTCCAAAATATGTGGTTACCCCTCTCTTATGCCTGTACCCTCTGGGAGGGAACACTGTCACGGTCACATTTTTCTCATTGTCTTAGTGTTAGCCCATTACATGTTGTCTCAGAGACATTACATGTTGTCAAATGGTGCAAAACATCCTTTGTCACAGTGAATCAGCCACCAGTCCCCCCAAAACCGAGCCACAGACAGTGTGTGGCCTTATGGCTGTGCAGAGTATCTGTCCCTGAGGGGCAGATGGATGGCCTATTCTTGGCATCAACTTGACCGGAGCTGTGGGTGGAGGGGGGCAGGTGTCCTGTGAGGTTCATAGTTCAGCTCTCTCTTTAAAGTCCTGTCTCCACTCTGCAGCGGAGGTGTTAGAGTCTTAAGAATTTGAATTCTCCAGATTCTTAGAGCATGTCTAAGACAAATCAGTTATTCTCTCACTTCTCTGATGCATTATTATGCTAACAAAGTCTCTGCCTTTTTACTTAATCTTGCCAAGGAGACTCCTCAGGAGACGACGGGAGGTGATGCGCCGTCCCCCCCGCCACATCTCATATTCCTCCCCACCAGTTCTGTGTGTCTGCTGGTCATCTATGTGGGAAATCCGTCTACCTCTCTTCCAGCTATGTAGTCCCAATCCCGCGATTCTCCAAGGTAGGGAGGGGTTTTTGCCATTTGTGGGCCCTGGATCCCTGTGGCGGTGTGATGAAACCTATGAACAAACCCCGTCTCAAAAATATGATTTCAAATACATTTAAAAATACACAGGATTATAAAGGAAACATTAGAATGCAGTTATGAAAATATTAGAAAAGCAAATTGTGATATAGTAATACTATGCTTCTTTATTAACATATTAAATAACCACTATCATTTCAAAGTAGCAATGAACATAAATGATATTTTGAGATATCTGCAATAGTATATGTGATCGGAAAGTATCTGTTATTTATATCTACCTCTGTGGTTTGGAGCCCACATTTATAATGGAAGGAAAAGCTAAGTTTCAGTTAGAGATTAGTGAACACAAAGATTAATGTTTTTCCTCATCTAGGATCACAGGCTCCCTGAATTCTAAGATTACATGGCTTCTTACTGTGAGCCCCAGTTGAGAAACTTAACTCCTGCTTCCATCATGAACCTCTCCTCGACTACCACACTTCTGAGTTTTTCCTCATGCTGAGCTCTTAAAGTGTTCATTCATTCATTTTTCAAAATTGCTTATGTTCACACACGCTATTGTCCCTGATATTGGAGGTCCAGATAACAATAAGCAAGACCCAGTTTTACAATCAGTGGGAGAGATGGACATATTGTCACCCAAATATAACCCCAAATATAACATGAAAAGCTTCATGGGAGAGCTTTAAAAAAAGGTCTGTACTATTCAGAGAAGGCACAAGTTAATAGTTCAACTTGGCTTAGAGATGGGGGAAGGAAATGTTTCAAGAGGAAGATGACATTTGAGTTTGGCTTTGCAGAGGGAGTAGGATATAAACAATTTCCACATGGTTTAATAGATCTTGCTTTTATCTGTCTTGCCACAAGTAAATATGGTATTTTTCTTTTATCTGTCTTGCCACAAGTAAATATGGTATTTTTCTTTTATCTGTCTTGCCACAAGTAAATATGAAGCTCCAAGCAAGTAGGAACCATGTCTTATATGTTTTTGTATTTCCTAGAACCTGTGACAGGACTGAGCATGGACACTCAATAGATGCTTATTGATTAATTAATAGTGTGTGTATTTTTTTAATGTAAGTCTCTGTATCAGTTAGTTATTGCTGTGTAACAAACCACCCCAAACAACAATTTGTGCTTCCCTTGGGTCTATGGGTCATTCTACTGATCTAGGCCAGGATTGGCTGTTCTCAGTTGGGCTCTGTGCTCACTGGCAAATCAGCCAGAGGCTGGCTGGCCTAGAATGGCCTTGGTTGGATGACTTTTCTCTCTTCTGCATGCTGTTTCAAGTTGTGCTTGCCTCCAGTTTGCTGCTGTTCCTTTGGCCAAAGAAAGTCAGAGGCCATGTCCTGAGTCAGTGTAGGGTACACTACCCAAAGGTAAAGATACAAGGAGGCATGAAAAAAGTTTGGCCATTAATATAATCAGTGTACCATAGCCTTCGCAATTAAACAATCAGCTTCAAATCCTTTGTGGACTGGGACGATCTAAATCAATAAAGAAAATAGTTAAGTATAGAGGGGCAATTTATAAATTCATCTAGTGATGTGGTCTCTCCTGTGGCTATATCCTAAGTGTCTTAAAAATGCTATCTCCAGAGACTGGCTGCGCCGTCCTTTTATTATGGTTTTTAACTGGATGCAAACTCATTGAATTGTCCTTTCATGTTTGATGTTCCATTAGTTAAGCATCCCACACAATTTTTCATAGAGATGTTTTCTTTCCCCCTGAGGATGTCTGCAACAATCCAGAGCATACTTTCCTTGGTACTTGACTCTACGTTGCTATAAATATCAGCCATTCTGTCAGCAGCTCAGGGTCGCAGCTCAGGTTTCCTGAACCAATATCACTTGCCCCTCTGCCTTGAGTTGTGTCTGTTAGAGGCAGCAGCCTGGGAGCCAAACTGAAGTGGAAAATACAGGTCAGAAAATGTGTTCTCTGAATAACAAGGCCAAAGCTGTGTGTGTGTGTGTAGTGGGCAGATTTATCCATACAATTGCTTTTAATTCTCCAGGCGTTAGTGTAGGTGAAAGCCCAATTTGAAAATCAAAGGATGGTAGAGTGTGTTGTGTGTGTGTGTGTGTGTGCGTGTGTGTGTGTGTGTGTGTAGTGGGCTCTGGGCTGATGGTCACGAAGACCTGAGTGTGAATCATGGCTCACAATTTACAGGCTATGTGACTTCTGGCAAGTGGCTGAAATGTTTGAGCTCCATTTTTCCCTTATCTGTAAAATGGAACCATTCGTACACCAACCTTTCAGTTTGTGGTGAGGATTTAATGAGGTGCCATGCTTACAAATATTCACTAAGTGTTCGATGTGATTTCTTAAAGATTAAAAAAAATTCTGCACACAGTTACCAATAGTAGGAATAGTGTTCTCTGTTTGGGAAGAGGACCTAAGCAGCCTGTCTTCTAATCCTAGCCTTGTCACTAACTGCAAGGCCATCTAGGCCTCAGTTTCATCATCTGTTGAGTAGAGCAATTAAAATTGTCCTGCACGTAATTCACAGCCTTGTTTTGACAATCGAATGGCATATTGTACAGGGAGTTCTTTTGCAAAAATAATTTAAAATCCCCTTGAATCCATTTGAAGTAATGCTGCAGTTATTGGTCCCTTCCACATGAGATTTTATGGAGTGCCCAGCAAGGGCTTCGGTCCTGCCCCTGTTGTTTGTTAGTGGTGCTGAGGAGAAATTAAAATTACAAGCGTGTTTCCTCCCAGATGTTGTTGGTACAGGCTCAAGGTGCTCTTTTTTAACTGGGACATTAGGCTTTCTTGACATAGACAAGAATTCTAGAAAGATGACATTGTGCCTGATTCATTGCCTCTGACTCATTCTCTCCTTGATAGTTTCTTCAACAGTAACTTTAATTACATCACTTACTTATTGTTTTTTTCCTTGATTTATTCTCTCCCTATAATTCTTGTTTATCATCTCAGTGATTGGCCCGTCTCACCTCTGAGACTTGTATAAACTTTCTGGATTCTAGAAACAGGATCTGAGTTTTTCATGTACCTCTCTTAATGTGTACGTACACCCTCAGGCTGGTATACTTAAAATACGTCAGCAGAAAGAATACTTTTGACTTTGCTAGTGTTCCACAGAGCTTATCTTACTGAATACTCTCAGGCACCCTACAAAGCAGATGTGACCCAGTTAAAAAATGCAGGAACAGAGGCTCGAAGAGGAGGCCAAGGTCAATATGGTAGATTGCAACAGTGGCCCCCAATCTTTATTTTTTATTTTTTTGTATCTACACCTTTTGCCATGTCATCTGCAATGTCCTCCTTCTCTGACTCTGGGCTTGGCAATGGAACTTGCTCTGGCTAATGGGATCGTGGCAAATGTGATGTAAGCACAAGCTTGACAAGTGCTTGCATGATCAATCTGGTTTGTCTTCTTTCTTGTACCTCTGCCATTGCCCTGAAAACATACCTGGGCTGGCTTAACAGAAGTTGGGGGACAGGTGGAATAGAGCTGAGTCACCCCAATTTTCACAGCTGAGACAGCCTAGATCAGTCAATGGCTAACCAAACCCTAGCCATGGTAGTGAGCACAGCCGTCATCAGCAGAATCACCTAGCTAATCATCCTAGATGCATGAGCAATAAATGCTTATTATTGTATACCACTGGATTTTGTGGTTATTTGTTTCACAGTATTATTGTGGCAATATATAATGGATAGAATTAGTGTACTGGAAAGAGCAGGTCTTTGGAACTGGGCGGGCCTAGGTTTGAATTCCAGCTCTGCTCTTTGGAGTGTGTTCCTTTTTGAGGCTAAATTTCTTTATCTTTACAATGAGGTAATAATACTGCCCTCATAGGGTTGCTGGGAAGATTAAACACAAGGCAAGATAAATAAAGCCCTTGGGATGCAGTGTGGATCATAGATGATGTCCAGAAAATGGTGGCTTCTCGCAGCAATGCTCCAAAACAAACTACTATGAGCCCAGGCCAAGGGCTGTTCAAATATGAGGCCAATACCATCAGCTCAATGGGAGCAATGAGAGCAGATGGCTCGGTTCTATCCTTACAATGAAACGCAGCTTACTGAACCCTCTATTGTAGTATATTGAGCAGGATAGGCCTTAAAAAAAAATGCTGCTTAAATTTGGGGGGGGGGGCTGGAAAAAAAGCCAAATTCAAGATTTTCCTTTGGGCCTGTGGTTTAGCCAAATAGATAGTGATTGACAAAGGGTGTTGCTTTTGTCTTGGGTGTGGATTTGGTTCAGATAAAGGTGCTCAAAGCACTGTTGGGGGCAGTGGTTGGCTGGTAACTCTTGCTCTGACACTGTCATTTGTACTCCTGCCTGCACTTGCATTTTGGATGACAGATCATTCAGGAAATGGAATATTTCCCTAGGAGGTTTTGCTTTGTCACTTGGCCTTCTTTTCTGGGCCCTTTCCCTTCCTTTGAAGCCATTGTCTTCTTGACATGACAAATGTACTCAGGTAAGCTTCTGGCTAATTATCTCAAGGGGGAAGGAAAAATAAAACACACCCAAAGTGAAATACAGGGCAATTAACTCTAAAACTCCAAAAAGGTATGAGACACTCTTTGAAGATTAAAAACCATATATATGTGTGTATATATATATATATATATATATATATATATATATATATATATATTTTTTTTTTTTTTTTCCTGAACAGAATTAAATTGGGATATTTTCTATAAAATCCAGCTCTTTTCTTCTCTCCCTCTCCACTCCTGCCCTCAGATAGCTCCCTTCTCTTTATCTGCTCTGATGGTGGCAACAGGGTGACAACAGTTAAATGCACTGGGGTCTTCCTTTAAGTCATTGAGTGACCTTGGATCCATCACATGGCATTTCTGAGCATCAGCTTCTCAGCAGTAAAGTGTCTACATTTCTATAAAGATCTCTTTACTTTTTTTTTTTTTTTTAAGGAATGTAAAACAATATTATTTCTTAGTTCCATGGTTGATTCGGCTCAGCTGGGAGATTCTTTCTTGGGACTCTCATGTGGTTGCCTCAGGTGGTAGCTGGGTCCGGAGTCACATGAAACCTCGAAGGGGCGGCCTGTCCAAAATGGCCCCCTCTCACAGCTTGCCGTTACAGCTGCCTGTTAGCTGGGAACTCGGCTGCGAATGGGAAATGGAGTACCCACACGTAGCTTCTCCATGTGACTTGGGCTTCTCACAGTGTGCTGTCTGGGTTCTGAGAGGAAACATTCCAATCCGGGGTGTTCCAAGACATGGCAAGAAGCTGCAAGACTTCTTATGACTTAGAATTAGAGATACCAGGATGTCACTTTTGCTACATGATCAGGTTTCTTTTGATGCTCAAATTTTACGATTTCATGACCTGGATCCCCTATTTTCTGCTACTGAATCAGATATAAATTTATGAAGCAGAGCAGAGAGCCAACTGGGTCTGGGCACAGAGGGGACTATGTCTCAAGCTAAAGATGTGAGAATGTGACGCATGTGTCATCCCAATTATCTGGGGAGGAGTGCAGGGCAGATTGTCATCACCAGTGGCTGCTGTGTTCTTTCTGTGCCCACCCCTGGGCTCTGAATCTCATCCCCTTAGTTCACCCCGCCACTCTCTCTCTTAATACAATTATGATATTAAGCATGTGAGGGTGAGAAAGAGAAGATATGGCTTCTGCTTTTTACCTAGATTAGAAGACAAGCTATGAGGAAAGAAAAAGATTGCCATGCCCTACAATGAGTGTTGAATGCCAAATGGGTGTCACAGTTAGAAAGTGCTAAAGGCATTCAGGGGAAAGAGAGATGGGGGAAGGAAGTCTTCCTGGAGGAGGTAACGCTTGATTTGAATCTTGAAACTTGAGTAGGAATTACCCAGGAGAGAAGTGGGAAGGGTATTTCAGGAATAGGGACCTGTATAAGTAAAGCATGAGGAGTGGTGTGTCAGGGAACAGCCACCAGTCTGGGGTGACTGCCATTGAGGAGAGAGGTGGGAGGTAGTAGAAGATGGAGCAGGAGATGCAGGCAGGACCCAGTGTCATGCATGGCCTTGGAAGACTGGCAACATCATCCTCATTTTTCTGGGCAAGGACGCAGAAGCTCAGGAAGACAAAGGGACTTGACTAAAGTCCCTTTGTAAGTGACCCAGTCAGGATTTGAACCCAGGGTTATGTGACTTCTCAGTCCTGTCCTTTTCCCAAGAGAGCCAGCTGTCATCTGACTTCAGTTGCTGCCACTGGGGTTTCCAGCACCCTCTCTTGCTTCTCTGAGGCCCCTGGCAGACTAAGGGTGTTGCTTTTCTGTATCATTTATTGTAATGACTTCCATGAAACCATCTTGTCCTGGATCAGTGAGTGGCTCTGGGGAATCGATGAGCAGGGCTGGCTACCAGGGAAGTGGGTCTCCTCCCCTTGTCCCTGCCAATCCCAGGGCTGAGCTCCTGTCCCCATGCCTGGGGAGCAGGCAGTAGGTCACAAAGCGACAAGGAAGCAGAGATTTCCTGGCTGGCCCTTGGGTGCTCAATCTCCCTGGCCCTGCCCACTGCTGTTCTTGCCTGTTTGCCTTCCGTTGGTTAATTTGGATTTGCAACTGCAGCTCCAGGACGAAGGGCCATTCCCACTTGGCTGCCTTCAGTGCAGACCCAGTAGGCAATGAACCTGAACCCCAAGGGAGAGGGGCCAATAGCCCTGTCCAAGTTGCTACCTGACCTTGGGCAAGTTGCCTTTTCCCTCTGAGACTTCTGGGGAAAATGACGGGGTGGAAATTGAGATCCACTAGGCTGTTATTCTCCATTTGTCCCCCTCTGCTTTAGGGTCTCCCCTTCTTTGCCCTGCTCTGTGCCTCAGGAGGCTGGCGCCTGTGAAAGGAATAAGTGGGTGTCCTCACCAGTTGGTTTGGTGAGTGGGAGACACTGGCAGAGGACTGGAGTTTGGGAGGAGAGAGAGGTTGGGATATTTTCCCCCCACAATCTCTGTTTCGTAGTAGGGGTTGTGAAAGTGCCGCCCTGCTTGGCCACAGCTCCTGCCAAACGGCCCTACCCCTCTGCCCCAGCCCTCACTGGGCTCTAGTAACACTCCGTCCTCCCCTTGATCCTTTAGGCCTGGCGTGGCTTTCAGGGTTTTTCAGCAACCCTTCTTGATTTCTGTAATCATGCCCATCGGCCTGGGAAGAGCCCTTCCTCATTAAGATTTCTTCAGTTGAACTATGTAAGTGGCATTCTGTTTCCTGCTGGGACCCTGACATCCTCTGGAGGCCCCTTCCAGCTCCAAGAGCTGGCCGACTCTCAGGACCCCACATGTCGGATTATCCTGTGAGATAACCCCGGAGAGTCCAAGTCGAGGGACCCCAGCTCCTCAGCAGCTTTTCCTTCTTTTCCCTCTAATCCTCAGCGCCCATAGCTGTAGCTCAGATCCCCATTATGTGGTTTTGTTCTAACCCTACTTCATTGAAGTGTAAACGAAGTACAGCAAGCTGCATCCATTGAAAGTACAATTAGATAAGTGTCCATCCTTTTTCCCTGGGTCTGTTCTAACAACTTTCTAATTGGTCCCCAGCCTTCATTTTCATCCCTGCAAATTTACAATTCTCAGATCGGATCATGTCATTCTCCCGCTCAAAAACCTTGACTGGCACTTCTGTACCTTCAGGTCAAAGCCCGAACTCCTTAGAGTAACATGGGAGGCTTTCCTGGGCTGGACTTGAATGCTCCACGCTCAGCTGCCACCACTTCCCATGGGTGCTCCAGCCATAACAAACTGAGTCACTCCCTCCAAGCGCTCTGCCTTTGCACGAGCTGTTTCCAGACCTAATGTACCTCACATCCTGACCCTCTGCACGCCTCATGAATTCCTCTTTGCCCTTGAGCATCAAGCTGAAGCATGATCCCCGATAGGAGTTCCTCCCTGGTGGTGCTGGCACTGAGCAGAGCGCGCCCTCTGTGCTTCCCCAGCACGTCGTGGGTATTTCTGTTATTACACTGATCCTGAATCATAAATGATGTCTGTCTCTCTTATTAGAGTATGAGCAGCTTGAGGTGAGAATCTTTCATCTCAGTACTCCTTGTTAACACTCTACGTGGTCCATCATTTATCATTCATTCATTCATTCAACAAATATTCATTGAGTGCCCACTATGTGGCAAGCATTCCTCCAAGACGGGGTTAAGGGATTGCACAGATAGGTCTTCTAGTTATTCAGCGGCTGTCTCCCAGCTCCATATCCACGTTTTATATTCTGCTTTGTGATGCTGGGGTGGGGGTGCTACTTTCCTCCTTTGTGGTGGGACTTCTGTTGCCACGAGCAGTGGCACTAGAAGGGGACTCGAAGGCAGGAGGAGGAAGTAGGAACCTGTTCTTTCCTGCTAGTTGGATTCCATCAAAGTTGCCTCGGCAATTACCCTTCTTTCTGGTGGTGCAGCTGGTTCTGGCCTCCAGCCCCAGATGAGTCTCCCAGAATAGCCTCCAGTGCCTCCTCAGAGGTGAGCAGCAGGCAGGTGGTTGGGCTGGGGGGTCCCAGCTCTGTGGGTTCCTCCTCCGAGTTCCTAGATTCTCACAACCCACTGCTTCCTGAGGTTATTACCTCTATCTTACTTCAGTGCTCCCTTTTACATTGTTCTTTCCTTGTAGTATAATTTAAACTACCCCCTTTTATTAAATTACCACTGTGGAAATATCTAGTGCAATTCCTGTGTTCTTGGCTGAACCCTGACTGATGCAACCAGGAAGGTCCCTGGTCTTGTGGACTTCCAACTCAAGCTGGGACAATAGACAATAAACCAATACAAAGGCCAGTACTAAAAAGTGTTCTGATGAAAAATGAGAAAGGGTAATGGATAAAGTCTGGGCTACTTTAGACTGGGGAGTCAGGGAAGGTCTCGCTAAGATGCTGACATTTAACCAGAGAAAGAAATGGTTTCTGTCCATGCAAAGAGCTGGGGAAGACTCTTCCAGAGGAAGGGACCAGCTGGTGCAAAGACGTTATGGAGGGAGCGGACTTGTATTCAAGGTTCAGAAGGAAAGCTGGAGTGGAGTGGGGGAGTCAGGGGTGCCGCAGAGGATGAGGTCGGAGAGGAAGGCAGGGGCTAGGTCATGGGGGCCTCCTTAGCCATCAGATAGACTTAAAAAAGATTCTGAATGTTCTGGGAAGCCTTTGGAAAGTTTTAAAACATGGAAAGTGACAAGATCTATATTTTTAAAAGATCTCTCTGGCTGCTGAAGAGGAGACAATCTGTAGGGTGCAAGAGCCGAAGTTGTTCTCCCCTCAGAAGAAGGTAGGCATCTTGCAAGGATGAGGAAACTGAGAGACCGAGAGAGCTTTCAAAACTTGTCCTGGGTCACCAGGTTTTGGACTTCAGGCTCCCTGATCCGTGCTCCTTTGTGGTTGCCTATTCTCTAAGTGAAGTGTCACTGACTGAGGCCCAGGCAAAGCTTCTCAGCCTAGCTCAGGAAGGGGACGAACCCTTGGGCAGCCAAACACATGCTCTTGACAATGTTCCTCCTTCAGGAAAAGTCTGGGGGTGCCCAACTTCAGGTTTCTTCAGGTTGTGCCATCCTGGTCAGTCACAAGAAGAGGTGGGGGAGCCTAGAAAGAAAACAAGGCTTCCTAGGGATTTCTGTCGATTGTTGGCATGAAGACAGTCCTAAAGTTACATATTCTTTTTTCCTCTTCCAGTCTATCAGCCAATCCTTTTGACTCTGCCTCAAACCATTTCCCGACTCTGACCACTTTTCTCCAGGACCACCAGGAAGCACACGTTCAGGAAGCACCATTTCTGTTCTGTCCCAAAAGACATCACCCACATAGGTTATATAATGTGAATGCTGCCCCCTGGAGTTGTGCAGAGGTTCTGCTTCTCCCCATCCCCACGGCCGTCGCCCTAGTTCAGCCACCATCCTGTCTCGCACCTGATTAATTGCAACTGAGAATTAGGTCTTGTGCAAGGGAAGACTTGGCCAGGAGGGGCTTCACAGATAGAGTGCGGCTTTGGGGTTCACCTTAAACAGGCAGAAGGGGCACTTTTGGGTAGAAGGCAGGGATTTCTTTATAAGTAGAAGTGAGAGTAAGAGAAAAATATTTCTATATACTTCAGGTAATAGGTCTGTTCTTTACTGAAAGAATCCTTCCTCCTGTGGATAATGTAATCTGGCATTTTGGGGGATGGGAAGAAATGGCTGGATGGCTCCCAAGAGTGCTACTTGAGGCAATTTCCGCATTTTTCTCCACAGTTTGGAAAAAAGAGAAGGATGGATGGAAGGCTGTGGATGAAGCTGAGAAGTCCTTTCACGCTTGGGAGCTGGAGAGGCACAAGGTTTGGGAAGCCCCAGAGCCTCCGACCCTCTTCTAAACTAGCCCTGTGTTCTGACGGGCTGTCTCTGCCTGCCTCAGTTTATTTATCTTACTGATCTGACCATGTTCTTCCTCCCTCATCAGATCCCTATTTTGTCTGATCGGGCCAGGCCTCCCACCTGTCACAGTGTTACCCGAGATTGGCTGGGTTCTGAAAGGTCTGGCTTGGCTTGCCTCTTGCCACCATCAGATTCTTCCTCATTAAACAAATGAATCACAATCCTAATTAATTTGAGCAACAGAATTTATGTAACTACTCCCAGCAGGATGTCCGTTCTCAGTCGGTAGCGAGATTAATTCCTCTCTCTGGGAAATTCCAGCCGTGCTGGTCAATAAACCTTAATGATGACTGAAATCTCCCATCTGTCTCTGCTCAGGGCAGGTAACCCCTGCTAACTAGACACCCAGTGGGCTTGATGCAGTATTCCAGACACCAGGAGGACGAGAACGAGAATCTCCCAGCCTACATGGGTCCTGAGCCATGTGGAACACACAGTAGGTGTTCAATTAAGGACACGGACTGCCCACTTTAGGGACATTCTGAATCACTTAAAACCCACAGGAAATGTTCAGTTTCTATTTACGAAATGAACAAGGCTGTGTGCTGCTCCGTTACTTAGAAAACAGTCTCAATGTCTTGAATTGTAACCAAGTCCCTCTGGCTCTTTCCATCCTTTACTCTCACTACTTGCCATGACCGTACCCTATTCAGTCTTTCACTATTTTTGAACTTTCTGGATTCAAGGACTTGGCTCTTGATGTTCCCTACCCTTCACTTGTCCTCGTCCTCTTTCTCCAAAACAGGCCCCATCCTGGCTGCTTGGGAGGGGAGGGTAGTGAAGTGGAAAGTATTCTGGAATTAGTTCTAATTCTGGCTCTGCCACTTACTCGTTGTACTTCACCTCTCTGTTCTCAACCTTTCCCTCAGATGTAAACCACACGAGGTTCTCAGGAAGACTAAATAAGGAAACGTGGGGAAGATATATCTCATGGTGCGGGACTCATTTAGTGACAGGCAGTGTTTTAGGCAATGGGGATACAGTGACGGTCAAGACGAGATTCTTCCTCCCAGAGAATTTCTAGGACACAATACGCAATAAAGAAAATACATAATCTTAGAGACGAGTGCTCAGAGAAAACACAATTGGAAAACATGTATGGAAAATGACTGGAGTGAGGAAGTCTTTGAGGAGATGCCATTTGCTTTGAGACTCAAATGACAGGAACAAGCCACATTAAGACGTGGGGGCACGGCATTCCAGAAAGGGGGATCACTGATTGCCAAGGCCTCGATGTGCAAGTGAGCGATGAGCAACAGGCTAAGTTTCCATAGGACTGAATAATTTGCCGGTTACCCAACGAGGAGGTGCAAGGGTCAGGATTTGAACCCAGGTCTTCTGCTCTGAAGTAGGGGGGGCTTGTCACTGCAGCACACAGAGAAAAGTGAATGGGGGTGAGGTTAAGGTGGGCCACACTGTCTTCTCCACTACATCTAAGTTTCCTGACAATTGCCTTCCAACTCCCCCGGCCCAAGTTGTCATGTTGGGGACCACCAGCCCTAAAAGTTCCCACACCGGATCAGTTCTAATTCCTGCTTCATTTACAGCAAGGAAGAACCAACCGCTTTGATAATTTAGATTTTTTCCCCTGATTATAATACATGTTCACTGTAAAAAAAATAGAAAGTGTATAACAAAATAAAAATCAGCCAGGCTCCCAACCTCTTCTTTAATTTCTGGTGTTTAGCCTTCTGGTAAGTTCCTACGCATACAGGTACTTTACAAGATTCTGAACATCCTGCATGTACAGTTTTGGAATATGCTTTTGTTCCTCCTGTCATGAAAAAAAAAATGTCTTCAAATGTATTTTCAACGGCTGCATAATAGGTGACTACACGCCAACCCAAATGTAACTATTTTAGGGATTTTATTATGATAAATAGCACAAAGATCCTTCTTACGTGTAAATCTTTGTTACATAATGTTCCAGGAGAGTAGGGGAGCTGCCCTCCCACCTGAGTACTGTGTCCTGTGCTCAGGGAAACCACTTTCTTAGTTGTGGGGAGAGGGGCACTTGTGCTGCCAAACACCCTGCCCATGAGTGTATAACATGGTTCATAGTTGCTCTACTGAGAAATGGACCTTACCTTCATTCTCAGCCTCTCCTTATCGTTTTTGTCCTAGGAAGGATGCAATGGGGAACGTGAGGAGAAAGCCGGGGGAATGCAATTTAATGTTACCTTTTGAAACAAATGTTTAAATAATAGACACATGAATATTATTTCACAATTTTTTTAGTTAAATAATAAACTGGCAGAAAGGTGAGACCAATAAGATTAGGGCCTGGCCTCAGTAGCCCAGAGTCTGAGGTGACTATGCTTTGCTTCTGTAGGGACTTCCCATGGGGGTGGGCACGGGAGGCAGGAGTCAGTGGTTCTAATCACTGGGGAGATTGCGTTAGAGTGGGAGATACCCATGTATAGTAGACCTGAAGAAATACCTGGTACCCAGGGGATGTCCGAGAGAACATTTGAGAATCTGAGTGTGTGTGTAGGAGGACACCATTCACTCCCACTGAGGCAGGGAGGGCGGGTCTGTCTCCTATGCTGGGTGCTCACGCTAACGCTTTGCCTTTTGACTACCACCATCCTCACAGCTTCCTCAGGTTCCTGTTTGGCCTCAGAAAACAAAAGGAAAAAAAAAAATCAAACCAGAGAGAAAGACACAGGAAAAGAGACAGTAAGAGAGAACAGAGTAAAAGTTAGAAAAATGAGACAGAGGGTAAAAATAGCTTTGGGAGGCTGATGGTTTGAAAAGTAGAAATCTTTTTGGTAGATGCTTACGTAGAAAGAGGTACTTTGGGTCTGGAAAAAAATTGTTATATCTCTACAGCTGACAACCTCTAACTCATAAGGGCCAATGTCAACTACTCAGATACCCCAGGGGTCAGAGAAATGGCTTTGTCAATTGTACTCACTACAGACCATCCCTCTAAACCGGTTTGATGCCCTCTTGTAGAAAAGCAATTTCTCAAACTTTCTGGAAGTTGATTGCTTCTCAGTGGAGCATACAATGGAGAGCTTGGGCCAGGGAATAGCCCTCCCTGAGCATGCCTTAGGCCCCCTGAATTTCTGGGGGAGGGAGTGGAAAGTGGACATGGGAGTGGCCGGGGCTAGAGTCAGCAGGTGGGAGGAGTGAAGGCCTGGAGAGAAAGATGTGGAGAAAAGAAAAGGAGAGGAGGAGGACAGCTGGGTAGAGGAGGAAAGAGCTCCTTGCCCACACTCACCTCTTGCTGCCAAACAGTTATTCAGTCTTCCCTCCAGGCTGCAGGAAATGGCATTCTAGCATCCACTGGAAAATCCCAACAGTCATTGTCAGCTTCTGCAAGTGGTGTCGGTTGAGAAAATGGAGAGGACGGCAAATGCAGGCCTTACTCAGGACTGTGGGAACACATCTTTGTTCAACACTTTTCCAAAGGACCCTTTATAGGAAACTACAGGAAAGAAATAAAGCCACCATAAATGGGGTTAGAGGAGATTCTTCACTCCTATCTCCATAGATTGTCCTCATCCCTCGCCTTGTGTGAGTAGACACTAAAATGCTTCCTTTCTTTTGAGTCCACACTCAGAGGCCCTTCTGGTAAGCAGTTACCCCCGCTGCCTCTCCATTTGGGCCATAAAACTCTCCCTGCCCGACGGCACGCCTCTTTCGTTCTTTTTGAGCCTTCTCTTGGCTCTGGACCGTGGAAGCACTTCTTTGCCACTGACCCATTGCCCTCCCTTATGTTCACAATAAACTGGCCTGTGGTCAAGCTGGGTTCTCTTTCTTGAGATCTTCCACAATAACAAAAAGGGGTTTCAGAGATCCTGGGGAATCAACCTTCTCCTTATGAAAAGGCAACTGAAGCCCAGGACAACTGGGAGGCTGACCCAAGGTCACGCAGTGAGGGAACCGCAGGGGTGGGGAAGAATCCAGCCAGTGTAGCTTTCTCATGCTATCGCTATCATTAAACCCCAACGTGTAGCTGGTGCTAAGCCTTTCCCCTTCCTCCTTCATAGACTGTAACTTGCATGTGCGTCTAGGCTGACTCAACCATCCTCTCCCCACGCCCACCAGCCCGCGAAGTGAGCTGAGCAGATAACGTGAGCAGGACGCCATCTCCGTAGGTTCAAAGAGCCAGGGAACTGTTGGCCTGCCCTCCAGCATCTGTTTTCTGTGAGACGGTGCTGCTTATTGGCCCAGCAGAAGTGATTGACAGGTCAGTAGCCCAATGACTGATGAGTCTTGGAAGCTCGCCCGGCAGTTACCCGCCTGTTCGCTCATCACGAGACCCTGGGGTAACGGTTTCGGCAAGATCCGTTCAGCTATTTTCGTCCTCCAAGTCCGGGGTCGTCTTAGGAAATGGTGAAAGATGACTTTGTCCCTCAAAGAAGGAACACGTTTGAGGGTCTCAAAGCACCAAACGAATCCTCCAAAAGAATATGGGGCTGTCATACTGAATGAGTCATTTAATGAAAGTGGAGCTTGATTTGTTAAAAGTCTGGTGGGAAGATGAATGGGCTGGAAGGAGGAAAGGTGGCCAGGGATGGGGACAGATGACTTAGGCAGCCCTCAGAAGGCCCGAGTTTAAGGTGTTTATTGCAGCTTTTGCAGACTGTGTGAGATGCTGAGGGCCTTCCTGGCGCCTGGATAGGTGCTGGGACCTGGGTGAAATGATGGGGGTCACTCCTGGGGACTCTCAAAGTCCCAGAGGCTCGAAAGCAGACCGGTAGGCAGGTGAGGCAGTGGTTGTGATGTTTTGGCCATGCAACTGGTCTCTCTGCAAAGGTCTCTAAGTAAGAGCTGGCTCGGAGGGTGAAAGAGAGGCCTAGACTATGAGATGACGACTTAGACTATATCGTAGAATATATGCGATACGGAATGGCTCATCTTTTAAAGGACAGCTGCAGAAGAATGGCAGTGGATCACCACATAACGTTTTTAGAAGAAGTAAGAGATAAAGTGGGAGGAGACAGGAGTTAAGAGAGAAAAAGTTATGACAAAAGAAAGACAGCGCATTGTAGGGACTTAGCGCTGGAGTCCCAGACAAGCTGAGCAAGTATGTGCTTGACACATAATTGTTACTCAATATGTGCTATTATTGCTCCTCTTGGAGGGGTGGGGAAGGGGCTGCCCTAAAGGGATAGGAACCGAGTAGAGAAGTAAGTAAGAGGGAGAGCTAGGAAAACGGGACATTCCAGCTGTCTCCTCTGTCTCGCCTGTGATTAGAGAATTGCGGAAGCCGTTCTTCCATTGGGGGATGCGAAGGGAGGATTGAACTAAAGAATAAGGATGTTAGTGTGTATTGGAGCCGGGAGACCAAAGGATGGGAAGTAGGAACGAGGAAAGATTGTCCTTCCCAAATGTATCTTAAATGAGTCCTGCTAGAAGTGAGGTGAGAGAGAGAGATACAGGTGAGAATGAGAACGAAACCTGATGTGGGTCTGCACTGGATGAGCAATGTCATTAATGGCTGGCATGGTTGCTGGGGTAGGGGTGTGGGGAGGAGCCCATCGAGTTGTCTTTCCTAGGAAAAGGGAATAGTGGTAAGATTTAAGACTCCGTTGGAAATTCCCATCGATCATTGTCACAAGTGTCAACTTTCTCAAGGACCTCTGGTCTTTGAGGGTTGAGAGGGAACGATTCCCCCAAGAGGCCCCGAGACAAGGAAACCATTTTCTATTTGACATGGAAAGTGTATGTCAATGGAGGTTCCTGAATACTCTGGAGAATACATAATACAGTTCATAAAGGTTTGGAATAGAGAAAAGGAAACTCCTGTGTCCTACTCCATTTCCTTTGGCCTTTCCTATCTTCACTAGTTTCTGTGTTACCCTTTATCAAGTCATTGAATCAGAGGCATGTGCTGGGGGGTGCAGAGTGGGCAAGGCTGAGGTTGCTAAGAGAAGGAGATGTTGAAGGAAGAACGACGAATGCTTTTGAGTCTCCAAATTACCTAATATAGATCTGTTGAGGGGCGGGGAACCCACAGTCCCACAATTGAGGTGGAAAGCCACTTGGACTAGCCTACCCAAACTAAGGGGCTGTGGTCCACAGTGCCTAGGGAAAAACAGAGGGAGGTAAGGTAGGCCAAAGAGAGACAAGAGGAGATACAGAGAAGAACACAAATACAAAGATGAGAAAGATTGAGGCAAAGTGGAGACCGGTGACAACAGGTGCTGGGCTGGGACTGAGAAGACTGAGAGACAGCCCTGAAATGAGCTAGTTAACTTAGTTGCCAAGTGTTCAAAGTCTTTCCTATTTCTGTTTCCACTGAATACGGTTCTAGTAATTTAGAAAGAAAATGTATAAAGTTCTCAGAGTCTTCCAAGAGTCCAGGAAATATTACATTTCCTAACTTACACTAACCGTTTTTATAAACCCTTCAGAATTTTACCGATGCTCACAGGCAACTTCTGATGATCTAAACATGAGGTTCAGATCTGGGTGGGAGGGATGAGATAGGCAAGGGGTCTTGTGAGAGCCCAATCTAGGCAGTCAACCTCTGGAAACTACTCTCATTTTTTACCTCCATGGATCCAGGGCTAAACAAGCGGTTGAATAGGAGTGGAATGAGCTGCTTTGGAGCAGTTGTGTTTATCATTCTGGGATGTGGCAAGGTAGTGGCATTGCAGCTGGGGCACTAAAGCAGTGATAATCGTGACACAAGAGGGACTGTTGGCCCAGGAGTGGAGGGTGTGGAGTACTATTATGCTGATGGGTGAGCATTAGACTGGCCCACAACGAAGGCTAGTTTGTGATGATTTGTCCACAGTCAGTGACCACAAATGCTTCTGATAAATTGAGTAGGGACCCAGGCAAGAGTCTGGGAAGGAAGTATGACCTGGGCAAGAAGGACACAGCTACTAAACAGGACCCTAAAGCCAACTGTTGCTAATAAGCGAAGGTATTCTCCCCTCCCCTCAGAGGAAAGCCAAATAAGCCAGAGAGGGTCATGATTGAGTCAGAGGGAGAGAAGAGGATATAAACAGAGAGAAGCAAACAAATATGCTAGGGAATACAGAGAGGAAATCCCATCAGGTTGATTCTTCTTCAGGTCCATCTAGGGAAGTGTCTTTCTGCTCCTCCTGAGATGGTCCTAATACAACACCAAGGATGTTTAGCATAAGCCCAAGGTTTTTTGAGACTTCAGAAAATGGCCTTCATACTCTACTCACTTTAGCTAAACTCAACGTCTGGGAAGTACGTATATGATGGAAAATGGATTGTTCGGTGTGGGAGGGTGAATGCCTTCCCTGTGAATTGGTCTTGTCTTGGTGACTCCAGATGTGGGAAATGTCCAGGAGGCAGGGGGATGGTTGGCTGGCCAGGAGCTAATTACTCCTGATCTCACGTATGTTACCCAAGGTCTTTTCTCACGCCAGCAGGAAGCAGTGATGGGGTCTGATGGTCATGAAGAGGTTTTGAGAGGCTGATGGGGGAAGTCAGGTAGGCAGAGGGAACTTATTCTGAAGGGAGAAACAGCCTGTGGGAAGAGGGCTGGTAGGCATACACATCACCTCCCTTCCCCTCTCCCTCCCAGGCCATGTCCTGCAGCTGGCCTCTCTGTGAGACTTCACTTCCCACCCTTCTCAGTCTCTGAGGCCTATTATGTCATTTAAAATTTACAGTAAAATGAGGAGCAGGGTGTGAGGGAGGGGAAAAAAGAGCCAGAGAAACAGGGACAAGGAGAGACCGAGTGAGCCAAGCTAATATCGCACAGATACACAGATCCTCTGTCTCTTCTGCCTTTCATCATGATTACGCTCATTCTCAAGGGATGTTTACCTCCTGTAAGGGGGGTGGGGGGTGGGAGATGAGGGTAAGGGGGATCAAATATATGGTGATGGAAGGAGAACTGACTCTGGGTGGTGAACACACAATGCGATTTATAGATGATGTATTACAGAATTGTACACCTGAAATCTATGTAATTTCACTAACAATTGTCACACCAATAAATTTAAAAAAAAAAGAATTTAGAGCCCTCTTCTCTGACCATAATACTTTCTGAGCTAAATTTGCATTTGGTGCCTCTACTCGCTAAATAGTGGTTCTTCAGCTTACGAGAAGTTCAAGTGACCAGAAACACAGTGGTTTGTACTAGTTTCCATACAGCGAAAGGCATTTCTGGGAGACAAACCATGCCAGCTGCTCCTTTCCCTTCCACAAGGGCAAATATGGGGGAAGGAAAAATGGGGGATAAAATGTGCAATAGGAGGCAGAGAGGCGTTGCGAGTCCTTATCCCCTAAATCTGCTGAAATAGTCTGGTTGGGAGAGCAGTGTTGAGGGAGGTGGACATGGCTGGATAGAAGAGCTGATGAAAGTCAAATGGGAATGCCATGCAGGGAAAATCAGAGCTGTTTCAGTGTTACTTGGCTCTTTTGTGTTACAAAATCATTAATTCTGCCCATAGGTCACAAGATGCGCAAGTGGGTATCCCTCCATTGTTTCTTCTGCTTGTGGCATAATTGGAACTTGATGCTTTTAACATTCAAGAGTGATATTTTGAGTGCATTGTGTTCCTGTTTGAGCATGGGAGGAATCCCATCCAATGTGTTGTAAGAGTCACAGGAAATAAAAACTCCCCATCCTCGGCAGGCATTTTTTCACTAATGTCCTTCTCTCACTGCAGCTCTCCTTTCCTCCACCAAAGACCCTCTTAGGAGAAGTGTCTTTCAGGCGGGAGAGTTGCCAAGATGGCTGCAGCATTATTGCTGTCACAGGAATGAGCAGAGCGCTTTTACCATAGCAGCCTATGACAGGACTGGAATTTTTCAAAAGGAACTTTGACAGGGAAATAAAAAAGTAAAGAACAAAACAAAAACAACCACCAAATAAGCACATGTGAAAGATAGGAGCCAAGAGAGCGTTCGATGGGTTTGTAACGTGCTGTGATCCTAAGCTTTGCTCTCAGCTGTTTGGCTCTAGTAGATTCCCAACCAGTTCTTAGCTTGGTCTCCTGGGAAATGGATTCCTCCCAGACTCTGGGGGTTGTCTCCTCCACTGTAGTGTCTCTTGGGTAGGGCAGGCCTTTCCCAGCCTTCCCATAAAGCTCATCTTTACAGGTTTTGCTTTCTTCTCCTTAATCCTCTGGATGGCCCCTCCGCTTTGCGGTCCAGTGCTCTAGTACAGACTTCTTTTTGTTGACCATTTGGGGTGCAAAGCCCTGTTGTCATCTAATTCTAACCTGCATAGGGGTTGTTTTGGGGATGGATAGGGGAATTGTCAGATCATTAGCAAAGGAAAGAAAATGCTGCCCAAAGCTCACGGTTCTCTTTGTTCTCTTTTTGAACTCATAAGACTCCTGCTGCCCCACACCCACACATTCCCATTCTCCTAATGGTCACAGTTTTATAAAATTAATACTGAAAACGCAAGGACTGTCAAAGGAATGTTTTCCAAAGAAAGGTTATTATTTCTTCACAGAGAAGATAGGTTTGGAGCCTGTAATAATACAAACTGAACTTCAAAGAAAGCATGAGCATACTCAATACTTAATCTAAAACATGTATTATTTATGTTAATATTATATACGAATAAAAGAGTGAATTTGTGCAGCTTTTAAAATGGTGGGCAGGCAGGTGGGATGAGGCGGTGTGGAAAGGCAGGGGTTCTCTTCAGCAAGCTCTGGAGTCTAGTGGTCTGGTCAGGACTCTCCTTGGACATTGGCTAGCTCACGGGTATGTGCCCTGGGCCTCAGGGTGTCCTTACAGGGGACAGTAAAGTGAGGGATGTGGTGAGCAGAGCCCAAGTTCTGAATGACTCCAGGGTGGCTGAGATACTCTATGACTGAGGTGACTGATGAGGGGCAGGCTGCCTGCAGGGGGCTTCAAGCAGCCTGAAAACTAGGTCTCAGTGGGTGTGAGCAAATTTGCTTCCAAGAAAACTTCCTGGGAAGGGAGAGGAGAAAGCTGGAGAATGGCATGCCTCCTAAAGTAGCCTGAGTATGTCCTGGGCTATGGTAGGAGTCCCAGAGAGAACCCTGGGCCCCACTAGAAGGCTCCGGGCCCGTCATTACAGCATAATTGTGGGACAGAAACTTCTAGGCCAAGATAATTTCTTGTTAAGTCACTGAGTCCTGGAGAAATAAGAATCGTGATGGTGATTTGGGGTAATTTACTAAAGAAATGCCTCATGTTCTTAAATAAAAATGTACCTTTTTAAGGAAAATGAGCAAATAAGAGTCTCACTGTTCCCTTGGAATGCTTCAGGAAGCAGACACTTTCCGCTTCTCATCCTCTCTTTCATTTTCTGTAGTTCTCTACAGTTTCCAACACTTCCCTCCCATCCCCAGCTTCCCCCTGATTATTGGGTGAGAGGAGGTCAACTAGTCTTCCAGGGGACATAGTGAGGAAAGAGACGGCTTCATTGAAAAATGGTAGAAGAAATCGTCATGTCCAGAATTGTAAATGGGACCCCTGAGAACGTGGCCAGACTAGACCACACTTAATAAAACAGGCTGGAGGGCAGGGTCACGGTGGCCCTCAGCAGGCTGGAGTCTAAGGTGCCTATGTTTGGCTGCTGTAAGGGACCTGGTGGCCTCTAGGGTGTGTTAGGAAAGTATTAGAAGGGCCCACAGGTGGAGGCCTTCTGCTGGGGCGCTCTGAGCGACGTGACTGGTCTTCCTGTGGCTAAGCAGGCGAGCACTGCTAGGTGGAACAATGCAATGGTAGGAAGTACTAGGGATCATGTCTTCGCTGCCCATCCTGGGGGCCTGCACCGTGTGTGGGTACCCGAAGCTAAGGGATTGGTGACGTTCGTCTGAACCCCCATGGGCATCTCCACCTCCTAGGCTCTCCCTGCTCTCCTGAGGGGAAAAGCATGACAGATGGGAGGGAGATAGGGGTTGAGATCAGAGGAGAGAGAGTGGCATGGAAAGAAGTTAAAGTACATAAAGAGGGATATACAATTGAGGAAAAGGTGACAGCCAAGCTCTTGTGTTCCATTAAATGTAGTTCAGCTAATTCACAGAGCGTGATTGTCGTGTTTGTAGAGTGCTGCAAGCTTCAGGAAACACTGTTCATTTCCACTGTGCATTTCAGATAAATCCTCTGAGCTCGGAAAAGGTTTTCCCTTGGACAGATGCAGGCTGAACTTGGTCAGGATTCATTGTTCCTGGTTCCCAGTCTCCTCAGGAATGTAGAAGGGGCCGTGGAGCTATGGAGGTTACACCCCCTGCCAGCTGCCTTCTCTGTTTCTTTTCCTGTTCCTAGGTAACAAAGATAACGCATGTACGTTTTGTGGGCGGCCCAGAAAAGAGGGCTGTGAAAAGCAGGGGGCTTGAGTGTGGGGGAAAGGCTATGGTTAGGAATCCAGTCGAAGAATAGAGGGAAGAAAGGAAACAATGAGACCCCTGTAGGCAGCCCTAATCAGGCCCTAGCAGTGTAGGGGGGAGTCTGGGACTGGTGAGGGGAAGAGAAGGAATGGAAGGTGAGAAGAGGAGGAGAGAGTTAGGCTCCTCCCACTTCACTCAAAACTCATTCTTCAGATGCGGTTTCTCCGCTGTCTGTACCTTGCTCTTGATGGAAATGTCCAGATGCAATGTCTGGGCAATGGCTGACATAATTCTGAGGCAGTTACCCCTGAACAGTGGCCAGGGATAGTGTGTTTCCTTCTTCTTCTCAGTTCTGAGAGAAGGTAGGCACAGCCATCCCTTTTTAGCTCCTTCCTGACCTCTTTGCCATCCCAGCTCGGCTTTCCTCTCTTTTTTTTTCTTTTTCTTTTCTTTTCTTTTTTTTTTTTTTTAAAGATTTTATTGAGGAAGGGGAACAGGATTTTATTGGGGAACAGTGTGCACCTCCAGGACTTCTTTCAAGTCAAGTTGTTGTCCTTTCAATCCTAGTTGCGGAGGGCGCAGCTCAGCTCCAGGTCCAGTCGCCCGTTGCTAGTTGCAGGGGGCGCAGCCCTTGTGGGAGTCGAGGAATCGAACTGGCAAACCTTGTGGTTGACAGCCCACTGGCCTACGTGGGAATCGAACCGGCAGCCCTCAGTGCCAGGAGCACAGAGCTCCAACCACCTGAGCCAGCAGGCCGGCCCCTGTGGCTTTTCTCTCTTAAGCCCTCTTTCAGATTAGTGATGTTTGAAGAATTGAGAAGTTTAGCAAAACAAATACAGATGGTTGCGAAAGGTAGCAAAAGGCTGAGGTGGCTTTTTGTCAGGAGAGAAGAATTTTGAGTTGTGAATCTTCCAATCTACTGGAGTTTGTATCTAATAACTATATTGGTGAAAAATAAATATGCCGGAAGGTGGCTGGGAAGATAAAAGGCAGATGCTTTCCTTTGGCTGGCCAGCATCTAAGGTCAGTGGACTAGGACATGGCAGGCCTAGTTAAGTGAGGGCATGGGTGAGGGCATTATGGCAGATTGGGTGACATGGATGGGCTGGGTCATTCCTGCGGAGATGGTACCTGGAGAGTTTCTGATGAATGAGAAAAGCCTCTCCTGAAAGGTGGAGAATAGGAAGAAGGATCTTCAGATGCAGCATAACATGGTCAAGGTGGCTTCTCCCCCTGCATCAAGGCTGCTTTTGTGGCTGCGTGGTGGCAGGTGCCCTCTGTCCCCTTGTCTGTACCTTTCCTAGCTTCCCAAGGTTTGTTTCCATCCTGGGGATGGGTGGAGAATCAGATGAGCTGATGGAGAGACACAGAGAAAACCAGATAGCGATGGAAAGGCAGAAACCCAGAAAAGACTTCACCTACCTACTTGTCACCTCTCCTAGACCAGCTACCCCTCAAAAAGATTCTCCTGATTCAAAGTTATATTTACCAGGTCTTCAGAGCCTTTTAAAGGTGCAAAAGGGGGAAAAAACCCAACTGGAACTATATACAAAACCACTTTTGCTAAATTTCCAAGCTTGCAATGGGCATCATCTTGGTACAAATCTAATACTCATTTTGTTAATTACCATGGGCTTGGGTTTGTGTGTGTGAAGAGGGATAGAAGATGGAGAGATGTTTAGAGTCAGAGCCAGGCAGAAGACAGCTTCCCTATTTCCTTGAACTCCCTGAGGGCAGAGAACAGGCTCCTTTTATCTCTGTGCCCTGAATGGCTAGCATGTTGTAAGAGCTCAATAAATAGGTGTTTATTGAATTGAACTAAATTATTGTATTTCCATGGGGATAAATACACAAAATTAGCTCTTGTAGTGGAACAAGGGACCTTACAGGTAGAGGGTGGAGCATGATACATGGTCTGAATTTGGAAATCAACAGGAGAGAAGCAGACTACATCCCAAATAACCACTACTCGGAGATGGGAAAAGGAGAAGGTCCAAGGAGACAGAAGAGAGAAGAAATGTGAGGCACATAAGAGGAGCTAACCTGCTTAAGAGCTGTCACCTTTGAACCAAGCCTACTTCTTCCTCAGAAAGTCTTGAGTTTTTCCTTTAGGTTCCAGTTCTGGCAAGTAGGACCCCTAAACCCTCATACAGAACACAGCATAGTCAGAGACGACTGTTCCTTAAGACTCAGGATGTAGAGGGAGAGGATGACTCCCCAGGTGGTGTGAGAGTTGGGGGGGTCAAAGCTCTAAAACCATGGTGGGGGTTTTGTGGTGGACCTTAAAATAGTAACAGAGAAGTGTTACTACCTAAATGAAAGATAACTAGTATAGGCAACAGGTGAGATTTGCCATCTGCAACATCTCTTCAGATTGACCTCTTTGCTCAGAGCTAATTTGTTATGGTGTAAATGTCATTAAGAGGCCACTCAAGTTCAACAGCAACCCAACAGTCTCAATGTAACGCCGCGGGAATCTGTCATCTGGGAAATGGTGGCAGTTGCTGTGAGGCAGTGGAGTCATGACTGCAGAAGAGGGGCAGGTGGGCCAGGAGACCCCTGATCTGACCCCTGGAGAAGAGGGGGCCAGGAGCCTAGACTGAAGGTCCCGTTCTTGGAAATGTATGTGTTGGAAGGTACCTCAAAGGTCTTCTCTCCTAGTGGCTCCCAGACTTGGATTCACAAATAGAAAAATTGCCCAGCTAAAATTTGGGGGACAAGGAGTTTCTTTGATCAGAATATTAAAAATCTAAATATGAGCTAAAATCACTATCATTTTACAAAGGAACAGTTATTTTAACGCCACAAAAGAAAGAAGGATATAATCTCAGAACATTGTTCTTAGGACTCGTTTTTGGGGGCAGACTAGCCAACACTGGCACTGAGGAATCTTGGTCCAGTCGACGTCTCTGCTCTGCTGCCTTTACTTTGAAGGCAGAATAGGCTAACTTGAATGGCTCATACATGGAGCCAAAACAGACTTCTGGAGCTGGGCAGCCGACAGCGATAGCAGCAGTAGCTTCTGTTCAAATCACTGCTCAAATCACACTGGACTAGTTAGTCCCGACTTCCTGAGTGTGATGGAGAATGTCATGCCTCAGGGTTGTTGTTATGCTCTTTTAGCAGCAGGGAATGCCTTGCTCTCCTTCACATTTTCCAAGTGGCAAAATCCTATTCATCCTTCAAAACCAGCCTCTGACGTCTATCCTGAGAACCTTCCCCACTGCCACATCAGGAAGGAATTGTTGATTACTTCTCTGGATTTCATAGCATTGTATGTTCTAATTTTTCATTCATACGCTCTATTGGTGGCATGAACAGTATGCTAAGGTGATGACTTCCCTGTGAAGCTGGGGGCTCTTTTGGGGTGAGGGCTGTGTATGTTTTGTATCCTCAGTGGCTGATATACAGGAGGTAACTTAAAGTCCAACTCCTCAGGAGGTGATGGCAGGGAGTTTTGTTAGTTGCTCTAAAATTAATGGCTAAGCTTGGCATCCGGTCTCTTGGCAGTGGGTAATAGGCATTGATGCAGGCTGGCAGCTGTTTGATGCCTTGGGCATTTGACAGGTTTACCCTTGGGGGAGGTCTCAGAGACCTAGCTAGAGAGCTTGGGGTGCAGAGATAAGACTCCCCTGTAAGAAATAGCGGACAGAATGAAAAGCAAGATACCAGCTTGCTCTTGAGGACCAACAGCAGAGCAGTGGCTTCGTCTATTGAAACCCTTGTTGGGGGAAATGAGGCCCCGATCCTAGAACCCAGGTTCCGGGGTCAGAGCAAGACCACCAGCAGTTTGACTTGGCCCAAGTCTCCCGGCATGTTCTTCACAGTGTTGTTACAAAGCTGACCCCTAAATCTCTGAGTTGCAGATGGGGGACTGACTGGGGTGCTTCTTGGTAGGGAGCAGGTCATAACAGATTGCCATGCAACGTGTAATTAAAAAGCTTACGATGGAGAACGCTCAACTTCACAGGGCAGTTTATTTTACTGCAGGATAGTTGTGATTATTTTTTATTTTGACTGAATTAAAATCTGTCTTCTTTATAACTGGAACCCATTGGTTCTACAATAGTTTAGCCCTTGGGACCCTGGAAAAGTCCAAAATCTCTCCTTCACGTAAATAGAAGAAGAAAGCCAGCAAATGTCCCCACTAATTACTGTAAACCTTATTGGCTTCCTCAGTCATTCTCCCCCCTCCCCCTACCTTCCCTACCATTCTTCATCGAGTGCAGTTTTAAGTCCTTTACCATTCTGCTTGCCCTTCTCTGGACTTGCTCTAGGCCATTAATGCCTCTCTTAAATGTAGCACTGCAGTGGGATGCAGATGGGCACAGAGTGTGTAGTTAATTCATTATCTGGATACTGTTGCTCAATTAATGCAGCCCGAGGAGGTGGCAGACAATAAAAACCCCAATCTCGGTTATGTTTTCCATTTTTCTTGAAGGTTGAATGGCTGGTAAGTCAGCTCCTCCATTTTACGCTCAATGCAATTGATTTGTTTTATGTGCAGGATTTACCCACTATCCTAAGTAAATTTCATCTTTTTACGTTAATGTCCTATCTGTTGAGATAGTGCTGAGCCTTAATTCAGTCAGGCAATACTAGCTCTACCTGTATTTTGTGATATTAGCATATACGGAGGGACACTGTTTTTGTGACTTTGTTTCCATAATTTAAAAAAATGGGAGGGGGTGGAGCCAAGCAGAAGACAACTGTGGTTAGTTTCTCACGCTGTGATGGGTTTGCCTAGTTGTCCTGTCATCCTGCACACATATTTCTGCCTGGTGGATGGGGACATTATGAGACAATTTCATTAAACACTTTAGTGGGCAAGGTGTCTAATGTGTCTATAGTTTCCTCCTATTCTTAATGTCAGTCACTTTATCAAAATAGGAAATTTGATTAGTGTAGCATGACTTATTATCAGTGAACCTATGATGGGATGGTGTCCAGGCAGACGAGAGGAGGATAACACCAAGCTATTTTTCGTTTTTGATGCTAATATCCTTTGAGCAAGACAATATTTTCTCTTTTCTGATTCTGTATTTACCAAGCAATATTCTATTCTGGTCTCTTCGTTGTACCGTCTTTCCAAGAAGGACATGTCCTCTGTAGAGAACTTGGGCTGGCAAATTTCTTATTGCAAAGGAATTAAGTAGCAGTTGTGCTTTAACATCTGTTTTTCAGGAACTTGGTGAATGTGTATCTGTTCACTGGAGCCTGACTGAGGAAATGATAAAATCAAATTTGCAATACATATTCTACAAAAGCAGTGACTCTATCAAAGGATGGCTGTCTAAGGAAGTTCATCCTAAAGCAGCCAACCAGAATTTAGATGAGAGAGAAATCACTTGTAGTTCTACAGTAGGGATCAGGGAAAACTTCCTGGAGGGGTGAGAAAAGAGAAACATGTCCATTGGTACCCTTTATTTATCATGTATCCCTTTTCCTCCTGGACTCCCAGGAATGGGTATATAAAGGAACTGGCAGAGTTAATTTGTTAGTTTGCTCTGCCATAGGTGTTGGCATATGAAAGCCATGAGACTTTTAACTGAGGCT
The DNA here is from genome assembly GCF_964194185.1 of Rhinolophus hipposideros. Classification (NCBI taxonomy): domain Eukaryota; kingdom Metazoa; phylum Chordata; class Mammalia; order Chiroptera; family Rhinolophidae; genus Rhinolophus; species Rhinolophus hipposideros. Next base: position 14,270,140 of record NC_138056.1, read on the forward strand.
GTGATGGTTTTGTAAAGTCCAGTAAGAGTGCTTTCTATTCATCATGCCTCTAACTAGTTGCTTAGATAAGCTGACAGCAGGTTACATCCATGAGTTTACTTTTCAACTTCAACCTCTGTCATTCTTGCAGCTCCTTACCATTGCATGGTTCCGAGGCATTCTGACTGATCAGTTACAAGTCTGGTCTGGTCAGGACCAGTGGCCTTTCTTCCATTTCATGTTTGGGAAAGAGCGGGAATAAGATCTCTTGTTCATTTCTTGGCTTTTGCCACTTTCCCAGTGTCTTGCTAGGGAACAGGGTCTGGTGCCTATTTATTTGAGGGAACATTAGACCTTGCCCCCCTTTTAAACTTGAGATATCTCCTTCCTCACTTCCCTGTTTATTACAGACACCTCCTCCTCTGTCTCCAGAAAGATTGACTGAATGGATTTGGGCTTTCCCCCAGACTAAGGAGTTCATTTTAGGTTGTTTCAGTTTTCTGATGTCCCTGAAACAAGGATGTAAAAACCTAAGGTTACCAGGTTGAAATTGGAGGGGGAGAGAGAGAGAGAGAGAAAGAGAGAGAGAGAGAGAGAGAGAGAGAGAGAGAGAGAGAGAGAGAGAGAGAGAAATTTTAAAAAACGCCAGAACACAAAATTAATATCTAAAATAATGATCCTGATATGTTTGTCATGCCACACTTCGTTCCTATGTCCTCCCACGTTTCTTCTCTGCTCTTCTCTTCCCTGATACCTATTTCCTCAATCCCTGTACTATCCCAAGTTCTTAGTTTAGCACTTCTTTGTCTTTCCAACGTGGCTACAATAGAGAAAATGCCACTTATCAGCATTCCACCTCCCTTGCTTGTTGTTGGTTAAATGATTACCTCACTTCTGCCATGGTGAAACGCTACTTTAGATTCCAAGAACTTCAGAAAGCGTTAGCCCTAAATGTGTACGTAACCTAGTACAAGCTTTTTGCGTAAGCTGTTTTGCCAGAGGCAGTGTTAGTGGGCAAAGTTGGGTCATCTCTTTAGACCTTTAGGGTTCCTCATGTTGTGGTGACTGATGTGACTTCTGCAGGAGCTCAGGGGCAGAGAAGTAGAAGAGGCAGGGTAAAGGGGACGGCTGAAGGGTGAGAGTCTCTAAACTATATCAGAAGTATCTTCACAATCCATCGTACAGACTTCACCTCCCTCCATTACTAAGAAAATTCGGTAATGATAACCTCGATCGAATCCCAGTGACCTCAAGGATTTCTCCTTTGAGACTACCATCTGTCTTCAGAGCTGTTCATGTCATGGTACTAACAGGATTTACCTCGTGCGCTTGTGTTGAGGGATAACAGGGAAACATCCAAGGTGATCCCCTTGTCTTTCTACTCTCACCATTCCGATTGTTTTGCTGGGGCCACTAAATGCCACCGGCAGCTGTTAGTCCCTGCCTTGCAAGTTGGGCTTGCAAGAAGCTTGAAAACTCTTAGAAGTTGAATAGAAGAGAAGTTCAATAAGTGGGAGGTTGTACCACAGCGTATGTTTAAAGATCTATTGGTCTGCACATAGCACAGAAGGATTCCAACGATTGTCCGGCAGCTTTAACTTTCTTTTCCCATTGGTCTGTGTTCTGCTTTTTTCTGGTGTTGCTGTAATTGAATCAGAAGCTGTCCTGCAAGAAACGAAATTTAAATTTCCTTGAGGGTAGAGCCATGTCTTGTTCATCACGATGATCCCCGTGCCTGGCAGAACCTTCAACAGTGAAGGTGCAGAGAGCTGGGTAGTTACTAAACATGGGCTGATGCCTTCTCCTCCTCGGCTTGGTCCACACTTTCCTCTTTTGGTTCCTTTCTGCTTTGTGAGGCACTTCTCAGTGCCCTCTGCGGGGCTAGGCTAGGTCCTGGGCATTTAAAAAATAAATTATTTCTATACGTCCCTGTCCTCAGCCAGATTCATGATGTGAGATTATATACCAATGACTCCCCAAATGTATATCTCCAGCCTCAGACCCTCCCAGGAGGTCCACATTGAACTTTTAACTGCTTGAGTGCCTAGCAGGCATTTCACGCATATCGTGTTTCAATAGAACTCTTGGTTTCCTTTCCCAATTTCACCCTCAAGTTGTTCCCAGCATTGTCTCACCCGCTTCAATAATGGGACCTACATTTGTGTAGTGCCCCCAAACTGGGTTCACACCTGATTTGTCTGCTGTCTTTACCCATCCACATCCAATTCAGCACAAGTCCTGTTCATGCTACTTCCAAAATACATTCTCGGCTTGTCGGCGTCTTCATTGGCTCTGCTGTTACCACCCTCATGCGAGGCCACCATCACTGCTAGTCTAGACGATGGATCGACTGATTGGCATAGACTCCTGTGCTCGCTTCCCTCGGTCTCATCTCTCCACAACAGCTGAACGAGCTTTGAAAACTGCTCATCCAATTCCGCCTTGCTTAAAACTCTTCTCTGGCTGTCCTTTGCCCTTGGAAAACAATCCAAACTCCTCGCCATGGCCTAAAAGATGCAGTGTTCCCTCATCCCAGCCTGTCTCTTTGGCTTCACCATCTTCACTGCTCCATCCACTTGAGCTTTCAAGTACTCCCAATGGATTGTTTGCTCAGGATCTTGGCCTAGCTGTTTCTTCTGTCTGGAACGTTCTTTCCTCTGATCTTTGGTCTGGATCTGTCTCAACATTAAAGTCTTCGTTCAAATATTGCCTTTTCCGAGAGGCTTTTCGCGTGTCCTCCCCCTGAGACCACCTCCGCCTGCAGCTCTCTGCCTCCGTCCTCCAGGCTGTGTCTTCATACTCACGTCACAATCTGAAATTATCTTATTTATTTTTCTGATTACTGTCTATTTCCCCCACTGACATGTAGGCTCCATGAAAGCAGGGACACTCTTGCATATATTTCATTGTATCCCCAGCCTCTGGCACATAGTAAGTGCTCAGTCAATAGCTGGGTGTTGAGTGTTGAGTGAATGAGTGATGAACGCATTGAAAATGCCTATGCAAACGATGTCTCTGTAGAGGACCTGTTGTCTTCTCCTTTCACAACGCACGGTTATGCCATATCTATATTTCCTTAGTAACAAAGTCCTGATCAAGCCGACCACCATCTCTACTTCTTGGGTGGAATTAACTCACACATTCAATGAAAAGGCCAGCTATGAATTGACCCACACCCAGCAGCTGAACATGCTAAGTTGTTCATAGCTTTCCTGGAGTTTCACTTCTTTCTCTGATGCCTTTAATGATTTTCACATGTGAACCACATCCGAACAGTCAAAGGATGCAGAAAAGCTGGGACTTAAGTATCTTCTAGAACAGGGGTGTCCAGACTTTTTTCAATGTTTTTCACCAAGGTCCATATGCGGTAAAATACACAAACAGCCGGGCCACTCGAGGGGAAGTACATATTGCCTCACCTGGTTTATTTAAGTAAACTAAATATAATATGTTTTTGGAATTTGCTGCGGGCCAATTAACGATGGATGGCGGGCCGCCGTGGGCCCGCGGGCCACAGTTTGGACACCCCTGCCATAGAGTCTGTTTTGGGGCCTGGTTTGATAGGAGGTGGAAAGTGTACGGAAGGATGTTCAAATCAATGTCCTTAGTGTTGAACATCCTGTGAAGGTCGTAGAACATAAAATGTCCAAGCTGAACAGTGAATGACACTGACTGGACTGCGTGTTTATTGGACAATTTATACCCCTTGTGGCTCTTCTAGGTGGTTTCTGATTTCATGCCTCCAGTAGAGATTATTCCTGTCTGTATCACTTTAAATTAAACTTCTTTGAGAACCTAAATTTTCATACCAGCGATGGTGACTTCTTTACTCGCACACATCACTTTACCCACATGTGTCTTTACGTGTATCCTGACCTTCACGGGCAGCTCTCTGCGCCCAGACATGCCTGCACGTGCATAGATGGGGAAGAACTTAAATCTCCATGGAAAACTTTGTTTAAATTTTGTTTTGTAGTTTCTGTAGCAGGAAGGAAGGAGAGCAAGCATTTGTCAAGCGCCTTTTAAATGTTAAGCAAAAAAAAAAAAATGTTAAGCAATGTTTTCGCATGAGGAATCTAGAGACTTTAAAATAATAAAATAATTCTAAAAGAAATCTTTCTATCTGCTAGGTCTGATGGCATCTTGGTAGTAACAGGCTATCAGAGAAGAAGATGGGTATTGCGTTCAAATAACATTGCCTCTAATTCGAATTTGTTATAAAAGAAGTCAAGTAGCAGATAAAAAGGGGCTGGATGTTCTAGTTAGTGAAAAAAAGCCTTCTTGTCAGAAATCTGGTCCTAGTCAAAGGGGGTATGAGGTTCTAGAAGATAAACGAGGATGCAGAGGAAGTTGAGAGTAATGAATCATCCTAGAAAATTCCAACCTAGAGACATTTGCTAAACACATAGTTACTGAGAACCCACTCTAAAGGGGGCTCTCTTCTAGTTGCTGGGGTTACTTGGGGAGAAGATGTAAAGGTCTTTGTCCTCATGCAGTTCCCTTCCAGGGAAGGGTTCTTCCTAGGGGGATGATATGTCTTGAATATGAGAAATCTGAAAAAGATGTCAGGCTGGTCCTTTTATACTGAGCCTGGAGAGGATAGCTGAAGTTCTTCCAGATTAGATTTAGGTCCTGCCCTCAAGGAGCTTATAGTCTGGGAGAAAGGAAAGACAAGTAACGGCTGGACTGCAAGGCAAAAGTGCCAACAGGTTCTGCTAATACCACAGTAATTAAGGAAGGAGGGGTTCTTCAGACCTGAGGTGGGGGCAGTGGGAAGACACAGGAAAATGTTTTGGAAAAGGTGGTATTAGTTAAGCTCAATCTTGAACTAGGGATAACATTTGGGTGGGTGGAGATTGATTTGGGGTGGGGAGGCCCTGCCTGGTATAGCTCTATGATTCAGGCAAAGACTGAGTCAAGAGAGGGATCGTCTCTAAATAGCAAGTAGAGGCAACCTGGCAGATGAGCCTTTGTGGCTGGGGGATCATTGACAGACTTTTCTACACCCTCATTGCTGTCTTCTGCTCCTCCAAGGGAAAGAATGCAGGAGCTCTGAAAATAGTGGGGTTTAAGGGCAAATTAAGGCTTACCCTCTGATTGACTTGAACAGCCTTAGCAGGGGACCTAAACAGTTGGCTGCAGAGAGAGAGAGAGAGAGAGAGAGAGAGAGAGAGAGAGAGAGAGAGAGAGACAGAGAGGAAGAAGGAGGAGGAGGAGGAGCAGGAGGAGGAGGAGGAGGAATGGCTATCATTGGGAAGGAGCCCAGGGGTGGGGGGTTGGGTGGTTTGTGAAGGTCAAGGTCAAAACAATGGTACCAGGTTCTCTTTCCAAACAAAAATTCGAGGGGAATTGATGAAAAGCTTTAAGATTGTTGAGAAAGGTACTGAATTTTGTAACCTAGGCATCGATTGTTTAAAAACATGTGTTTGTATAGTTTTAAAAGGGTTATGTGATATCTGCTTTTGCATTTAAGTATTTTAAAAGAGTATGTCTTTTTAACAAACAAAAAGTGGGACATTTGTGGATAAAAGAGAAAGGCTGAAGAAGAAAGGCAACAGCAGGGGAAAAAAATCCTCCACACCGAATCACATAGCCATGGAATTTTTCTTTACCAGGTGTCAGGGTATCTAAATATAAAAGTTTGTGTTGTTGTTGCCTCATTTAAAAGTTAATGGAGAATCCCCCCCAACCCCACCCCCAAAAGTTAGCAGGTTATTCAAAACATCAAATCTCATGATCCTCATCTGTGAAATGGTGAGATTGTGATAAAAGTTACCATCTTGAGAAAGATGGTGTGAGGATTAGCTGAGGTAATATCTGTAATGAACCTAGTCAGGGCCCCGTGTAAAGCTGGTGCTGAGGAAACATTATTTCCCTTCTTTTCCTGTCTGCCTTTATGTGCAAAATCAGGACACAGCTACCCTTCAGTTTTGACCCCTATTGGATTTTGTAGGCTTTCCTGTCCCCTACAACTGTTGAGTCAATCTCTTCCAGACTTTTTCCTTTCCCCTTATTTCTTATTTCCTTTCATTGTCAGGTTTGGCCTGCACACCCCTTCCAGAGTGCTCTAAAGCTAATTCTCTACTGAGGTTATTGCTACTACCTCCTAGATGTCCCAGTGTGGTGGACACCCCAGATCATGGCGTCCATCTCTTAGGATTACTGGAGTCAACTCTTGTTACCCTTCTAAACCTGGAAATTCAAGATTGTACGTCTTCCGGTTTTGGAAAGGGCCACGCCTGACTGTTGAGCCTTTAAATAATCCTGGGCTGGAAAGGAGTGTTCGGTGACCTCATAGAACTTGCCTGCAGGGACACTGCCAGGCAGAAGCCATTGGCTTTTTGGGCTTGAGCATTAGATTGTCAGCTGTGCTTTCTCTCTCCTTCTGCTTTTCTGACCCGCTATCCCTACCACCAACATGGGAACCCCACACATACCTTTTCTTCCCTGGTTAGAGCCTCATTCGTATTCAAGTATACACATAAATATTCTTGCTCAATTTCATGCTTAGTGAGCTTATTGAGGGCCCACTGGCTGCCTGTTGTAAGGTGGATTGTGGATTTCTCATTAGTAGACATTCAGTGCTGCCTCCTCACCTTTAGGGAGAAGGCAGTAGCAAAAGGAAGATTATTATTATTAGTGGTAATATGGAAAGCTACCCTGTATGCCAGGTACTTTACATACATCATTTAACATAATCCTTACAAATCTTCAATAACCCTGTAAATTAGGTACCTTGTCCCCACTTTACACACAAGGAAATAGAGGCTCAGAGAAGTCAAAAAGCTAAGTAAGAAGCATAGCTAGGACTGAAGTCTTTATGTCTCCAGGGCTCATGCTCTTTCAAGTCCTGTTATTGTGCCAATAGTATTGAGGGCTGGGCTAGCCCTGTTTGCATGTAACCCCACTACTATGGAAGCAAGCCATTTGGAACTGCTTTCCTGCGGGAGTGCTTCTGTCCTAAGGCACAGCACAACCCTAAACCTTTTCAGAATGAGACCACCTGCCTCGCAGTATTCAAGGGGTATCTTGAGCCTTGCTTGAGCTCCAATATATCCCCCATTGCTTTAGATATTCTATTGTTTTCCTCTTTCCCATCTTCCTCTCCCAATACCCAAAGAATTTTTGTATCAAAGTTCTCACTGGATCCTCAAAATAGCCCTGTGACGTAGGTAGGGCTGAGAATGTTGAATGTATGGATGAGAAATTCAAGGCTCAGTTGACTGAAATGAGCTGCCCCAATTCGCACAGCAGCATTTGGGGGGTAGTGCCTCTTTCTGGTTGCCAAAACCAAGTCATTCTCCAAGGGGACTGACTTGCTTGGGGTTTTCAGTTGTGGGCCAGCTTTCTAGTGGAAAGATTGCTTTGTTCTCAGCTGGCTAAGCTGGTCCTGGGGAGGGAGTTACTGAGCATGGGGGTTTGGGGATCTTCTAGACCAGTTAATCCTCTTGCCTCCCCTCTTTGGGTAACTCCTATAGATTGCTTTTATTTTTTTATTTTCTTTTGGGTTTATGTATTTCTGGTTGCAGTCTGACTTGTGCCACTGGGTGATGTCTTCCTCTCCACTGCCAGGGTGATAGAGTTAATCAGCAAGAGAAAATTGCAGACAGGAGAACAAACCAGGATCTCCTGCAAGAAGACCAGTGTGAGATGAGCTCAGGGTCCTGCTGGGGTTCGCTGTGTAGCTCAGCTTGGGCCTGGAGCAGAACCTGCTGAGGGAGCAGAGGGAGTCGTCATTTTCTTGGTAGCTGGAGTCAGGAATGGAAGGTGGGAAGGTGGTTCTCAGGGACAGCTCCAGGTTGGTCTGGTTGGAAGAACAGCGTGGACTTGGAAGAACAGACTTCCATAAATCTGGAGAGGAAGAAGGGGGAAGGATGGATGTAGGTCCAAAATGGGCTGAACTCAAAGGCTGGACAGAGGCATCCCGAATAAAGGGATCTAAAATGAAACAAAGTATATTAAAAGGCTAGGACAACATTTTGGCAGGTGGTAGCTACTCAAGAAAAGCAAATTTTCTTTTTGGTGGGGCAAAACCATAGCCAATTCAAAATCGAGTGTATACTTTTCATCCAGAATAGAGTTGGTGCCGTTGTTGCTCCTTACTTCTCAACTAAGGGAGACAGGACCAGGCAAAGGCATCCAGTGTGCGACCCTGGAGTCAGTCACGCCTGGGTTTGAACACCGAGTGCCACTGGGTGACATTGGACAGGGTCATTTCACTTCTCTGAGCCTGCTTCTTCATTTGAAAAGTGGGGAGACTTTCCTTGCAGGGTGAGAGCTAGATGTCTGTGCAATAAGGTTTTAGGGGCTCGGTCACAGAGCTATGAGCGCGTTTAGCTGCACTCAGATGGACTGGCCTCGGTTGCTATTGAGACTGGAGGAAGACTGATTTACAAGAAGCCACAGCTCTGACTCCAAGACCTGTGTTGAAGGCTGCATCCTAGGCTGGATATCCTGGGGTGGGAATTCCACGGGGTCTCAACATCAGGAATCCCTATAAATTAGGTTTTGCATCTATTCGTAAAGGGACGACATCAGCAATGAGGAAGACTTCAGAGTTCCTCATCCTAAATCCCTGGGGATGTGATGACCCTCTAAGTCGGGAGGAGGCTGTTTGGATACAGAGAGTTTGGTCAGGTAGAGAGGCGTGGCCTATTCTGCCTGTCAAGACAACAGAATCTCCCCTGCCCCCTACTCAGAGGACACTTCCTAGAGGTCATGCTACAGGCTTCAGGGACATGTGCCTTGTCAACGCTTCGTCCTCACGCCCTGCTGCTGGCTGGCTTCCAAGTTTCTCATGCACGTCCTCAGGACCCTGCTTCATCTGAATCTAGCTGCCCGAAGCCAGCCTGCGGCCTCACGCTCCTCCCTTAACCTGCTGTGATTAGCGTTGGAGAATTTGAGACTGTTCTCTCCCAGACAGCCACTGGGGGCCTTCAGGGAAGCAACTCTCCTGTTTGTACTTTCCTGAGACAAAGCAGTGGAGGATGAGGAGTCTAGATGCTTTGCCGGGCTTCTTGGCTGGTCCTTTCTTCAGATTCTTTCCCAAAGCCTTTCCTCCCTAGGGAGCCCAGGCCTCCTGCCTAACCAGGGCCAGGGATCTCTACTTGTGTCCTCACATCTTTGTCTCATACACCTCCAGGAATATTGCAATAGCTGCCTAAGCGGTCCTCCTTCCTCTAGTCTCCATCTTCTGCAATCCAATCTTCATATTACTTCCAGAATTTGTTTATTCAGGCCATCACCTGACCATATCAAGTGAGAACGGAGTCTGCCACCTCTGCTCTCCTGGAGTTTACAGTCTAATTAACGACCCTCCCTCAGGTCTGACAGGGCTTTTCTCTTTGCCCTCAAGTGAAATATCCCCAACCATTGTTCCTGGGGTCAAAGCCTGGTGGGGACCCTCAAGCCTTCAGGGCCAGGAGAAACCCCTGTCATGCTGTGCTGCCATTTGAGGCCTGGGCTCTCGGTACCTTCTTCTCCGTGCCCCACGTTCTTGTACTTGTCTTCATGTTTCCTGATTCCCAGACATTCAGTACTGGGGCTTGCCTGAACCTTCCTTCTCAATTCCCTCACGCCCTGGGGGGTAACAGCCCACAGCCTTGCCTACTTTGGCTTCTGTCCCCTGCCCAGTCTTCTCACTCCTTCTTCCCCCTTTGACACTCTTTACTCTTTGGCCATTTCCTCTTGTATCTCAGAGCTGCTTCTGGAATGCCTTTGCCCTGCTTGCTCCTCTTGAACATGGCTGCCCATCCTTCCAGGCCCAGCTCAAATGCTATCTCCTCCAGAAGCATTCCTTGACTCTTTCAGGCACAGTGAGGCTTCTTCTCCCCCGCTGCTGCTGTGGTCTCTGTATGCTTGCTTTGCTGCAATTGCCTGAGCTGCATGCTTTCCACTAGATTATAAACTCCCTGAGACCAGGAACTATGGTAATCCTTTTTCCTGCCCAATTCGGGGCCTGGAACATATGTGTTACTACACACTTCTGGAGTGAAGGAATTTTTAGCTGAGTTCTTCCTCTCCTCCACCTCCAACCTGGAACAGGGAAACCAGAGGGAGTGGGAAATGTGGGAGGTGGGGTGGGGGAACAGAGCGTGAAATGAAAATAAATAGCTAATTCCTCCTAATAATGCCTAATTTCCTGATTTGATATTCTGCATTAATTATAATTACTTGCTAGGAGATAGGGTATTAATCACCCTCTGTGGCATTTCTGTAGAGTGGCAACATGATGCCCGTTGCCTGGCAGCTGGTATGCTCAGAAAACCCCAGTGAAGATGGAGCAAGGGTCACTCAGAACTCCTGGGTTCCTGTTATGCCTATGCTGGCCACATGAGGGTACCAAGGTTGGTGAGAGATGGGCTTCTGCCCCCAGAGAGCTTGCCACCCCCTTGGGGAACAAACTTGCACGTATTCTGAATAATAGGGACAAGTCCAGTTATAAAGCCTTTGACTGAGAATCAAGAGGACAGGTTCTTGTCCTGACTTCACCACTAACTGGTGGCGTGAATTTAACAAGCCCTTCTTTGGGCATCGGTTTCCTCTTATTAACTCAAGGGTAGGCTGGGGGGATTGAGCTACGTTCTAAAAATGTAAAGGGTGAAGCCTTCTGGAATTATTTTCTCCCTCCATCTGTGCCTGTCCAAATACTACCCATTCTTGAAGGTCGGTCTCAATGCCTTGGTCTCTGCAAACTGTAAGGCTTGCGGCAAGATAATGAGGCTAGTCAGGAGGGTTGAGAAAAGTGAGTGCTTTATTCTGTGCTCCCGGGCGAGGTTCACCATCCGCAGACAGGCTGACGAAGTCGCGCCCAGGGCAGAGCAAGGGAGACATATATGCGATTTTTGGGGTGGGGGTTGGCTGAGTGAGGTGGCAGTTGGGCAGGCCCCCCAGCGCAGATCGGGTGCGAGTGGCTGCATCTGGAGTTGTTTATGGCACCAAAGATCCGCTGCCTCTTCGGGGAAACGCCAGGGGCCCCAGTTTCCGTCATGCGAAGAGGGTTCTGACTTGGCTCCTGGACGCTTTGACCATGCCCGTAGCTGACCTAACACAAACCTTTCCCTGTTTGCACCCAGCAGATGGAGTTCTCCTTCTTATGAGCTAAACCCATTAGTAGTTGGTGTTTGCTTCCCTTACCTGGTCATACTACTGCTGGGGGCCTTTGTACTCACTGTTCCACTGTGGAATGCTTTCCCCCCAGGTAACCACATAACAGGCTGCTTCACTTCTGCAGATATTTGTAAATGTCACCTTTGTCTGCAAAGGTGACTTCGTTAACCATTTCTCTCTCGGCATACCATATTTTTTTTATAGCACTTATCCCTGTGTGGCATTTGGTATATTCACCTGTTTGTTGTTTCTCCTCTGTAGTTAGAATGGGAAACAGTTTTGCTGTTACACTCCTATGGCATAACACATAGGTGGCACTCAATGAAAATTGTTGAATAAACGAATGAATGAATGAATAATGAGTGAATGAACTGTCCTCATCACCCTTTTGCCTCTCAGAAAATTTTGTTTGAATTAAAGGGAAACAAGTGGCTAAATAGCTGTATGGCCTGAGAAGATCCTGTATTTCATGTACCTTAAAGGACACCTATTTTTTTATTGGTGCTATAGGCTAGAAAGTATTTTAGGGCTTTTACTTACATTTTCTCTCATTTAGCTCTCACAAAATACTTTGAGGTATCAGTACCCCCCGTTTATCGAGGGCAAAACTGAGGCTTAGAGGATTTAAGTACTTTGCTCGAGATCACATAGTTAGGAAACAATGGAGTTGGGATGGGAGCCAAGGCCTGTCTGACTCTAAAGCTCTTTCCATTTTCTGTGCTGCTGCCCCCCTGAGGGTGCAGAGAGTTAGCTGCACTGGGCGCCCCAGGGTGGACCCTGCCACCAGACGTGACATGTGACTAGTGACACTGCTCAGGGAACTGCCCAGCCCTATTTTCCGTCTTGCTCATCTTTCTTCTCTTTATCCTCCTTCTCTCTAATTTTTCTTGTCTCCAAGCCTGGAGTGCCTTCAAACTCCTGTTTTTCTAGAATAGTCATTTCTAATTCCAGCTGATCCATTGCCGTCCAATAGGCCTTTTTCTCTCAGTCGTTGATCTTAAACTCCTGGGTTGCTAGTGAGAGATGGCATGGCCTGGGTTTACCTATAGTGACAGCTTGTCTCAGCGTTGCCAGTGCAGCTGTTCCTTGAGGCCACACGTAGTCTGAAGAGACAGGAAACACGAAACTGCCTGCTCATTAGGTTTATTGTCTTGGTTGAACATAAGGGCCCATCAGTGGCCTTGCTCCTCTGGGGCCAACTGAGGATAAAGCAGAGGAAAGGTGGACGTGGTGGGGTGGCGGGATGGGAGAGGCCATGGGCGGAAGACACTCGGAGTACCTCTGCTTTTTAGGATAGCTCTCCTCTCTTGAGACTCCTACTCCTGGACTGGGACTCTAGGTATCTGCTGAGCAAAAGGATGGAAGCGGCAGGCAGTAGCCCCTTTCTTAAAATAGTTGCAATTGTACCATTTCTGATTGTTTTGAGTCTGAGGATTTTCTAGGACAGTCAAACATTTGTAGTCCAAGTATCCTTCAAAGGCAGCCAGGAGAGTTAGGCGAGAGTCTGAGTTAATTCCTTTGGGAGGCCTCATGGGCTTCAAAGGAGAGTAACGGGAGAGGGTACAAGCCTTAGGTTGGCCCTGGTGACTCAGGGATGGAGAGAGGTCCTGGGGATGGGTCAAGCTGGAATCTGAGTCTTGGGTCTCGTTTTGGGCTCTAGGACAATTTTAACCCTCTGTGGCAATCCTTGTGACAATACCTGTGCAGAGTGGATGGTCCTTGCTGCCCTCCCAGTGCCCCGTGGGTCCCGGATCTTGTACAGAGATAGCAGGCTGCCCCTGTGGGAGCAGGAGGAAGCCTGTGGTTGCTGTCTTTGTCCCAGTATCTCACAGAAGCAGGGTGGGGGTCAGGGGCAGGCAAAGGGGGCTGGCCTGGATGTCTGCTGAGGGCTCTTCCAGCTCTATCATTTCCTGGTTTTATAGAAAGGAGCTGGAGAGAAGGGCAAAGCCTGCACCATTTGAGTCTTCATTCCTACTTTCCAAAGACAGGTGCTGGAGCGACACAGTGTGATAAGGAGCCAGGCCCAGGGGACTGTAGAAATTGAAAGGGGACGATGGTGGAGGCCAGAATGGGCAGCAGGTGGTGCTGAGAGATAGCAGATCCACTGGGCCGGGAATGGCCCTCTGGGAACTGAAAGGGGGAGTTGGAGAGGAAGGGGCAGCTGGAAGCCACCCTGGTGGAGCTGGGCCCAGGGTAGGAAAAGAAAAAGGAATCAGACCCACAATCTGAGGGTGGAGCCCTGGGGGGTGGGGGGAGAGGGAGAGGTGAGGTTGGGAGCCTTCTCCACAAAAGGCTGCCTTTGCTGCTCAGCCTTTCTCCCCTTTGGCAGCTTGTGGGGGAGGAACCAGAGATAAGATGATAGGGCTGCAAGATGTGTGTGTGTGTGTGTGTGTGTGTGTGTGTGCGTGCTTGCGCGTCAGGATTTCTCCGCAGGGACCTGCTCTGTTCAGTTGAGAACTGGCCCCAGGTGACAGATGGCATTCTTGTCCTAGCATCTAACAAAGAGGAATAGATGCTGGGGCACAAAGGCTGTGAGGCTGGAGGTCCAAATTCCCTGCTGTCCTCTCCCTTCCCCTCCACTCTAGCCTTGGGGATAGGCTTGGGGCTGGCTTCGTCTGCCCCCACCTGGGATTTGGCATGTCCCCTGCCCCCAAGTTGGCAGGCTCTGAGGTCACACTAGTCTAGTCCCCCCAGCTCAGCTGAACAGTGATGATGATGTACGCATCCTTCCTCCTCCGAGGTCCTCTGCGCGGATTCCCTCTTCTCTTCCCATTCTTTTTCTTTAAACTCATTCCTCCTTCCTTCTCTCTTTGCTTCCTTGTGATCTGATTCCTACATTATAAAAGGAATTATAGGAAACCCGGAGAACTGCACACACAAAAATTACGTAAGAGAATAAACTCAGAACCTCACTGAGCAGAGATAACATAGTTTCTGATCTGGCGCTTTACATAGTTGAGCCTGTAACTACTGTGCGTATAGTAATATGGCAAGTTTTTCTCTCTTTATAGCATATGCATTTCCCTATGCCATTAAAGATTCATCAAACAGATTATCAGTAATCATCTATCCTAAGTATTGCCACTATTTATCTGACCATTCAACTTTCATCAGTTATTACATTTTTACAGTTCTTAATCATTATGAGTCATACAATAATGAGCCTCTTAGAGCATTACTCTTTGTCTGTGATTTGGATAATTACTTCTTCCTTTTTTTGCTGCCCAGGAAGTGTTTCTACCTAACTGAGGGTGGACCTCAATCCAAAGACCCACCTACCTGCAAGGCTTGCTCTAGAGAAAAAGTCTTCACCTGCCTTTTCCCCCTGAGGTATCCAGTGCTTTTCTGTGCCTTTCCATCCTTTAGCAAGAAGCCAGGGAGACACTTTTGAGAGGCGTTCTTTGCAGCATCAATGATCCCCCCTGCCAGGAAAACCCCCAGCCTATAACAAAACTAAAAGTCAATGTAGCAAGGAGACCACCTGCCTGACTTTTGGGTGAGGTGGATTTTCTTGGCCACATTCTGTTAAATGTGGAGTAGTTCATATGCTCTCTAACCCGTGTGCCTCAGGCCCTGGCCAGGCATCAAACTTGCACGTCTAGCTGAACACAGTGAGCACAGAGAGGCAAAGGGCACCCTTCCCCCTGATCCCGTGTGCCGGGGGAGGCTCCTTCCCAGTCCTCCCCAGAAGCTGCTGATGGAGCAGAGCCCCACCCTTGCCTCTAGTACAGCCTGCTTCCAAGTCAACAGGCATACCCATTTTTAGCAAGAGACTTGGGGTCCAGCTGGACAGGGTAGGATGGATGCAGTGCTGTGCCGGTGACTATGAAAGGGCCAGGCGTCCCTGGTCAGAGACATGTCCCATCCAGGCTCATGAAGGAGCTGCTCATGAGCCGAAGGAGCTGAACAACACCTTTGCTGTTCGCTATTTCTGTGTGGTTTGACCAGCGCATGTGCGTGCTCTTGTTCTTTTGTTCCTTTTCATTCATTTCTCAAGTGTATATTGAGTGATTATTATGTGTCCAGGCCCTGGGCTGTATTATGAGCTGGTTTAGGAAAAGAGCATGAATGGTTTCTCTTAAAAAGCAGATAATCTGATGGGGGACTTGCAGGCAAACAGAATCCTCACAGAGAACCATACGATAATGATGGGAGTGGAAAGGAGCAAAGGTTCTCTCCAGCCTTGGGGCCGAGCTGCTTCCCATGACAAAGCAGCTCAATTCTGTAGGGCCTTGGAGAAGGAGCAGGGGCTTGAGTTGAAGAGATATGGGGATAGGCATTCTGGGTGCTATGGGCCAAGCTAAGAGGTGGGACACGTGCAAGGTGCTGTGGGAGGAGAGGGGCCCTGTGGTTTTCGGAAGCTTCTGTACCAGGTGGTGTATGCAGCTTATCTGAGGAAGCACTTTCCCATAATACAGGAATATGCTGGCGAGCTGGCCTCCAACTGCGAGGGAGGAAGGTGACAGAAGAAAATGTGGAAAATGGATTTAAGCCTTAGTGAGGAATTCCCCAGCAGTTGGCAGCTGGCCCCTGCCTCCCCACCCCCACCCCATGGCTGCCTATGACGCTCTCCTTCAAGCTGAGCCCCCTTTGCCTTGAGAGGGGGTTGCTTCAACCACGGTGCCAAGTGAGGTCATGTTCGTGAGAACATTCCCTAAACTGCCAAGCACTCAAATAGAATGTGCCTGTCCTGCTGCTAGGTTTTGTAGCGGGAGCTTTCTGGGTGTCCCCCCCCCCCCCCCCGAGTCCTCCTGACAACCCAACAAAGCCCCACTTTACACATAGGAAAGCCAGGGCTTCGGAGCGTATGACACAGTCTCACGGGTGAACCCAAGTGGCTTTCTCACGTCCATACCCTAGTCATTCTGCTGCATTGCCTCTTCAGCTAGATGTGAAAAAGCCTCTTAGAGAGGCTAGGAGAGTTAAGGTCACAGTCGGTGACTGACTGGGGCGCAAACTCAGGCCTTTTGTCTCCGAAGTCCATGTTCTCCATACCTATTGCAGGTGGGGTGGGGGTGGGGTTGGTAGTGAGGAGATGAGAACAGGGGGCTGAGAGGAAAGAGAGAATGGAGAACGGTGAGGACACCAAAGAGCTTTTTAAATTTTTCCTGGTAATGTTGCCAAGGCCTTATGGTATCCATTCTTGATATATGTGCAAGTGGACATTTGCTCTCATCAAATGAAGGCCATTTTATTCTAGACCTCGAAGGCACGACTCTTCGTGATGCCTTCCTTCCATGGCAGTGGTGTTGCATGGCTCCACTACGCGGTGAAGTAGGCAAGATGCGTGAATAGCACTGTCTGAGAGGGTGTGTCTTCTCTGAAGTGTTAGACTAGAACCATTGTGGTGGAGAGGGTGGATTCATGGACTCAGCCTGTGTTCAAATCCGGGTTCTGCCACCTGCCAGCTCTGTGATCTTAGGCAAATGATTTCCTCTCCCTGCATCTGCTTCCTCATCTGTAAAATGGGGATAATAATAGTGCCTACCTATTGGGTGTGTTGCAGAGATTAAATGAGTTAATGTGTGTAAAGTGCTCAGGATGTAGCCTGCTTCAGGGTAAATGCTATATGAGCACTTGTGACGATTTCCCGACTGTGGTTGAGTACTTGCAAATACCCTCGGGTTATTCCAGCGCTATGGCTGGCAGCATCCATTCAAAAGGGAAGACCTCATAGCCACCATCAAGGTGACTTTGCTAGGCTTTGGGGACCCTGTCCTTGTGGCTGGAGCTCCTTCCCTTCGGTCTTCTCACACTGAAGCTCTTTGTTGTGGACCAACATATCTTAGAACGTTAAAGACTCTAATCCTAGAGTCTTAAATCCAAAGGGTTCCCTGAGACCACCTGGTCCAAATCCTTTGGTCTTCAGAGACTGAGATGGGGGAAATGACTTCCCCAAAGTCACGCAGTCCGTCATAGAGCTTGGACTAGTCTAGGCCTTTGTGTTTCCAGTCCTGTGACAGTGCCCCCAGTTGGCATCTTAGGGGTCGTGGGACTCTGAATGTCTGAAGCCTCAGGATGGTGGGGAGGCTGCCTGGGTAACCAGCAGAGGTTTAATGAACTATGACATAAAGTGTGTGACTGAAAATGCTCCGCACGTTGGTTTTAGAAAACACATTAGCATGCTGGTGGGCAGGGCAAAGAGGAGGAAGAGAGTCACTTCTTTCTTTGTCTGTGTGAGGAAGAAACTGTTTAAATCAGTGGTTAGACACGGGACCTTGGTGGTGGGGGGGAGACTGATTGAAGGCAAGAGCAACTTGGAGCCCTGCTGGGCTGATGGGAAGAAGGAGGGAAGCGAAAAGATGTCAGGTGGTGATGGGGGAGCAGAATGGGACAGGGAGCGGCCCTCTGTCATGATTTGGTTGGAGGAAGACGAAGATGAGTGCCAGGGACTCACAGTGATGGTTAGCAGGTACACTCCTGCCCCCGCCTCCTCTCATCCCACCCCAGGCTGTTTAGGGGCATATCTATAGTACCCTTACCTGCAAAACCTGCTCCAGAGTCTGTGGGAGCTCGGGCCAGAACCGGGAGCCGCCTGGAGTTAGCATTCTGATTTCATAGGTCTGGGGTGGAGCCTGGGGACCTGCATCTTTAACAAGCTTGCTGGGTATTTCTGTTGCCAGAGGTCCATGGACTACATTTGAGAAGGCTGATTCTGGAATCTGTAGAGCTGAACAGACTTTTTTTTGGGTGGGAGGGAGGAGGCAGCTGCTTGGAAGGAATGATGAGTATTTATTTGACATCTCATTGACAATCTGACATTTGTTGACACTTTTTACTGTGTCTCATGTCCTGTGCCGGGTACTCTAGGACCTAGAGAGGTGCTCTGCCCCTAAGGAGTTTGGAGACAAGCTGGGAGACAGACCAATACCAAATTCTTCACATGTGACTTAAAATGGGACAAGTGTTCTCGAGTGGACAGACAACGATCTTGGACTTAGAGCAGAGAGTGTCAGGAAGAGCAGGCTGGAGAGAGTGGTGGCACCATCTGGGGGATGGCCTGGGTTGCCATGCTGAGGAGTTAAGACTTTTTTCTATAGGAGGCCGGAGAGGTCAAATTAAGCCCTGTGGAGGTCAAGTGATTTGCCCAAGGTCACACAGCTAGTTAGCTGCAGGACCAGACTTCAAACCCATTCAAGAGAAATCACTCAAGGAATTTTAGTAGAGCAATGATGTGATGAAAAGTGTTTTGGGGAATCTTCATCTTGTATGTAAGACAAGTGGGTCAAGTGTGAAAAAATTTTTTTTTTTATGTTTTTTAAATTATCAATGGAGGATAGGCTGTGCTAGACGGGGGAAGACCACTTTGGGAAATGACTGTACCTGCCCATGTGCGGACACAGTGGAATGGAGGACGCAGAGGAATTCCAGAGATGTCAGACTTCTTTGAACCTCTCACAGCATCTAGTATAGGATGAATGCTGCCAGGCCTTTGCTGAATGGCTTTATTAATAGAATCTGGAAACAAATCTTGGCCTCCCTTGTTTATCGGTGGTAAAGAGAATAGATGCCTCTTAGGCAGAAAGCAGCTCTCAGCTCTGCCTCCACCCCTCACCCCAATTCATCCTCAGGGCTTACTAGGAACTCTAGAAAATTCATGCCTCAGTTCACCCCGGGGAATCCACAGTCTGCCAGTGGAATAGGCATGAGGGAAGTAGAGTGAGAACAGGTGATAAACAGCCTGGATGATAACTTCCTCCCTCCTCTCCATAGTCCGACAGCTATGTGGGTATGCGGGGAGGGGATGATGAATTTTTCCTCTGTCATGAGCCGCCTAGGTCAGTCAGTACCTTAGGACAGCAAGGGATGAAAGGTAACACACACCCTGGAGGCAGGTGAACTTGTTAGGGAAGGCTGTGGCAATGCAGGCAGGACCTGGGTGTGGGACAGACCCCATAGCCACCAGAGACATGAGCGATTCATCCAGTCCTGGGTTGAGTACAGAGAAAGAGCCCTAATAGAAGATTTAGGTTTCAGGTCCAATCGTGGCTGCTACCTAACAGCATGATCTTGGGAAAGTCATTTGACCTCTATGGGGCTCAGGACCTTCAAGTGAACATGTTTGAACAAAATGTAGTGGTAGTAAGAGGAAAGCTTGGGCTCCTTTCATTCTTGCAGAAGAGGATGAGTCTCACACATAAATTTGGACATGTGCTTTGGGCCCTTGGTTGTGAGGGGCTCCGGCTACTGGCTTGGGTAGGGGTGGAAAAGTGGAATGAAGTTTCTTCTAGGAATCTCACCTTCTGATCGAGGTCCTAAAGAAGAAAAAGAAAAGGAAGAGAAGAACTTGCAGATATTACTTCTGACATGCCAACCTTGAGCGAGGACCTACCAATTCCACAGCCTTATGGCATATCCTCCCCATCCCTGGATGGGTTCTTACTTGGAACTTTGGTGGGAGCGGGCAAGCCGAGGAGATAACAGGAAGATGGAAGTTCAGGGTGTAGGGTGGGCCTGGGGTCAGGAGTCGAGTGTCTGCATGGAAAACAATCTTTTCTTACCTGGGACATGGGTTGGTCCAATAACTAACCTTGCAGCTGCTTTCTGGATTTCCTCTTCTTTTTTTTTTTTTTTTACCGTCTTTTTTTGTTTTATTAAATTTATTGGGGTGACAATTGTTAGTAATTTACATAGATTTCAGGTGTACAATTCTGTATTACATCATCTATATGGATTTCCTCTTCTAATCCATCCTGTACACAACTTCCAGCTTAATCTCAAAGCATTGGTTTTATGACGAACTTCCCCCACTCTCTCCACATAAACCCAAACTCCTTCAATTCCTTGCAAAAACAAAACAAAAATAACCTGGTTCAGAGTGCCTGACACTAAACATCTAAAACACTGTATCTCATTGGTTTGACACCTTTCCGCTCTGTAATCTATAATTGTCTTTCACATTTTCCAATTAAGTTGGAAGCCTATTGATTGAATTTCTTATTGGTTGCCTTAACAAATGTGTATCGAGCCTTTATTAGATGCCTGGCAATGTGCTTCAAGAAAAGTGACTCCTTGTGTTCAAGGAGTATGTCTCATCTAGAGACGCTGAGAGATACAAAGATGGAGAATTACAAGCCATGTGATTAACGAATGCCCTGTTAAGCGGTATGTAGGATGGCAATGGTGCAGAAGGCCGAGGTACGGTGGTGCTGATGGAAGTTTCACAGGGGAGGAGAGGTTAGAGCTGAACCCACCTTGAAGAATGCGTGGGGGTTGACCAGATGGAGCAGCAGGTTAGAGGGTGGTGGTGATTCGTGTTTATTGAATGAAATATTTAAAGGCCTGGGGGAAGAGGTGAGAAAGAGACCTGAAAATATCTGGAACGTGGTGTGTATGTGAGCACAGCAAGCTGTGAGGCCAAAGAGATGGGGAGAGGCCACATCCTTACGGGTGTGTCTTCCTTCTTTAGAGCTCAGCTTCTGAAGGCAGTGGGAACTTCTGAAGGCACTTTCAGTTGGGTGGTGGGGGGGGGGCCTCCATCTGTATAGGCTTCTTGGGGGACCCCTGCAGCAATCTAGGCAAGGCATGACGAGGGTGTGAACTGCCTGCAGCTGTAGGAAGGGAGGGGCCAGAGGACCTGAATGGCAGACGGCAGTCTTACAGAAAAAATCTCCAGCTGCTCTTCCTCTCTTGAACTTCTCATCTTGCCTCTCTTAATCTCAGTCATTGTATCACAGAGCTGGAAGAGAACCTAGAGATCATGTGGTCCAGCACCTCTTCCATTACACAGATGGACATGCCTCTGCCGAGAGTAAGAAGTGAAATGGCTGCTGGAGATGCATGGGGCTCGTAATTAAGCCCTGGCTGGATCTGGAGATTAAATCACCTGCATCCGAGGACCACCTCCCCTCCAGTTCCTGAAGAAGAGTGACGCCCCATCCTTTGGTGGATGAGTCCACGATAGGCCTGAGCACAGGAAGCAGGGAGTTAGAGAACGGTGAAGCCGCTTACCTTGAGTGCTGTGAAGGTGCCATCTTGGTTCTGCTGACAAATGAGGCCAAAACTCAGTTTTCAAAGGTGACTTTAATAGAAAGTCCCATAGCTCTTTAGCTCCGTCTAATATTAGGAACAGCAAAAAAAGTATGAGTTTGAGCTTTTGAAATTAACATCTAGAAGTACGAACTGAGGTCTAGTAGATACTTCCTGGGAAACAATCTGGGAATTAAAACATGATGGCTTCCCAACTACGTACATCTAGAAGAGTCAAGATTTTCAGCATCCTTCCATAGTCAGACTTAACTTTGGAAAATAACTTCAGAAAGCTATGTGGTCAATGACTGTTGACGGTACCTGAAATTGTGCTTTGGCATGAAAAAAAATCCAGGCTAGTGTGTGGTTTACGAGGATTTTAAATGCCTATAAAGTGTGAATGAACAGAGCTCTCAGAATCCCTGGAGAAGGGTTGTGGCCCACCCAATGGTTTAGTGTCTTGATTACCGTAATTATGTATCCATAATGCATGTTATAGGAAAGGAAAACAGGCAAGTCCTAGACTATAATAGTCTAGGTGTGTGTAAGCTGTGTGCAGCCTCTGACATGCCATATTAATAGTAAGGTCTTGGACACACTGTAGACTGCTTACCTAGGCTTGAACCTGTTCTGCTCAGTGTTTCAACCATGCTATAACATGCCAAAGAGAAGGCAAGCTTGTCCCAATCAATATAGGCCATTCCGATTTTAGAGGCTATAGTTGAGGTGATGTTGTTGGAAGAAACAAACAAACAATGGATCTGGAATTAAAGAACTTGGCTTGGACACTCCAATATCATCAGCTGTCATATTGCTAGGCCTCCGTTTCCTCATTTGTAAAATAAGCATTTGTAAACCGAGAGCTCTTCTACTTCAAGGCCATTTTATAATGAAATGCAAACGCCCTTTGGTAAGGCCTTGGTACTTAATAGTTGGTAGGGTGAAGATGAAAACTTGGAAGAAACATTAGGTAGGGACAGCTCAGCAAATGAGTCTAATTAGGTCAGGTGCCCCTGTGTCCCTGGGTGTTCAATGACTTGTGGTGTTTGTCACTTTGTGAAGAGGAGAGCTTTTTGTCTGCTTGATTTTGACGTTCTCCGGGCACTGTGAAGGGCACGAACATGCGTTCAACATTTTCTTTTTTACCATAATCACGGCTTTCCCTTTCTTTTCAAATGTGCTCTCTGCACCCCTGCATGCTTTGGGTGGTAACTTTGTTCCTGCTTTGTGCACATGGTGCCCCACCACTGTCACCCCCAGTCACTCCCTCTGCTGGGTTGGAGTGGGAGAGAGGACTGTGCCCCTCCTGCCCACCCCATGGCGGCAGGAAAGGGCAGAAGAGCAGAGCCACTGTGGTGGCAGCCGGGCTGTCGCAGTCACTGGTACCATGAGCCGACGGGCGAGACCAGTAAGAGAGCAGAGGCAGTCCTGCTTGGGAGTAAACTCCAGCAGCTCCCAGCCTCAACACAGCAGTCTTTCTTATCTCTGACCCAAGCCCTTCCCTCCAGGGATTCCAGGCATTGCTCTCCGCAGAAACTCCTTCCAAGCACTGCCTGAGGCTCCCCAGTCCAGGAATGTCAAGACTGACAATGTCTTCCTCTTCCTCATATCTGGGTCCCTCATTATTTTGCTGGTCAAGACATGTTTTCTTGGCTGTCTGGACTGTACTTGTTTAGTTCAGTCTAGTCTCCTACTTCTAAAAGAAAGACAAAACAACCTCTTCCTGCCCCAACACGAATGATCATATCCAGAAATGTTTACCAGACAATTTTTTGATGCACAGTACTTACCAATGCCTCTCCATAGTAATAAAATTTCCACCTTGAGCGGAGCTGCGCCTCATAGCACATACCGCCTTCTGCCTCTTTGCATATATGTGTGTCAATGTCTTCCAGCCAAAGCTTGCCAGAAACACACCTCACATGGAACAAACTAGGTTTATTAGCTTATTGCAACAAAGGAGAAATGTACCTCAGGGGGACATGGGTAGTCTCGGTAAGAGGTGTTAGAAAGGACTTACTATTGCATCTGGGTTTGTTTAAGTGATGTCGGAGGAGGATTCGAGGAAGTGGAGGCTATCAGGAAGAGGTGTTAATTCTGATCGGTATTTTATCTAGAAGGCAGGAAGGATGAAGTGAAACTCAGGCCATAATTGGTAAAGAAGCAGAAGTCACTCTGTATTAGCCAGAATAGGAAGATGTCTGGTCATTGTTGTGAGCTGGAGACACAAAGCGCTAAGTGACACTGCCGAGTCAGGACCTGTCAGAGGCCACTTTTCTCTCTCTTCCTTTGTCTCCTTTCTGGCCAAACGCAAAGTCAGACTGAAGGGCATTCATCTGTGATATTCAGCTCTTCACTGTGGCCAAAGCTTTGCTGATGAGGAGGCTTTTTAGCAAATATAGTCTGTAGTTGGACAAGAGTTAGTGTCTCTTGCTCCTTTGTGGCAGGTGAGCTTCCTACTCTTCTGAGGTGACAAGGGCCGCCCAGTCACTGTGACGACTCTGAACAGAAGGCCTCTGTAGTGCAGGTGGCGACCAGAAACAAAACGTGTGATTGGTTCTTGTCATGGGTCCTAAAGACAGGAGCCTGGATGATCAAATCCAGACAATGAACACGTGTCCCAAATCCAACTGGGTTTTTTCTAGAGATCCGGGCGGCTTTTTCTTTTAGCCGGCTTCCAGCTTGTTCAACTTCCGCCTGTCGTGTGCATGTAGGTGCAGCAAGAAGGGTTCGCTACAGAGGAGATTCCCTTGGGCTATCTAAGAAGAAATTAAGGGACACGGGATCATCCATGACAACTCTGGCTAATCGATTTCAATTTAAACTGGTTGGTTTGGCTTCCTGAGCAGAAGTTGTGTGATTTTTGCTGTCTTTTGGGGTCGGGGGACATTTTGGACCCTCTTTTCCCGCTGAATTACCCCTACTGTGGGAACTGCTGTTTGCACAGGATACATGAAGAGTGAGTTCGTTTGTCCACTCTGGCAGTCTGTGTTTGCCTCTTTTTGGAAGTTTCTGGACACTGTTTTCAGAGAAACATGATCCACTCGAGGGGTGATCATTTTAAACATCAGAAAGTCTCTAAACTTTGTCCTGAAAACAGGAAAAGTTAGTGTGTGGTAGATCGTATAAGCCTGATGTCCACTTAAAAAGTAATCTCAGTGGGGCTGTCATGCAGGGTGTTATGCGGGGTCTCAGCTCCTGCTCCCCACACAAGAACGCAGGACGTGGTGAGGCCAAAAGCGAACACCCACGGAGCCATAGATAGGGGAATCATACCACTATTTCTCGCTGGTGGCTGGGTTGGAGACACAGGAAGCAGGAGCCACACGATGCGCAAGCTGCCGTCTGCATCTCTGCCAACCGACCTCACTTGCTAACTGCAATCCGCCCTGCTAACTGCAATCCGCCTCTCTGCAACCCACAATTCACACTCCGCGCTTGCTAGCTCAGCCACGGCAGTTATATCAGTGGCTAATGGCTAACTGGTAACAGCTGATGGCCAACTTGTCACAGCTGACGGCCATCCAACAACCGAGCCAGCACCTGTCCACATGAGGCCGAGAGCCTGGAAACTGCTCTCTGGGACTCTGTCTCCACAGGGTCACAGACCATATTGGCAACGTCATTTATCCCAACAGGAGTGACCTGTTTGCCCCTCTCCACGCCCCCGGCAGAAGCTCTCCTGAGTGGAGTTAAACAGTTTCTGCAAAGCGGGATGGTGTGTCTCTGAAGAGAACAAGCTGTTGTAGCAAGAATAGTCCCAATATTAGTTTCTACTTCTGATGGGCTAAGTTTTGCTGATAGGGTTATAATGACCTAAACAGAAGCATATTCTTGACATGGGATCAAGGTCAAGCTTTTTTTAACAATTTAAGTTTGGGATTACATTAAATGAGGGAAATTTAAGTATCTGAAAGGCTTTTAGAAGGAAGTCTACCTTCTGAAGTATTTAAAGGAACAGTTATGACATGTTTGTCATCGATTGTCAGCAGTAGTTACGGGGTGAAGAACACACACCAGGGTGTTTTATTTTTTCTCAGGGGCCCGAAGACCTCACGGGGTGTAACATAGGATTTAGATAAGGGAGGTCGTGTTGAGAAATCTTTTAGTAAGTTCATAGAGAGTGTCGAAATATAGTCATAGACAAGATTAGTGGTAAAGGGAAAGAAAAATGGTGCTGAAGAATTAAGATTAATCTTGTTTCGTAGTCTCAGGTGGAAGCTATCCACTTGTGTAGTCAGCAGCTTTTCTGTTATCTCAGGAAGACGTGCTCCTTTTCTGCAGTCAGCTTTTTCTCGACGTTTTTATAAGAATCCTCAGTTTGAGGTCCTCCAGTGGGATAGATGGCCAGTAGTGTGGCCACGCAGCAGCCTACCCGTCTGTCTCCTAGTACCTGCCCCTAAAGCAAGGAGAGTCTGTGAGACGGATCTTTTCAGGGACTTTGCTTCACCTTTGTGTTTGCACCTTATGTCTCCCTGTTTGGTCCCAGAAAGATGGCTGGTCAGCCAATGACGAGTAAGATTCCCCGTCGAGGGGCACAACTCAAGCCGGGGTCAACTCAAGCCAGGCACAGCTGAGTGGGGACAAGCAGGAGAATCCACGGGATTCATAGAGGTGGGCACAGCCCCCCCCCCCACCTTCCCCAGGTTAAGGAGATCCTCTGCCTCTGTGGCTGCATTCCTTCCCACAACTTGCAGGGGAAGAGATTCAATGCTGTGCTCTCCATCTATTCATATGCATAAAGTTTTGTCCCTTGGGGAAGTATATATTCATCCTGAGACTCAGAATTCAACTGCCTGCAGGCAAGGGTGATTGGCTTGAATCAGTTTCCTGTTATAATGTATGGGATTCACAGATCTTGATATTGACAAGCTTTATCTCTTTTACTTCCCCACCTAAGTAATAAAAGCTATGCTAGGCCAGATTAGGGGCTCAGTCCTTGAGGCTGCAGACCCTTGGCCCTGCTTGCACACTGTTCTTGACTACTGTCTTTCTTAACCCTGCGCCGCCCTCCTCTCTCCCCACAACCCTCGTGGTGCGGGACACGACACAGTAGTTCAGTTCTTTTTTATTTGGGACACACAAGCCCAACGATCAACTCTTTGGCATTTTCCTGCTGTGTTAGCTGTTAACAGTACTTGATTAGTTCTTTCAAGGCTGCTTTTGTCTAGCTGTTGCAGAATACCAGAACCTAAAAGCCTACCAATACCTAGGCTTTTAGGTCACGCAGAGGCTGTTGAAGTGGAACCTCGCCTGGGTTGTGACCCCAGAATCTCAGACGTGTGCCCTATCTTGGAGTCCAAGGTCCTGGGCTAAGGCAGAGAGAGCTGGAGGTGAATCTTGCTAGAACCTCCACCTCTGTGAATACCCTCTCTCCAACATACCTAGAGTTGAACAAAGTTGGGTTTATTGACTCATTGTAGTGAAAGAGAACACACACCATGGAGAACGGTGGGGCTTTTCAGTATGCTTTTTGTCTTTCCCTGACTGCACTGGAAGCTTTGGGAGCACAGAGCCTACGTGAGGCATTCTCAGGGTGTCTAGTGTTACTTCTGGCAGAGGAGGTGACTCAGCAGAGCCTATTGAAGTTATCTTCTGGGTAAGGCCTGCAGGGATTGTAAACCTTTTAAGAAAGGCCTGTGACCTGGGAGAGCTGAGAAATTAGTTACTCCTCTTGTCCCTTTAGGCTAAAGGGGCCAAAAGGAAGACATAGATAGTACAGAAGATGAAGAGAAGATGATGACAGCACTCCAGAGAGAGCAAATCCCAGACTAGAGCCCTCCTTCCTCTTGTTTTGAGAGGATGGAAACTTGAACTTCTACCTCTAGACTGAATTGGAACCATGAAGACTGTGTGGAGTGGGGGTTCTTCAGGGAGAAGGAAAGGCCGGAAGCAGGGAGGGAACTCAGAGATGCCTTTCCTGAAGAACTGAAGTGATAACAGCAAGAATAATTATGATGATTTCTCGCCTGTTTATCTTGGTTTCTGTCAGCTTCTCCTTCTTCATTTTCCTTTCCCTCCTCTGTCTTGCAAATTCACTAAATCCATAAACACTTGTGGCACTTATATTCCAGGCACTGGACTTGGGTCATAAAAATGAGTAAGGCATGATCCCCAAGGCTCACCCTGCAGTGATTTATGGGGCGGGGGATGATGGCAGAGAAACAGTAACCATCCAATTACAAGTGCTTCCTATTTCAGACCCCTGGGCTCCAGGCGGCTTTTGGCTTCTTCTTTAGGTCTGGGCAAGTACACAGAGAAAGAGGTATCATTTTGCTCCTTGAAAGGCAAGATGAGACTCTCCTGATGGCTACTGCGGCCACCGAGAGGGAGAGGAGGGGAACTCACGTACTGGATGTGTGGCCTTAGCCAGCCATTTCCAATGGTCCAGGACTGAGGGGTCTGGAGGGATAGGACGTAGAGAAACAAGGAGTAGAGAGGCTAAGCCATGGTTCAGATTGAGTCAAGAAGGACCAAGCTCAGAACTCAGGCTGGGAATGAAAAATGGGGCCCCAAGAGTGGTCTGGTGGCTGGCTGGTGGGAGAAGGCTTTGTCCGGCAGCCCCCAGGACCCGTGAGCCATTGGGAGATTCTCATCTTGCCTTTCAAGGAGTAAAAAGATGCTGTGCCTAGATACATAATGCTTTTCATATTTAATTTATGAGTAGCTCTGCAGCCTCTTTGGGGTGTGCTGGGTTAATTAAGAGCTGAATTAGATGGAGCTCCATCTCCCTAAGGAGACTCAAACTCTCTCTGGCGCAAAAAAAAAAAAAAAAAAAAAAGGAAAAAAGGTGGTTGAAGAAATGGGTCCATTGGAGGACACCGTCCCTTCATCATGACCGCAGCCTAGGGCGGCTTGGAGGGGAGCTCAGGCGGCTTTTAGTTCAGCCTTTCCTTCCTTTACAGTTTAGAGCCCCTCCAGTCCCCGAGGCAAGCGGTTCAGTGTGTGGGGAGTACAGCGTATTTATTGCCCAGGGTTAGCCAGGTCAGCTTTTCTGACTGGCATAGGGTTAGTGCTCTGTAGCCAAGAAACTAGCCTGGCGCTGGGCCAGTTGCCCATGGGATGCTGCTAGGAGTTGGATGTGATGCTGGAGAAGCTGATCCCAGGCCTTGGGCCAGGACTGTGGCTCTGAAGTTCCCCAGGCCTTCTGCCCCCAAACCCAGTCCTCTTGGCTGGGGCTGAACAGATGAGAGCTGTGTGCGTCCTGAGCCTTCAGACAGTTGATGACATCCCACAGAACGCTGCCCTCCATGAGGAGGGCTGGGGCCCTGCTGCTGGGGGAGCTACTGTGGGGTGGGGGCCAAGACCCCTTTCTGGTAGCACTGCACCCCCACCCTCACACACACTTCAGGAGATCAGACCACAGAGCTCAGACAATTTGGTCCACCTTTCTGTTTTAAGGGGAAGCACTATGTCCAAATGGTTACAGTAAGTTGGTACGTAGCTGTGCCCATAATCTCAGGCTGCTGCCACCAATACACTCCAATGTGTGTGTGCCTACTCACACACACCCTGTCACGGGCTCATTGAGTCACAGAAGACTCTTACACACCTCTAGTGCCATAGCCCTCAGGTATTCCGAAGCCTTTGGGGACAGAAAGTAACCCCTGGATCATAAGTAGACCTTCCCAGTGTCCTGTTCCCACTTGCCGTGCAGACAAGAGCTTCCCACACCCCTGGAGACCCTGTCACGTACTGTGAAGCCACAGACTCTGCACTTTCAGAGTAATAGACACTGTCAGCAGCTCCCTGTGTCCCCAGACTTAGCCACCAAGTGCCAGACAATCACAGACTGTCTCCTGCCCTCATTACCACACTCTGACCCTCTTAGTGTGTGCCTCAGGCTGGGGAAACAGTCTCTGCCGAAGACGCATGTGCACACGTGTGCATAGACACACATGCACACACACCTTAGCTCAGGGCTCACGTCCAGACTGCTACTTTGTTATGCAAAAAGATGGAGCACTCTTTACGTGGGTCCCTCAGCCTCCTGAGCAGTTATCTGTAGACTTGGCAGCAAGTGGAAAATGAACCTTCCCGTGAAGAATAGGAAAAGCAGCCCTCCACTTAAGCACAACGGGACGTTGCTCTACCTTGCAGGACTCCAAGGGGATGGCCTTCACTCCCCCGTCCATCAAACCTGGCTTTGTGACTTCTTATACTGTGTGAGGACCTGTTTTCCTCCCAGGGCTCCTGTGAGCAAAGCAGGCTGAAACTCGGCCTCCGCCCGCGCCTTCCCCTTTGGTCAGATTTCCATCCTTAGGAAGATGCTGAGATGTGAACAGAAGGGGTGGAGGCCCTCGAGATGGGCAGAGGGGCATCTCTGGCTCTCTCGGCACTGACGTGGTTCCTGATCTGTGGCTGGCTTTGCAGTTTCATGGCCAAGTTCCTACTTGGAGATAGATTTGGCTTCTCTAGCTGGCCCTGGAGTGCTTCTCCTTGGGCACAAACTTGTCCTTTCCCTTGATACCTTGCATGTATTCACCAGGACTACTCCTTTGAGGAGATAGACTCCTCAAAACAGTGTTGGGGCCTTCAGTTCTGACTTGAGGACTGGGAGGGCCTCAGAAATCATTTCCCCCCATCTTTTGGTGTACAGAGGAAGAGAAGGGACTTGACCACAGCCACACAGGGGGTCAGGGGCAGACGGAATTCAGACCCAGCACTGTGGCTCCCGCCAGCCTTCCCCCCTGCCACTCTACACTGCACACACCACAGCTCTTTCCCATCATGGCTTTTCTTCCATTGTTTCATCTTTCTCTTGCACCGGTGTATCTTGCTTTATACAACAGATAAGTTTTAAATGTCATTTGTAAAGAGAGCTTTTACGCACTGTAGAGTGTGTCCTCTCTCCCCAGGGGTTTGCTCTTTAGGCCCTACTGTGTGCAGAGCTGTAATTAAAAAGGGACTTTACCTATTTACTTTGATCCTCACAACAGCCCTGGGTGGTGGCAGGGTGGGCGGAGGAATGACACCTGAGAGAGAGAGGCAGAGCTTGACCTTTTGCCTCTTGGTGGGAAGTCTCTGTCCCAGGATAACTGAATTCCTTGTTAAATTAAATACTCAACTTGCATGTTCCATAGAACACTGCTCCTGAGAAATCTGCTGTGATTAAAGGGTTCCTGGGTCCCACAAGTTTGGGGAATGCCGGGGTCTAGCCCTCCCTCTTGGAGCTTCACCACGCATCTCTGTGCACTAAAGGCTCAGGGAAGTCCTGCTATACAAACCGCTTAGCTCTGCTTCTCTGAAATTTATCCGACCATAGAATCCTTTCTCTCTGGTAATTCCTGGTCTGTGGAACACATGATCGGGAACGTTGGTCTAGTCCATTTTCTGTGCTAATCTGGATTTTTCACCTCTTAGGTTTAAACGAGGCCCACTGCCACACTCTGCTCACCAGGCTTCAATCCCTTTTCCCCTTGCGCGTGCCCAGGCTCCCCATACTCATCAGGGCATGAGAAGCTGTAGCGGTTTTCTCCGACTCCTTAAGTAGAAGGGATGAGAGAATGGAGGGCTCATGGTGGGGCTGGGCTGAGTGACCTGGGAAAGCTCAGTAGACTAAGTGGGACAGGAGGCTGGTGGAGGTGAAACCAAGCCATCCCAGAGCATAGCGGAGGGGAGGCGAGGGTCCAGCTGGCTGGCCCCCAAGAGTCTGTCTGGGGCCCTGGTCTCATGCACTGCTCTGTCTTGTCCCCCAACCATGGCCTCCCTGCTACTGCCCTGTCTTCTGAGCATTCTCCGTCACTGTCAAGCACCCTCTCTGGAGCCATTAGACACATCTCCTCCTCTCCTTGTCTTCATTACTTCTACCATAGCTTGGATTTCTTTCCTTCACCTCTTGCCTGGCCCGTAGGCCAAGATGCTGTGAGAAATCGGGCTTTCCCACCACCTCCTTGCTTTTGATTATGCTGTCTGTCTCCTCCACCTGCAATGGCCTGCCCACCATGTCCTGTCTGACGCTCGGTTCAGTGGGCGCATTTGCAGTGCTGGGAGCAGGGCCTCCCCAGGCACCTGCTGAATGATGGGGGCATTGCCCTCAGAAGGGATTCCAGTACTGGCGACGTGAGCTACCCCTGGAGAGGAGGATGGGATGGGCTTTCCATCTTTCCTGACACTCCTCTTTGAGTGCAGCATGAAGGCCAAGTACTACTCTGTTATAACTCTCATTGACACATCAGCACTTACGTTTACCCCGGCACCAGGCTCCTTTAGGGTGCTGTCTGTCTAGTGCTTCCTCGGGTGCCCGCAGTAGGCTTTTTGGACGCAGGGACAGGGGTTCACTTTCACCCAGTGACTTACGATGGTTGGCTCACTGTTTCCTCCCTGTCTGATGCCTCTACAATCTCAGCCTTACCATTTATCACAGTGTGCAAGAGGGCAGCAAAGGACGTGAAGCCAGACGGTTTAGCTTGGGGAAGCCACTTTTTGCTTCTTGTTTATTAATAAACCTCAGATTATTAACTTTGAAAATAAGGGAGACTAGTGTTTTCCTCATAGGGATCTAGTGGGGGTGAATTGTGGTGACGGGTTGAAATACTTTATAAAACTTTAATAAAATAAAGGCCGCTTGTCAATGCCTCCCCCGTCGCCCCCATCGCCACACACTGAGAATGGAGGTGCCCACATGACAGTTTACATGCAAATGAAATGACGAGGCATCGTTCTCACACGTGATTGGTAAAAGCAAACTTCTATCGTTCTCACAAAATCTTCCACTTGATGTCAGTCACTGGAAAACCCTGGTCAAAATCATATCTGCCTCTGACCTGAGTCTGTCTCAAACTTCTTTATGTTCTTTGCTTGAAAGCTTAGCAGGAATGGAGGCCCAGCTCCTGCCCTTCCAAAGCACAGTGCTGGTCCCCTCCAGGACAGTGCCTGCCCCAGTGCACGATGACCTCGTGCGGTGGGATTTCACTGGGCACTTCCTGTGTGTGGAGTAGTGAATGATCCATCCAGAAAAACCAGGTCCCACGTCTGGACTGGACACGAGGTCCTTCTGAATTTGTCACCCCGGGGACTCCCAGAGCCATAGCTGAGGCTCTTCCCAGAGAAGCAGTCTGCAAACATGTGGGATGCACTTGCATTTCCACTTGGCCTTTCACCTCAGCCTCTCCCCCACATCTTGCCCTCAGGGACTGTCTCCTCGGAGCCCCGTTTTTCTTCCCTCTCTGCCTCCTCCTGCTGGATTCTGTCTCTGCATGAAGGATATGGTCCAACATCAGCACAAGACAACTAGACTCCTTCTGCAGCACGTCAGAGACCAGGGCAGCAAGCGCAGTCTTTGGATGGGGGTGGCCGTGTGGGTGAGTGCTGTTCCGAGAACCTCAAGTCACCTCCAGTCTAGTGGGAGAGGCATGCAAAGCATGATGAATTCCACTTTCACAGGAGGGAAATGGGGGGAAATGGCTTGGCAGAGAAGGTGACTGGGGGTGAGACGTCAAAGCCGAGGAGCTGCTCTCCTGACAGACAGGGGTGAGGTAAGGAGAGAGCGCCTGAGCTGGCTCCTCTGTAAAGTGGGAAGGCGTTGGGCCAGACCCTGGTGCCTGTGGTGACATGGGACAAGGGGGATCCACAGCAGCAGGTGGTGTGGAAGAGCGGTGGGCCAGCGCAGACTCAGCCCTTACCGAGGGAAGGCCTGCGGGCCATGTCGGAATTAGCCCGGGGACAGAACAGGTGCTCAAAGCCAGAATGCTCAAGCCAGTGTTTTAAAAAAGCAGGTGGAGGGTGAATTAGAGCTTCCCTATTGTTTATTCAGATCCCTGAGTTGCTTAGCATGCTAAAAGGGATTTTGTCTGAGGTTGGCCTTCTGGGGAATTGTCAGGCCATCAGTAGCTCTTGAGGTCACTGTGTTGTCCCAGAGCTTGGGAACAGGAGGCAGCCATGCTCTACTCTTCAGGAGTGTGCCGTGAGAGCTCGTCTGCCTCCTCCAGGAGAGAGCTGGGAGTGGAAGGACCAGAGCTTGTTGAGGGAGTGGTAAGAGTTGGGATTGGTTGAGAGGCTCCACCAAGGTCCTTCCAGGTTGGACTTTGACATGTTGCCAGGGCCCCTAGTTCTCTGGTTCCACTGAGAGGGTGCTGACCGGTCTCTCTAAGAGAAAACCTTAACGTTTTCCCCACTGGTCAAGGTTCATTTTCTTTTTCCCTCCCTGTAAGACAGATTTGGAAAAAAATCCTCCACTGTGGCGCTGTAGGTTGCCTTTGTGTTACTCCCCCTGCCCCCACTCATGCTTTGATTGGTCTTCTAATTTCTTTCAGTCTCTCTGGCACACACCTGTGGGAGCCCTGCTCTGCTTGCTGAGCTCCTGCTGTGGCTGACTCTGGCCCTTATCTGCTGCCTGCAGCTGTCCCTGGGGACCCAGGTCCCCTCTCTCCGTTTTTTCTTTACTCTCTACTTCTGGCTCCAAAGGCTTTGCACATCTCCCAGCAAGGCCTGAAGTCCCGTTCCAGAAGCCCAGAATTTTTTGTGTTGTTTTTTGGAAGGTTGAGCAGACACATTATTGGTAAAGGAGTCAATAACTGGGGGGAGAGTAGTGGAAGAGATGGAGGAGGTGCACTTTTCAGACAGCCTTAAAGCCATGGTAATAATAATAGCTGGTGTTTATTGAGTGTCTACTATGTGCTTACTACTTTGTTCAATGGTTTGTTTAATACATTTATTTCCCCTACTCCTCTCAACAACCCAAGGAGGTAGGCACTATTACTGTCCCCATTAAAAATGGAGGCCCAGAGAGGTGGTGAGAAGAGCCAGCTGTTTCCCTGCTTCCTCATTGGGAAAGCTTGCTCGGAACCCAAGGGGAACAGCTTTCTAAAGCATCCCTCTGCCTTCCAGCTGGGACTGACTCAGAAAACTATGCCTGATGAGGAGGTTAGGACCAGGCTGAGGGTCTTGGTCAAGGGGCTGCTTAAGCAGGCCCTTGGTGTCTTGTTCTAGGTCATAGTCAGAAGGTTGTTCTTGCAGCTTCGCGGAAACCCTTCCTCCCCGCAACACATCCCTGTATTATAGGGATTGTC
The DNA here is from genome assembly GCF_964194185.1 of Rhinolophus hipposideros. NCBI lineage: Eukaryota > Metazoa > Chordata > Mammalia > Chiroptera > Rhinolophidae > Rhinolophus > Rhinolophus hipposideros. Next base: position 14,304,207 of record NC_138056.1, read on the forward strand.
AGTCGGGGCTCCTCTAGTGTTGGGCAGTGGAAAGAGGTTTGGGACAGTATTTTCTCCCTTACCAGGGTCTTGACTTATTGGGTTGAAGCAGGTGTCTGTACCCCAAAAGCCTTCCCCAGGGACCCTATTTCAGTATCCTTCTTTTGGGTCCCAGGACCCTAATGTTCCCTTTCTGTCCAAGAAGCTAGGTCCCAGGCTTGGGGCTCTCCATGCCTCTCTTTCCCCTCACATCACAGCCAGTACCACCCTGCTTTGACAGCCCTACCACTCTAGCCTGAGGAGCAGGGTGGGGGGCCACGGGGGCACTCAGTACCCTCGAATGTGTCTCTTTGCTGTTTCTCCAGCCTTGCCCAGGGTCCTGAAGGCTGCAAATGGAAGATTTTGCCCTTTAAAACATTGTCTTTCTTTTAGAGGATTGAGGGGCTAGTTATTATGAATGTGAAGAGACCCTTTCCGGACAGATGTATCCTGAGCCCGCTTCGGAAATAGTTGAGCAATAATGGTTGAACCACTTTGGAGAGGCATAGAGATAATTTGCCTCCAGGGAAGATTTTTCTGGAATGCCCAGAAAACCGGATGGGTTGTTTGGGTGTACCCCACCTGCCTCTCAGACTCTAGGGGGGTGCTTAGGCTCAGCGAGGGCCTCCCAGAGGTTAGGCAGTCAGTGAGGCTTGATGAACAGATAATGATCACAGCGGTCTTTTGGACATAGCATTTCTGGTATGGATTTGAGCAAAGGGATGGGTAACGCTGAGAGGTGGGGCTGTGTTAGGGTCTGGGGAGATACTTCACCCCACCCCACAGAAGGAACTACCTACAGCTGTCACTTGCCAAGAAATGACTGAGTGGTGGGAAGTTTCTCAGCTTCATGAAGGAGGCGGGGCCTGGCCAGGTGCAGCCAGTGACCTGGGGAGGCGCCCTGGGTGGGGATGTGTCCTGGTTGAGGTGCACGGCATGGCCACAGGAGTGCTGGGGAGCAGTCTGCCCTGGGAGTCTGCCTTTCAGGCACCCACCCCAGCGCTGAGCTGACTGCCCTCTAGCACAGAGCCTTGCCTTAGTGTGCTCCCTTGTAAAAGGAGGTGTGTTACTGTTTGTCCCACCTTCCTGCCTCATTAGCAGCTGCCCTGAGGATGACATGACCCATTGAGGTGATGCTCAGAGCAGATCTGTGCCAGGGGACTTGTGGTCTGCAAGGGACCCCCTTCCTGGCAGAACGAACCCTTCTCTCTATTTTCTACGTTATTTGGCTCCCCCTTAGTTCGCCACGTATTGTTCCCTTACATTCCTGCTTGTCTGTGCCGTGCCCCCGCCAAACTGGAAGGTGAGCTTCATTCAAGACAGGGCTGCTGCCTCTTTCTTATCGCCTGTCCAGCGCCCAGCATGACGCTGGTGTGCTCACGAAGGTGGTCCTTAAAGTCCCTGAGTGAAAGCGGCAGAGGGCAACAGACTCTGCCTCCTCCAGGGATTCCCTCGTGGAGAGAGGGAGGAGAGGGCTGTTAATAGGCTATAAAGCGCGGGGCCTGAGTGATCCTTAAGGTTAGGAAAACTGGGGCTCAGACGTCTGGTGACTTGTCCAGTGCTAGGCAGTCTCCAGGTCAGCGTCAGGAGGGCTCTAGCGCAGAAGAGGTGTGTCTGCAGGCCTTGTGCTCGCAGGACCTGATAAAAGAGGGAAAGCCAGGTAGGTGACAACAAGTGTTGTGCTGACCCCTGTCCTGTCTGAACTCTCGCTGTCTCGCTGTCTCGGTGTTCTTCCTTGTGCTAACTATTGGAGACCTGGTGCCCCACGAGGCTGCCTGCCTTTTGGCCCTGAGACCTAGAAACCAGGTTTCCAAGCCCCTAGGCATCCTGGAAACCTTCCCGACTGTCAACACTCTCCATTTTCTTGACAACCCTTGTGGGGGGAGGAACCCAGAAGGGACCTGGCGCCAAGGTGGGTCCTCTCTCTTGGTCACCCCCTTCTGTGAGGCACTTTATAGACTTTTACAAAGCTCTGGTTAGGTGATACTACTCGGTAGTGGTGAGTGGAGCTTTTTATGATGTGCCTGCACTGCTCCAGGCTCAGAGCCCAGTGTCTCATTTCTCCTCACAGTAATCCTGAAAGGGACACACCATCATCTTCATTTTGTAGATGAGAAAACTGAGGTGTAAAGAGATGAAGCACTTGCCTGAGGTCCTATGTCCAGGAAATGGCAGAGTTGGGATTTGAACCCAGGACTCTAAAGCAAGTTGGCACGTTTTGAGAAGCACATGCTCAGTTGTAGTGAGCTTAAAGCCCTGCGTTCCTCCAAGGACGGCTGCCTTTCTCAGCCCTCCTCCAGCCAAGCTGGACAGCTGTTCTGACTGCACTTGTTGGCCCCCCAGGCCTGGGACCTGCTGGGTTTGCTTGGAGACACAATGGAGAGGAGTGCACCAGTGACAGCAGAGTGAGGAGAAGTGGGCTAGGAGGAGACCTGGACAGTGACCCTCAGCAGGAGGGTGGTGGCAACCCTGCGGCACCCACTCCCTTCACGGTGGGTCAGCAGCTTCTCTGCAGCTCCAGCCCTGGCCCACCCGTCTGACCCTCAGGCCACAGTGGATTCTGGATGGTCCTAGTGGAGCCTAGTCATGAACTTTTCTGGGCAGCAGCCTCCAGATGCAGTCTGGCTGGGTTTGAGAAAGGGAGACACGCTAGAGGTGGGTAGGAAGAGTGGAGAGAGGCTGTTTGATTTTGGAATTAAACACACAGAAACAATGGGCATAATGGCTCAGGAATTGACAGTTCAGGCACTCATCTATTGTTATAATTTCACTTACGTTTTGAATAAGTAAAGAGTCCCAGGGTTAAGTAAAGGGTATGTATTGTGGAAAGTCTTCTCCAGCCTGTGTGTCCAGCAGTGGGGCTCCTCTTCCCAGAAGCAGCCATGGTGTGTGTGTGTGTGTGTGTGTGTGTGTGTGTGTGTGTGTGGAGATGGTCTAAACACACACAAGCAGGTATGTATAGACAGTATTTTAAAATATGTATTTTCATACTATCTGGAAAAGACTGTTTTGCCCATCACTCTTTTTTATTTAACAGCGTGTCTTGCTGATCTATATTAATACACAAAGAGCTGCCTTCATCTTTAATTATGGCTGGGTAATATTCCATTCTATTGATGGGCCATCATTTTTGTTTCAGTGAAATATAATTCACATAACAGCCAAACGCATGTCTTTAGTGGACAGCGCAATGACTGTTTGCGTATGGATTCATATACACCCATGTGAACACCACCCAAGCAGAGAAATTTCCATTACTCCGTAACGTTCCCTTGTGCCCCTTCCCAGTCAACACCCTCGTCTTGCCACAGAGATAGACCAAGAAGTTACCATTATTCTGACTTCTATGAACTCACCTCAGTTTTCTTATCTTTAAAATGGGGGTAATGTTGGACTTGAGTCACTTGCTTATTGTGAGGATAATGCAAGCACCTAGTACAGTGCCAGGCACATAGTAATTGTCTGACAAAGGATGGAGATCAGGATTATTATGAATAAGTCCCTGGTCAGTGCTTTTTTTCCTGCCTCTGCCTGGGCTCTCCAGTTACCTCTAGATTCACATTCTCAGTCTCTCTCTCTCTCTCCACACACACACACACACACACACACACACACACACACACACACACACACTCACTCACTCTCACTCACCGTCTAGCCGTGGACATAGACCAAGGGGGTCATTGTGCAAAGCCCGGGCTGTGTGAATGGCCCCATTGTTCCTGGGCTGAGTTCCCAGAGTCGGTGCGCCATTGACCAGGGCTGAGCTGTCCAGTGGGAGGTGCCCATGGGCCCCTGACCAAGGGCTGACCACACCTGGCAGGACACCCACTCCCCCTCCTTCCCAGAGGGGGGAAGGAAAGAGCCCCAGTTTGGCCTGGGGCTGGGCAGGGAGAAACCAGAGGATACCTGCCATTGTCCATGTGGCTTCCTGGCTCCTAAATGCCAGGGGCTGGGGTCCTGCAGATGGTGCACTCTGAACTGGCACCTCGGAGCTGAGAGGCTGGGGGCAGAGGAGGAGTGGGGACAAGGTGAGAAAAGGGAAGTGGACATTGAATGCTTACTTATCCATTTTCCCCTCCTGGGTTGAATGAAGGTGGCTGCCAGTGGGTCTGGGGGAGAAACCTGCCCATAGGGATCCACCTAGAAGGGGGCCTCCCCCGTGAGGCAGCTCACACCCCGGCACTGGCCCAGCAGGCCGGCCTCCTGGTGGCCTCTGGGCTGGACTCCCCAGGGCGGGACTCATGCCCCAGAACGGGCATGAAAGGTAAGTCTGTAGGTCTCCTGAGCTTCCCCAGGATTCCTCAGAGGTGAGGCCTAGGGACAGCCTTGGCAATTATTTCTTGACCTCATGCCTGCCAGTGCCCGCTTGTGAGATGCCGTGCAGTACCTGTTCTCACCCTGCTTGTAGCCATCTTCCATCAGGAATGCATCTGGGCGGGGAAAGGGGTTTCCTTGGGGGCCAACTAGAGGTGAGTCCCATGAGTAAGAGGTAATGAGGGGTGTGGGATGAGGTTGGGTGATGATCAGGAGGGCAGGAGGCAGAACAGGGAGGGGCTGGGCTGCAGGCAAGTGAAGGAACTGGGGGGACCTATGGACCAGAGTTTACCAACAAGGATCTAGGCTTCCTGGGGGCTTCATTTCTTCCTGTCTCAGGAGACCAGACTGGAGTTCTCAGCTGCTCCCATGTCCCTAGAGGCTGGGCCAGAGCCCTGGTGGCCTCCCTAAGTCCTAGGACGCTCCATTAGCTGCTCCCTGGGCCCAGGCACTGTCCTTCTTTACCTGTCGCTGCCCATTTGGGCACTTGTCCCACCGGGCCTGGGCCTCTACCTGTCCCAGGCCAGGTTCTGTGCTGGACCATGTACCCTTGTCTGAACTGTCCAATCCAGGGCCTGAGGCTTCTGTGGGCAGGAGCAGAGGAGGGAGCTCAGCCCTGCCAGGAGCCTGTTTTTTCACGCCAACCTCCCTTGCCATGGAAACAGCCCCACAGAGGGTTGGGAATTACCCATGATGTGAGTTTTCATTGCAGCCCACAATTCTGTTCTGTCTGCCCCCAATTCTCACCACCTCCCAAGCCCCAGCGCTTGGGAGCTCTTCACTGTGTCCTATTTTTAGATCAGACATACAAGGGCGTGTGGCCATCTTAAGCCTTGTTTGCCTGTGGTCAGTCTGTCCATCTCCTCATGGCTCCATGGCCTGAGGCACAAGTCTCCTCCAGATGAACACAGGCCCTTTGGCCACCTTTCCTCCCCAGAAGGCAGGCTCTGGAAAACACTGGGGCAAGCGTTGGGCTCGAGAGCATCTCTTGGTTTTCCTCAGCCTGGGCCTCCATGGGGGCAAGTGTGGCAACAGCCAGCAGAGTGGCTTAGGGAAGGTCAACTTCTCTGCTAGACCTCTTCCCCAGAGGGCAGCTGGAGCAGGCCTCTTCCTCGGAAGGAAGTAGACAATTGGTCCCTCTAACCTCTGCCTCCTCCCTGAAACTATGGGGTTTGAATGAAACTTGCCTTGGCAAGAGGGGGCTAGACGACGTGAGGCCGGAGGAAAGAAGACGGAGCCTAGAGGATGGGATGGGGCTGGCTTCAGTGGGCTGACAACCAACACAGACTACCCTGCCTCCCAGCTGTGAGGCCCAGAAGGTCCTGGGGTGGCTGGGATGGCCTTGGCAGCAGCTGTGTGGTGGCTTAGGTTCTCACCAGAAGCAAATCCTTTAGTTTCCCTGTTTCCTCCCATCCACCAAGATTAGTTGGCATATCCTCTAATTTACTTAGGACACTTTGTTTTGTAACTGGAGGAGGAGAGGGATTGTCTGTTCCGGTTGGTTCTAAGAAGAGAATAAATAAAACAGGAATGGTACTCTCCTTGATGGCCCCTTGGCTTACATTTGAGGCCAGGGGTTAGAGGTGGTAGCCAAGCTCTTTGTAGAGAGGTCTTGGGAGCCTGAGGCATAAGCAGTTAAGCTTCGGGACCCTGAGGACCTAGCGCCCCTGGTTAACGAAGATGTTGCTCTCTCAGCCTCTGGTAGCCCAAGGACTGGGGCTGTGGGGGCATCAGGAGTCATCCGTTGGCCTGGACATTAGCTTCTCCACCAGGGCCATAATCAGGGAAGCTTGGCAGGGGGTGGGAGTGGAGGTAGTACTTCAAGTAGCCTTGTGGACTTTGGCAAGTTCTAGGACAGGAGACAAGCATGACAGACGGCCAGAGGTGACTGTGGCTGATAGACTGGTCTGCAAGCAATGCAATGTCCCTTTGGAGGGTTCACAGAAATCCTTGTCAGTGGGACATGAAGTGACTTTTCAAGGGGCTGTGGCTCAGGACCTGACAAGGCAGGAAAGGGCAAGTACAGAAATTTTGGGGTTTTGGCCAAAATGATATGGTCTTCTGAATCCAGGAGCTAGCCAAGCATGGCAATCTCTGGCTCCCGTGACCCACGGAGATCTTATGAGGAAGAAATGGGATCATATACATCGCAGTGACCAGTCCAGTATCCGGCCTGAGGTAAGTTTATCAAATTTTTGTTTTATTTCAACCACAAAGAATTCACCCCGAACAAGAATTCATCCAAAACAGGGCAGAAGTGGAGGGTAAAAGATATGTAAGAGTTCTTTTCCCCAAAATGCTAGAGATCCAGCTGAAGGTTCAACTTATTTCCTGTGTGGCCTTGTGTAAGTGGCTTAACCTCTCTGGGTCTCGATTTGCTCATCTATGAAATGAAGGAGTTCGTTCAACTCCTCCAACCCTATCATTGAATTGGTCTCCTCGGCAGCACTCGGTTCACATCACCTGTGGGGAAGCTGAGGCTCCAGAAGACAGGCCCACGGGGCCTGGCTGCCTCAGCTCAGGCTTTTCTGGTTGGAACTTTCTCTACAGGTGCTGCGGGCTCTCAGGCCTGAAGTTCAGGAAGAGCCAGAAGCCATCCTCTGTGTGCTCACTGCCTTGTCCTTGTCCCCCGTGAGACAGGGGAAATTGAGGATTGTAGCCACAGGTCTTAAATCAAAGCCTGGGCCATCCATCTCCCAGAACCGACTGAAATAACAAGGTGGGTGGCACAGACTGCCTCTGCATGGACAAGTGAGAGATATTAAAAAGCCGAAATATTGAGCCCCCAGATCCCTTAACCAATTTCTAAATACCCCAGGGACCCGTCTGCTAAGGGGAGAAGAAGGAATGCCTGGTTTTGGATTTCCCAGGAGGGCCTGGGGCTCTATTCCAGGAAATCCCTCCGTCTTGGGGCTTCTGAAGGCCCTACTCCCTGCTTCTGTCCTCCCTAGAGCATAGGAGCTCTTGTTGCTTCCCTCAGTCATCCCCGTTAGAGTCAGGCTGCCAAACGTGGCCCAACAGAGTGGTTAGTGTGTGGAGCCAGACGGTTCGCTCAAATCCTGGCTCTACTGCTCATCAGCTCTGCAAACCTGGGCACGCTGCCTCATCTCTTTGGCTCTCAGTTTCCTCGTCTATAAAACGGAAATGATAGTACCTCCTTCATAAGGTTGTTTTAAGAGTTAAACAAAACAAACTCCACAAAACAAATAGCACAGTGCCTGGCACAGGGTAAGAACCTCAAACATTTGCCATTAATATCAATCTTCCTGTTATCTACACATAAGCTCCATCTGGCTGCTGTTTCCTCTCACAGGCTCTCCTGCTCTGTTGCCTTTTAAACCCTAGCCATCCCCCAAGCCTCACTTTAGCTGCCTCCTCCAGGAAGCCTTGCCTGAACGACTCTCCAAGGCTCCATCTTCCTCTGATCCTAAGACTATGTATTTTATACCCAATCACGTTTGTGCCAATTGTCCTTTGCCACTTCATTGTGTGGTATCAAAATTTCCTGAGAAAACAACCTCTGTTTCTGTTTTCTCCCTCCTCTCTTTTTCCTATAAACCTTGCCACAATGCAGTGCACACAGCAAATGCTCACGAAACACTCATCCTTGTCAACTGGGAGATCCCAGGAAACTGGAAACAGAATCCCTGTGTTCCCAAGACCAGGCCTTTTGTCTAGTTTTAGAGTTTAACGTTCTTCAAAAAAAAAAAAAAAATCCAAATTCCACTCTGTCTTTACATTACAACCACACCAATCTTTTCATGTCAGCCAGATGTACATTTCCCTCCTCTCCACTTGAAATACACCAGAGTTTGAAAAATGAGGCACTGGGATCTGAGAGTGTGAGATAGAGAAAGTGCTCTCTAAACCCTGACTATTCTTGCCAGGCTGAAGACTTGGGGAGGAATTAGCTCTGGGTGAAAGGGAAAGTTTTGATGGCTCAGCTCTGCGCTGTTAGAGGTCGGTTTTCTGTGGAGGAACAAACGGAATTTTGAAACACGAAGTCCTTGCTTCTGGAAGGTTAGGCATCTCAGAGCACTGCCACTCCTTGGAGGGCAGGTGGGGAAACATCTTGTGACCTTGAAGCCAGAATTGAGGCCTGGTACTACCACTCTGGTTGCGGGTACGTGGAGGGCTGGGTAGGGCTGGGGCCAGGCTGCTGCTACCACTGTAGGAAAATACATTTGGAGCACATTGGATCACACTGTGGCTTGATGGGGATCCTCTGCTGGGTGAATGGTGGTGGGGGAGGTTGATAATTACAAATTTGCAATTGGGACCAAGATAAATGACCACTTGGTCTGGTGGGACCCTGCAAGCAGCGGCCTTCATACCATCTGGTTCTGGGTGGAGAGAGAGAGACTTGATGGCCCGAGTTCCAAGTTCTCCAGAGGAGCACAGAAGCCACATTCCCCCCTGGGTGAGTGAGTGAATGTTCGTTCCTGGCTCCCTGAACACCAGTCAGACAGCAGTTACCAACACTGTGCAATTATTAAGTACTTATCATGTGCTTTACATGCATTTTTCCATCTGGTGTTTTAAAAACAGCAGCCCTGTAAGGTGAGGACCAGTATCTCCATCTTCCAAGTGAGGAAGCGAGCCTCCGTGGTAACCAGCCCGGCACAGTTGGAGGTGATGGCAGAGCTGGGATTTCCTGCGTCCTCTCCAGCCCAGGGGTCACTGATGACATGGTGTTCTCTACTTGTTTACCCTGCTCCTCCACTACACTCTGGGAGGCCAGGGGTCGGTTTGTTTTGTCACCAAGGAGTCCCTGGTGCCCATCCAGATGCTTAGTGGGAGATGCGCAGTCAATATTTATGCAAAAATGAAGGACTGAGGTGCTCAGCCCGCCGGCTCTGCTGCCAGGTCTCCCTACATAAGGACAGCAGTGGCACCAGATTTCCACCTAAGAGGGCAGTTTGATAGGAAGGGAGTGGGCAGGGTGGAGGACAGGCCTGGAAGATGGTCCGCCAGCAAATCCACTCTAACGCCCCCCTCAGCCACTCTTTGATCCTGCCCGAGGCACAACTGGATTCATTCCCACACCTGAAAAGTAAAGGGGGGAGGTGTGTGTGTTGGAATATGGGTATCCAAAGTGTTTGATTCCTGTTCTGGGTTGCGCTGGCGTCCCTTGGTTGCTCTGACTTGGGAAGGGATAGAGGACAGCTGGGCCTGGGGCCAGGCTGGGGCTCCAGCCGGACTTCTGGAGAGAGGCTCTCAGGCAGAAGGGCCTCGGTGAGCGCCCTCGGTGGCGGGTAGGGAGGGAGGGGACAGGAGAGGTGTCAGTGGGCGGCCGGCATCCTCCACATCCCGGGGTGTGGGTGTGGCCCCCCTCAGGGGGTGGGTGGGGGCTGGCACAGCAGTCGGCCAGCGGAGGGGGTGTCCGGAGCGCTGGCGGCTGGGGCGGCGCCGGGGGCGAAAGCGGGCAGGGAGGCTTGGGGAGGCGAGGGCGCGCGCGGGCGGGGTGAGGAGGAGCAGGGGGCGGGCGGCCGCGGAGGGGCGGGCGGCTGGGGGGTGGGGGCGGAGCCGGGACCGCAGCGCCGGCCGCTAGATCCGCGCTGTAGCCGCCGCCGCCGCCGCTCTGGGCTCAGGACTCCGGGCGGGCGGCCGGGCGGGCGCGCGGTGAGACTCCGGCGCCTGCGGCTGCTGCTCCGCTCCGGCCCCCGGGGCTGCGGCGCTCTGGGTCCCGGCCCCTGGCCCGCGCCCCTGCGCCCCTGCGCCCCCGGTCCTGTGCCCTGCCCCAGAGGGCGCTCTCCGCCGGCCGAGCCGACTCAGGCTCTCGTCCCCGGGCCATGAACAGGGGCCCGTGAGGGGCGCGCGGAGGCGGTGGAGGAGGCGGGAGGAGGGAGGCCGAGGAGGAAGGCGCGGGAGGCGGAGGATGCCGCCGCCACTGCCGCCGCCGCCGCCTGCCGGCCCGGGGCGAGCTTGACTCCAGAGCCGAGGATGGAGCCGGCGCTGGGCGCTGCAGCGGCTCCCGGTGCGCCCCCGACCAGGTATCGGCGGGGCCCGGCGGGCCCCGGGGCGGGCGGGAGCGGACCCGCGCCGCAGCGGCCGGGAGGGGCTCGGGAGCTCGGGGAGACGCCCCTCCGCTCGGGGTAGTCGCTACCGGCGATGCGGGGCCGGGGGGGGCCAGGGGCACGTTGGGCGCAGGACTGGGCTCTCCGGGCTGGCGGCGGGTGAGTGCCGGGATCGCCCCAGCGCACCCCGCCCCCACTCAGGGCGGACAGCAAACTTGAGACGCGCGCCGGCCCCGAGGCGCCAGGCTCCCTTCCACTGCGGAGCACTCGGGGGCTGCCCGGGGCTCCCCGTCCCGCAGCCTGCCTGGCTCCGGGCTGCTGAGGCGCCTCGAGACCCTGAGGTCCCCACCCCTGCACCAACTTTCCAAACCAGGACGGCACCCAGGGGCAGGGGGCTGTCCCCGGCTTCCTGCTTCCAGCCCCGTTCCCGCACTCGCCCCAACACTTTGCGATGAGCTGGCTCCCGGTGGGTGCCCGGGTCCCTAGATGGTGCAAAGCTCCCCACGGGAAGCCAGAACCAACCTCCCGCTCTTCTCTGGATAGGACGCAGGGACCAGCCCTTCCTAGGCTCTGGGAACCCAATGCCTGCTTTCACATTAACAGCCCAGAGTATACCAGGCCGGGAAGCTAGGGGTTAAATGGTAAGACCTGGGGGTCCTTCTAAGGTGTCATGTTGGTGGCCTGTTTTTGAAGCCACAGGGTGTCCCCTCCCCCCATCTGGGACCTGGCCTTTCCCAGGATTAGGTTCCTTACCTCTGGTGCGGGTTATCTCCACGGACTTAAAACACTGCTCCTAAGTGGGAGGCTCCTAAGAAGGGCTGCTTGGGAGTCCAAGTGCCAGAGGTTGGGGAAAACCATTTACACAGCGGTGGAGGCAGGAGATGGGGAGGTGGATGTCCAGTCAAGGACAAACATCTCTCTGAGATCTGGGAGGGGTAGGGGACAGAGGAGACCTAGGAATTGAGGGCAGGAGGTAGGCACCCTGGCTCCGAGGGAGCTGCTTTGGCAAGCCAAAGGAACCAGCAGGTGTAAGAGGCAAGCAGGTGGTGGCCAAGGTATCAGGTAGCTGTCTTCAGGGGTTCCCCTCGAGGTGGGGCCACTTGTCTCAGGCAGAGACCTTACCTGGGCAGACAGTTCCCAGGCTCCAGTCCCCAGCAGCTGAGGACATTGACAGGCATCACCATGACCCTGTTTCTTTTTCCAAGTGCTCTCACCGTCATGACTCACACATTGGATTCACCAGGGAGATATCAAGACTCCAACCTCTTCTCTTCTCCTCCCTCCTGGGTCTTCAGGGAACTACTGGGGAAAGGAGGGCGTGACTTTTGGGGTCTTAACCCCCTGCAGGAGGCCAGGAACCCATCATTGCAAACTTTAATTTCCCTGCTTTTGACCCCAATCAGGGCAGGTGTGTGGCTCTTGGCCAGGCCAGAGTGGGGGACAAATGATCTCCCCAACACTGAAGGGTTGGCTTTGAAATCATGGCCACACGCCCCTCCTGGCACATAGGCTAACACCTGGCCTCATTGCAAAGCAGAAACACATGTCCCCCCTAAAATCCAAATTGCCTTCCTTGCTGAATGTTGCAATGCTTTTGGCCAGAGTTTTCCTCCTTGGCATTTGGAATCAAGCTCCTCTTGCAGACAGCTTCTATTCTCCCTGGCCCTTCAGCCCACTCTGCCATATGAGGCCCCCTTACCTCCCTGACCTCACCCTCAGGGCCCTATATCCATGGGAAGGCTGGTGCTGATGGTGCTGGTGGAGGGGTGTGTGTGTGCTGGCCGTGCACGCATGGAGGAGGTGTACATCTGTGCACCACTGAGTCTGCAGGGGGCCCAGACGCCAGGCTCTCACTGGGGAACTAGGCTTGTGACACTCCCCCTCCCCCATTCTCCCTGCCCACATCCCTGTCTCCCTCCCTTACCCACTGTGGGTCTCTCTCTACTTTTCCAACTCACTCTGCATTGGTGTGTTGGGAGGGAGCATTTGATATTCATAATCTGGTTCAGAGAAGGTCCCGAAGCCCTGAGTCACTGTATGGTTTCTATGGAAACAGACTTGTTCAGAGGACTTGGTGTAGTGGCGGTGGGGAGAGGGAAACATATAGTAAAAATCGGGCTCCACAAGTGTGGCAGGAGTTGGACCAACTCCCTTCAAGGGGGGCAGGAAGAGGCTGGGCAAGGCTCTGGGGGCCCTATAGGAGGAGCTGCCTTGCCCCCACCCACTGGGTTCCCCCATCAGAAGCTGCTCAGCTATCTCTGTGGCTCTTAGCAGGCTGTTGCTTCTCCCATGGGCCTTCTGGCTACGTGCCAAGGCTCCAGAGTGCTACTATATGCCTCAGTTTCCCCCTGTGAAATGGGGAGAAGAGCACCTACCTCACAGGGCTATTGTGAAGGTCGAATGCATTCATATGAGGAACTCTGAACAGAGCCATAAGTGTTCTTTAAGTGTCATTATTAATTCAGGGGGGTTGGAAAGAATGCCCCCAGTGTGTTCACCTGGATCCATCCTCTTTGTCCTGGTAGGTGGCCTTGACATCTGGCAGGGCTGGCCTCCTGCTTTGGAAGAGCCACCTCCAGCAGCCCTGGTACACCCCCAGCTGGGCACCAGCTATCCATTTCTTCTTCCCACGGAGCATTTATTTAGGTTGTTGGGGACCTGGGACCATGCTAGGGAACCCTGGCTGCTGTTCAGACTCCACCTGTCGAGGGGCCTTGTGGGAACAATTCCAAGTCCAGAAGGATGGGCAGCTTCCTGCCTCAACCCCCTTGGGATTAGGCTAGGAGAGGTGCAGGCTCTGAGGACAGACAGAAGGGATTGAGATGGGGCGACTTTCCCTGATCCTGGAGAGGCTTGTTCACCTGGCTGGAGAGGCTTCTCCCTCCTGATGATCTGCCAAGGTGGGACCACGAACTCCCCGGAAAGATAACAGACCCTGCCCCCCCTTTCTTCCCCTAAGTCAAACCTCTGTCGTTCAAGTGTTCCCGGCATACCCTACAGGGTCTAGACTGGCTCAGGGCTCCAGCCCGTTCCCACCAGCCCCCTGGGAGAGGGGCCTGCCCACTGCTGTTTATCCCAGCAGCACCTGCCTCAGGCAGCGGCTCAGGGACATTCTGGGCGACAGTGATACCTCAGCCAGAGTCTCCCTCACTAGCCCTTGTCTCCATTGCTGCCCTCTCCTCCCTGGCCTGCAGACATCCCTTCCTCTTAGTGTCACCGTTGTCTCCAAGGTGGAATTGGGCTCCAAGCTCCCATCCCTACCAGCTCTCGGAGCTACAAAGTATCCTCGATATCTGCCAGCCCTTCTCTTTTGTAGGTGGGAAAACTGAGATTCTTGGGGTTGCCTGTTTGGCCAGAACCCAAGCTCGCTGTGGCTGCTCCAAGCTTCACACCAGCTCTGGGGATGCCCTTCCCTCTTCCCTGGTTCTTCAGGTAGCCCCAGATGCCGGCCAGCACCTCCCCACCCCCCATTCCCCAGGCTCGGTTTCCTGCCAAGGCTCTTCCCCCCCGGGTCTCTGTGGACCACTTTGCTGTCCTCATTGGTGTTCATAACACCTTCCAATGTAATATCCTCTGCAAATTTCATTAACGGACTGTTTACTCCCTTCTCTCAGGATCATTAATGAAGATGTTAGATAAGATCTGACCCAGTGCCAGCCCTGCCCCCACTCTCAAACTCGGTCCCTCAACCCTTTACCTCTTGGGCTCGCCTCCTCCACCTGGGACCCTGGGGACCGGCCCCCCTCCTGCTTTTGCCACATGACAAGTGCTTAGGGCCAACTCTTTTTGAATTAATTTTGTAAGATTACTCGAGGCGATGTATCAAATGCTTTGCTAAAAATCAAGATATATTACCCTGCCTGCATTTCCTTCATCTACCAGTCTTGTAATTCTATCAAGAAAGCTATCAAGTTTGTCAGGCATGATTTGTTCTTTATAAATCCCCATGGTGCCGCACGGGGCAGAGTTCCCGCGTTTTCTAAATGTTTAGAGATTCCCTCGTTGTGTTTGCTCCTTGATGAGAGCTGGAAGGCTGTGGGCCCGGAAGTGTGGGCATACTCTCACTCATCTCCTAGGGCACGGGGAACAGGGCACAGCCCTTCTCTATTCGGGATCTCTGCGGTGGGTAGCAAGTGGTTTATCGCCCACTGAGCCCCTTCAGTGCTCTGAGGGTCCCTAGCCAAGTCCCTTCAGTGGGGGGTGGATACAGGAAGGGTCCCCTGGCACTCTCCCTCATGGACTTTGTAGACGGATGAAGACAATAGATAAGTAGGATGTGAACATTCAAAGGTATTCTTGAGTGATTGCCGTGTACCAGGCAGTTTGCTAAGAGCATTATGTGTGAGGAGATGTCATTCAAGCCTTTTACCTGGCCTGGGAAGAGTTCCGCTCCCTGGCAAGCGGTGGCTCAGAGAGGGCCAGGCTGCCCAGGATCCAAGGTGTTTCACTCTCTGCTAAGAGTTGCTCCTAACCATTTAAGACGTATGGACAGGATCAGGGGAGCTATTTGGGGTGGTTCAGAGCAAAAGTGTTAGGAGGTCGGAGGGGGAAGGAAGGGAAACCTGGAGGGAGAACCTAGGGAATGTGAACACCTCGCTGCACATGCACCTCGGGGTACACAATACCCTATAGTCTGAATGCAGAGCCCTACTTGGCCACTTTCCAGCTGTGGGAGCAAATCACTTAACCTCCTTGAGCCTCACTTCCTCACCTGTGAAGTGTATGCTCAGTGAGTAGCTGCCATTTTGTTTTCTTATGGCGGTCCCTGTTGATGTGGGGGCAGCGATACTCATTGATGGTCATGTTACCAATGGGTGGCTCTCCTTAATGCTGCTTGTTCAGGAGTGAGAGGAAAGAGAGGTTGAGCCATGCTGGCATCCTTATCACCAGCTGTGGCCTGGTGGTAAGTTTTGGCCTTGGGGAGCAGGGGGCCTTCTCTGGGCCTTGAGCCTAAACCATGTGCTTCATTCCAGACCATTTCAGGCCAGGTGGTAATAAAGACATCTTTTGGTGTCCTCTTAGCTGCATAGGATCTCAGCGTTCCTGTCTCCTTGGCCATGAAACCACCCACTCTTCCCTCTGTCTAGCCAGACCTGGAGCCCTGGATTGGGCAGCAGGGTGTGTTTTGGCTACTGCGTTATCAGGTGTGACACTGCGCCAGGTGTGTCTACACCCCTTATCTCTTCTAATCTTCGTGATAATCTTCCTTTTTGTCATTCAGCTGGGCAGGGAGAACCCCTGGGAAGTGGTGAGATGGCACAGACTCATTTGGTATACCAGGGAATCAGGCAGGAAAGGCCATAGGCAGCTTCCCATCCTTCCAGCTGACACTGCAGGGACCTGATCCTTAAATAGGTGTTTGTCGGATGAGCCCATGTCTGGGTCAGGGTGAATGCCAAGGGCAAGGGACCCTGGTGCCCACCTTGGCCCTGGTACTCTCTGCCCCTCACCTCTGGTCTCCAAGTGCTGCTTGGTGCTCTTGTTCTTGGGTATGGCCTGTGGGTAGGGCCAGGGCTTAGAGGTCCTCAGAGCTGAGTTTGTATCCTGGCCTGACCGTGGGCGAGCTGCACAAGCTTGGACAAGCTCCCTCACTTACGTGGGCCTCGCTGCTCCTCATCTCTGACAGATGGCAGTGGTGCCTGCAGTAAGCACCCCCTTGATGGGAACCAGAACCCTGATCTTCTCTGGGCATCTGCTTCTGCAGCCCCCTCCATTCTGTTAGAGCCCCAAGGCTCAGGCCAGCCTCCCCCGTGTCCAGCCCTCTCCCATACCCAGGGGCCAGCTAGGCCTTATGCAGGTGGCTTTGAGACAGGAGACTTGGGGATCCAGGGAAAGATGGATGCCCTCCCTGCTCCTTCAGCAGCAGCTGCCTGTGCTTGAGCTCCTGTTGGTGGCTTCCCATCCTTGAATCTGGGAGGATGGGCCCAAGCCTCGGTGTCCAGGGGGTAGGGCCTCCGTACTATTGTGGCTCTGACTGTGCTGCTGGGGAGGGGAGGGAGGACAGGAAACCAAGGACTTCCGCCCAGTGTCAGGGCAGAAAGGTCCCGCCTTCCACAGGCCAGGCTGTGGTAGGACTGGCCTGAAGGAACGGGCCCTTCTGACTCATCCCTCTCCCAAGAGGTGCTGGTCACATGGGACTCGGTGCCAGGAGCTCATTCACCTCCCCACTGTGGGGGAACACTTTCCTCAGATCGGGCTGCTGGGCCCAGGGCAGGACCATTAGGTGGTCTCTGTAGCCTGAACAGCAAGGGTCTCTAAGCACACAGGCTGTAGGAGCTTCAATGGAGGAAACTGTGGCATCTGTTTTAACTTCTTTAAGCATTTCCAGGCCACGATTGCCTGTTTGTAGGTTAGGGTATCCTTAAAAATCACTCTCAGGGCTCCTGCTTCATGGCTACTGACCAGCACTGTGCTAAGTTGTTGGCATTCGTCGGCTTTCTGTCTCCCAACCTAAATATTTGAAAGATTCTGTGATCGTCTTTCCCATTTCATAGATAAGAACAACTGAGGCCTGTAGGGGTTAAGTCCTCGGCTCAAGGTCTGATAGCTATAAAGCAACAGCAGCGGGAGTTAAATCCAGGCCTGCTGGCCCTACAGTGAGGGTGACTTCTCAAGGAGGCTTGAGACACCCATGGGTGTCCCCAGTGTCATCACGCGTGGACACTGGAGTGACCTGCTCTGAGGACTCCAGAGCTCCTAAGAGGCAGCTGAGGAGCTCTGCTGCTGATGAAAATTTGGTGGACCAGTCACTCTTTGCCTGTTTCTCTTGGGAATCGGAACTGTGAGAACTCGCCCCCACTGGAGGTGCTGAAGGGACGTAGTGATTCAGCCCATGGCGTCTGTGGACAGGCCCCAGCCCAGGCACTTGAGAGGTTGTACACAAGCACCACGTTAGTGTTGGTGCAGATGCGTAGGCCTCTCAGTGTTTCAAGTTGCTGGGGCAGGACCCCAAAGAAAAGCACTGGTGCTTCCAATGTCCCCTGGGCTGAGCACAGAGGCTAAGTCTGGACACCATCCCATCACCTCCCTGGAAGGTATTTGGCTGAATTATGTGCTAGCACACTGCTCACCTTGAAGGATGTTCTAGAACACGGACCCAGCAAACTCGTCCTTGGGCTTTGTAGGTATGAAGTCTTGAGGACGTCGGTACACGCTCAGGGCTCTCTGGGAGACCCCTCAGGCGAGACCCCTCAGGGGAAATCTGGTGCTGAGTTCAGGATCAGGAATAGCTGGGCATCTTTCGAGCAGATGCTTCAATCTTCACCTCGTGGGTACTATGAAACATGCAAATGAAATATTTCCCTTTTCCCATTGGCCGCCAGGCAGCTCTGACCCGTATGGGTAGCTCAGAAGTGGTGTGGCTCTCATACACGGACCTGGCTTCTACTTCTTTTAGCCTTTTTATCTTTGTTTGCCACTTGCCTCATTTTATCACCTCATTTTCCTTAGGAAGAAGAGACCTTGCTGTTTTATGTGTGTTAACTTTAACTAAACAAACATCTATGGTGGATTAGCGCTGGCTACTACAGCCGTAGGGATTAAGCATTTCCTCTCTGTGTCTCCATCCCAGAGGCTTGTTCACCAACTCCTCCCTCCCTGTCCATTTCCCCTGCCCCTCGTTCTAGTTCCTGGGACCCCAGAGCATTAGGGCCCCTCCAAACCGACTCCTAAGTCTGGTTAGAAATCTGATGTTCAGATATTCTTTCCTTTGCTCTCCCTATCACCCCAGAGCTGCACACACTGCAGGAGAAAAACGGGGAGGGCAGTAATTTTCCCAACTCAGGCCTGCGCTGCTCCCCACAGCCCAGGTCCCCTTTGAGGTTTTGCTCTCTTTCAGCTCCTGCCCTGTCTCAGCAGCCCCAGCTGATTGCTGTCCTTAGTGGCCCACTTGAGCAGACACAGCCCCATGCTAGCAGAAAGGTAGTGACTTTGACCCTGGTGCCTTGAACATGGGAGAGAGGAGAGCTGGCTGGCATTGCCCTGGGGACACAATCGTTGGCTCAGTGAGCTGCCAGTGATTTTCAGGCTCCACCCTTTCATTCGTCCTCCAGTTCTTGCATGGGTGGCTTCACTCTGTCCCCCAAAGATAATAAACTCAAAGTGAATGAAAAAGCTCGATGGAAACGGTACCTTCCTCCCACCCCAGTCTCCTAGCTCCCCCCTCCAGTGTATCTACTGGTTCAGTGCAAGTTCTTTCAGTGGTTGTTTACGCATATATAAAAATACCTACATCTATATACACATGTCACCCATTAAAAAATGAGAAATGTTGGTATACTATTGCACACGTTTTCTGGCGCTAGCATTTTTACTTAATGTATCTTGGGTCATGACCCAAGTATATACTAATACTCCACATTAGTATATACACATCTGTGGAGCCTTCTGTGATAGAATCAGTTGAAAAGACAATCTTAGGGTTGGGAGAGTGCACCCAATGGAGAAGTTAGGTCTCTGGGGAAGAGAGGGGGTACCCATGGGCAGGCTTTAGGAGGGCTAGAAGCCTTCTAATTGTGTGTATAAAATTCTGGGCACAAATGGATCTTTCTGGGAAGAGGGATTATATCTCTCTAAGGGGTCAGTGGCTCAGAAAAAGCAAAGCTCTGGGTTGCATGGGATTTCATGGGGAGGGGGGAGGATGAGGTGGAGGACAGGGCGGGGCTAACTTGTTAGAGGGCAGAGCCCCTTGGTTCTTGGGCCCCACTGGGGCAGCCGTGGATCAGGCTGAGGTGGGAGACAGAGATACCCTATCCTGGTATCTTCTTGGAAGATGACTGGGGTCTTCCAACTCCCCAAAAAGGGTCCCCTTGCCTGCAGCAAGTGTGGCCCTGTCTTGAGAATGGATTATGGGACCTTCCTGGGATCAGAGAAGCCCCGTGGTCAGACCTGAGAGGTCCTTAGAGTTGCTGGATCTATGGAAAAACCAAGGCACAGAGAGACCAGGGGGTGAGTCCAAGGTCACCGGGCCAGGGAAGGGCAGGGCCTGCGGGCTACTCCTGCCTTTGACATTCAGTTTAGTGTTCCTTCCCCCGCCAGGGTGGAATGAGACCAGGGAGAAGCGGCCCATGGGATGAGGTGAGGCTGCCTGTTGCTGCTTGCTTCTTGCTGTGTGGGTGAGGAAGAGGAGGTGCACGAGGCAGAGGCCGCAGCCTGGGTGGGTGTGTCATCATCACACCTCACTGCATCCTGCAACATCACCTCCCGCTGGCTTCATCCTCACTTTAAGCTGCAGCCAACCAGCCAGGAATTCTGAACACAGTAGAGACGCAGGGCTAAGCGGCTGCACTACAGGATTCGGCCACTAGAGGGCAGAAGGCAAGCCACTGCAGAGGCTCAGCAGGAGAAAGTTCCGGGGCTGGGAGAGAGCCAGGGAAGAAGGGGCAGTGGGCGGAGGCCTGCCTGGCAGAGGTCTGGGCACAGTAGTCAGGGAGAGTGTGTGCCTCACTGCCAGAGTCAGTGATGATTTGTTCTGAGGCGTTTCTCCTAAACAAAAAGCAAACAAGACATTTAATGATGATCACAGTAACTTACATTTATTAGGTGCTTTATGCCAGGCACTGTACTAACTAATTAGTCCTCATAACAGTCTTGTTAAAATTATCCCCAGTTTGCAGGTGAGAAAACAGAAGCCCAGAGAGATTAAGAAATCTGGCCATCAATGGGGCCGGTACCAGAGCCCATGTCCCAAGCATCATGCTGTGCCATATTCTATGCCTGACATTGACTAAATGCTTTAACTCTTTTAATTCTTACAACCACTACTATGGTTATACCCACTTTACAGGTGGGGAAACTGAGGCTCAGAGCCATAGAATCACACAGGTCCACACAGCTGCAAAGCGACATCTAAGTGGGTGTGTTCCATGGCTTGAGCTCTTAGCTCTAAATTGTATTTCTCCAATGTACAGCTGTTTTCCACTCCCTACTGTGCCCTAAATCTGTGCCCTAATGTGAAGGTGGATGACACTGAAATCTGAGCTTTCTGTTGGGAGTGGGAGTTCACCAACTCCCTTGCCTTCCAAGAGAAGTCACAGATTCTAAGATTTGCCTGGATTTCAATTAACCAGAGGTGGAGGGAGGCCATGCCAGAAGCTGCCAGAAGCTTAGGGTGGGCTCAGAGTCTGGCTTGGAGGATGAGGGCATAGAGGAGTTCCTTACAGTGGCCAAAGCTCCTCTGGGAACAATGGGACCTGGCCCCGGGGCCTCCGGTTTTCAGGGCACATGCCTCTAGCATACCAAGGAAGCTTGGCCAGCCCTGGCCCCTGCTCTGCCAGGCTGGTAGGAGAGTGGGGACATTTCTAGGAGGGCCTGCCTTCCTCCATCTTCCTGTTCCCATGCCCTGGCTTTGCCCTCCCAGGGAGCAGGGGGTGGCCTGCAATGGGGCTTTTGAACACATTGCCCTCCTTGGTATCCAAGCTGTGCCTTGTGAATCTGGAATCCCACTTTCTTTGGGGTTTATAACATCAAGATGCCTCAGTTACTTCTGATTCATTAGCAAGGGCGGCAGCTTCCAATACTGCCCTAAGTTTCTCTGAGTGGGGGTGAGGAGGGGTAGTGGAGGGAAGAAACTGAAATGGTGCCCTCCCCTCAGGATGTGCCTCTTTAAAGAAAACCCCGGGTGAATTCTGCTTTTGGAACTGAAATCCTACAGTTAAATGAAATCTCTGTAAGGGTTCTGTTTCCTCTCTTGGTGGGGACCAAAAGGAGTGGAATGTGAATGGAATAGGGATGAGGAAGGAGGATTTGAGCATGGACTCCAGAACACAGTGCCTGGGCTGGAATCCTGGCTCTGCTCCTCACTAGGGGTGTGAGCTTGGGAAAGTTATCTAACCTTGCAGAGCCTCAGCTTCCTTATCTGTAGAGTGGGCTTATAACAGCATCAGTCTCACAGGATTGGCATGAGGGCAAGATGAGCTAATGCCTGTGAAGGGAGCATATGCCCAGGACAAACATCGTGAATGCCCAGTAAGTGCAATCCTTCCTTTGTGTTTTTTTACCCATATTGTCTAGAACAGTGTCTGGCTTGTGCTGGGTATCTGACAGACGTTTGTGAATAAATACAAAGAACGTACAAACAAATGCAATGGCACCACAGCTAAAGAATTGGCCCCTAAATGATGTAAAAATTTTTCCTAGCACTACATGTTGTTTAAAGGTATTCACATTTGTCTTAGGGCACTTACGCAGGGTGGGCCTGCACTTCGCAGAGGAGTCAGATTTAATGCAGAGGGGCCATTCTCTGTGGGTACCTCATCCAACCCAGCATCCTCTGCTGCCATGGGGTGAGGTAGGGGTTGGATAGGGTATGATCAGGGTTGTGTCTTTTCTCTCTTCACATTGGAGGTTCCCAAGCATCTAGACTGTGCCCTTCCCCTATTTACTGGCACCTGGTGACATGGGACTGCTTCCTATAGGTACTAAGTGGTATTTCATACTTAGAACAGGACTCCTAGGCCCCAGAGCCTCAGCTGGCCCACTGACTTCTCAGTCCAGCCTTTGTGCCTCTCCCCAAGGCTAGCAGACTGCTCCAGCTCTGTTTCTTCCCTCCTAAGCAGACACTGTAGGGGCAGAGCACTGGCCTAAGAGTCTGACCCAATGGATTTGAATCTCTGCTGCTTCTTATTTGCTTATGCATGTATGCTTAGTTTTTGAGCCTCAATTTCTCCATCTGAACAATGGGAGTGAGGACCCTGACCTCCCACCGGGGGTTGTAAGGAACAACATGGTGTCGAGAGTGGGGTGAGCTGAGCCAGGTAGTGATGCACATTTGGGAAATGAGGACCCACTTACTCCACCCCCAAAAGAAGTCATGCCAAATAAGGGACATGGGAAGAATATTCAAAAAGCACATGAGTTTGCCCCCTCAGCCATGAGCCCATAGAGCAACAAGACCAGAGAGCAAAGGGAAGGAACATGCTCTCAGCCTTGGAAATCATCTGTCTGCCCCCTTCTAATGCCCGGTCTCTCTCGCGTCCAATCACAAATGGGCTGGGGACAGTAATCGAATGCATGTTTGAAGACCAAGTGCAATCAGGCTGGAGGAACAGAAAGTCACATATTAAAGGGAAGGAGCGTGGGTTCTGGGGAACTGGCTAGATGTGGGTTACACCAGGCATGTAAGCTCAGGGAGGTTACTTCTGTGCTTCAACTTTCTCACCTGTGAAATGGAGCGTATACTGGTTTCCACATAAAGTTCTTGCGAGGAATAAACAAGCTCACACAGGTAAAGGATGTAGCACTTAGGAAGTACTCTGGAAATAGTTCTTTAGCTAATCAAAATAATGCTATGATCTTGTTTTAACTTAGAATCCGCAGGGAGCATGAAGGTCGGGAATGCTCCCTGGTCCACTTTTGCTTTGAGTTTCAGGTAGCCAGTCTCCTTTCTCCAGTGTGCTTGGAAGACGAACCTCCCTCCCTGGATGTCCCTTCCTTGTGGGTTTCAGCATTTGGGCTGTCGCGACTGAGCTGCCATTTCCACCTGGAGGTGTGGGGTGAGGCCCACGGCCCTTGTTGACGTCCACTAAACCCTTCCTGAACAAGCTGAATTTTGAAAGGTCAGCCTGTTGTGTTGATTTCAAATGCAGAACAAATTGGGGCTGTGCTCCGGCCCAATTTTCTGGGATAAGTTTGACTCTGATGCTTTGCTCCATTGTTGGCGGCTGAGTACTGGGGCTGGTTGGGTCAGTTGGTCACTAGAGCTGAACAGAGATAGCTAGGCCTGGGGGTATTTGTGGCCAGTGGATTTCTTTGCAGTATCCTTGGGTGGTGGGTGGGGGTTGCCTCACTGGGCTGTTCCCCTGTGTGTGGCACTGAGTCTTGGGCAGCTGGGGGTACAGACTTGCCAGCTCCCTCTGCCCACTGGGTCTGGTGGGAGCAGAGGGATTGTGGCTTGTTAGGAGGGTATGGGTTGGGGGAGGTGGGTGGAGGGGGTGGGATGTAACCCAAGACTCAGGGCTGGATCCAGAGCATCAGAGATGGCACTAGGTTATGTGGGTAGATCTGGGAGAGCAGGCAGAGCCCTCATCACTCAGCCCTGGAGGAAGGCAGTGGGGCACAGAATACAGGAAAGAAATGGTAGGAGTCCAACCTCATCCTCAGAAGCCCTCCTCTCCCTGTCTCTCTGTAGTCTGCTGGCCTCAGGGCTGCCTACTGCACAGGCTGGGACTGCCAGCTAGGCCAGGAGACCTGGCAGCTGTGGACTCCCTCCTCGGAGCAGCCCCTCTTTGGTGAGTGGTGGCGCCCTCCCTGCGTTTGCTCTTGGAGCAGTCCCAGCCCTTCCCCGGGGCCTGGTAGCTGAAGTAGCCTCACTTGGGGGACTTCCAGGAGCTCAGGTTGGCTCCTTGCCCTGAACCCTGGGCATAACCTTCAACGTTTCCTGCTCTCCGGGGGCCCTCCCTCTCCCCCCCAGCTTTCCTTGAGATGCCCCTTTCCCCCCACCCCTCTCTCTCCTCTCTGTCCTTCCTGGTTCTCTGGGGCCATTTCTGGGTTACAGGTGGGTCCCCGAGCTCACCCTGTGGACAGAAGGGGCTGAAGGCCTAAGGGTGGAGACCCTCGAGGACTGGCTGGGGTGGGGGACCTGGAAGGCCAGTTTGCTCGGCTGTCAGTGGGGGCCATCTGCTCCATGGCCTGGACTCCTTCCCTCTGTGGCCGGGAGCAAGTTCTGGAGGACGCTGGGGCTTGGGACGGCATGCTTCTCAGCAGACCCTGGACTTGTCTCTGCTCTGGGCCATTTGCCTCTTTAGAGACCCCTGGGGCCCCAGGAGTCCTCATCTGGAGTGAGTTGGTCACCTGCATCTATAAGTTGGGGGGGGGTGGTGCTTGACACAGTTGTCCACCTTTTCTGGCCCAACAGGCCTGGGGTGGTGGATGCTGGCGGCCCACTGACTCACAGTATGTCAGGGTCCTTGCTGCATGCAGGCTTAGGTAGCAAGGAAGCACCTGCCATGGACCCTTCTTCCTCCTGGGGGTGAATAGTGGATGGAGGAAAGATGACCACGTGGGGAACTGGTCAGCTCGCAGGGGTGAAAGAAGATGCAGGTGGGCCCAGGAGATGCCGGCAGGCGACAGGCAGTGACAGGGGAATGGCTAATGGCAGGAACTGGTCATTCCCTGTGTGTGCGAGTTGGGGAAGTGAATTCGTTGCCCATTAGGGCCCCACTAAGGAACTGAGAGTTCCGCTGGGCGGCCCCTGCAGCGTTCTGTACGTTTGTACGTTAAACCCTGCGGAACGGGGTACAGGGAATCAGTTTGTTCCGTCCCCAGTAACTCCTGCGACCCTCCAGAGAATGGTGAAGTCTACTGTAGAAGCTGCTCAGGCCTTAGGTGCATGACTGAGTCCTGGGCCCCCTGTAGACCCACTCTTGGTCCCTGGGAGGCACACAAGCCTGCCCAGCTGCCCCCTGACCGCTGCCCGCCTTTGCCTGCAGACCTTGCAAGGTGGAGAAACAGCCCCATGAAGGTGCCCAGCCATGCAATGTTCCTGGAAGGCCGTCCTCCTCCTTGCCCTGGCCTCCATCGCCATCCAGTACACGGCCATCCGCACCTTCACCGCCAAGTCCTTCCACACGTGTCCGGGGCTGGCCGAGGCGGGGCTGGCCGAGCGGCTGTGCGACGAGGGCCCCACCTTCGCCTATAACCTCTCCCGCAAGACCCACGTCCTCATCCTGGCCACCACACGCAGTGGCTCCTCCTTCGTGGGCCAGCTCTTCAACCAGCACCTGGATGTCTTCTACCTGTTCGAGCCCCTCTATCACGTCCAGAACACGCTCATCCCCCGCTTCACCCAGGGCAAGAGCCCGGCCGACCGGCGGGTCATGCTGGGCGCCAGCCGAGACCTCCTGAGGAGCCTGTACGACTGCGACCTGTACTTCCTGGAGAACTACATCAAGCCGCCGCCCGTCAACCACACGACCGACAGGGTCTTCCGGCGCGGGGCCAGCAGGGTGCTGTGCTCTCGGCCCGTGTGCGACCCTCGGGGCCCCGGCGACCCGGTGCTGGAGGAGGGCGACTGCGTGCGCAGGTGCGGCCTGCTCAATTTGACCTTGGCGGCCGAGGCGTGTCGCGAGCGCAGCCACGTGGCCATCAAGACGGTGCGGGTGCCCGAGGTGAACGACCTGAGGGCCCTGGTGGAGGACCCGCGGTTAAACCTCAAGGTCATCCAGCTGGTCCGAGACCCGCGCGGCATTCTGGCGTCCCGCAGCGAGACCTTCCGCGACACGTACCGGCTCTGGCGCCTCTGGTACGGCACCGGGAGGAAGCCCTACAACCTGGACGTGACCCAGCTGACCACGGTGTGCGAGGACTTCTCCAACTCCGTGTCCACCGGTCTCACCAGGCCGCCGTGGCTCAAAGGCAAGTACATGCTGGTGCGCTACGAGGACCTGGCCAGGAACCCCATGAAGAAGACGGAGGAGATCTACGGGTTCCTGGGCATCCCCCTGGACAGCCACGTGGCCCGCTGGATCCAGAACAACACGCAGGGCGACCCCGCCTTAGGCAAGCACAAGTACGGCACCGTGCGCAACTCGGCGGCCACGGCCGAGAAGTGGCGCTTCCGCCTGTCCTATGACATGGTGGCCTTCGCCCAGAACGCCTGTCAGCGGGTGCTGGCGCAGCTGGGCTACAGGATGGCCGCCTCCGAGGAGGAGCTCAAGAACCCCTCCATCAGTCTGGTGGAGGAGCGGGACTTCCGCCCTTTCTCGTGACGGGGGCTCCGTGGGTGGGGGTGAGGGGCACATGGTGTCGGTTTTGATAAAATGGACCGTTTTTTAACTGTTGCCTTACTTCCTCCTCCGTCTCCCTCCCTGTCTTTGTGTCCTTCTTGCCCCTTGCCCACCCCCCACTTCCTTCTGCCTCTTTTATCTCTGAAATTTGCACTATGTCTTGGACAGGAATCACTGGGGCAGAGGGGGAGGGAAGTGGGGTACAGTCCCCTCTCTACCCCATTCAGACACATGGACATTGGGTCTCTGCGTGGATGGTGACAATGTTTACAAGCACCACACTCACACCTTCACGTCCGTGCACACACACACACACACACACATACACAGGCACCCACAGGAGAGACACCTCAAACCACACGACTTCTGAAGCTTTTCGAATGGATGAGTGGTCAGGGTATAGTAGTTTTTGTACTGTCTTACGTCTACAAGGTAAGACGTTCAAAAGGAAAAGGCCACCTCTCTCTAATTTATGAGTGGTGTCTATCCCTCCTCATCCTGCATCCTGCCCCCAATGCCCACTGCCCCCGTTGGAGTAGAAAAACTGCTCCCTCCTGCCTGCCCTTGCCTGTCGGTGAGCAGGTTTTTACTGTGAGGTGAATATGGACCTTGTTTATTTTTTCCAGACTGTGGCGATGCTGTCTGTCTGTCTGTCTGAGTTTTGTGGCTGCCCCTGGACCAGTGATGGCTGATAAATCTTACGGATTTCTGATTGATCTTGGGGTCTATCTGTGATATTTCTTTGTGCCAAAAAGAAAAAGAGTGGATCAGTTTGCTAAATGAACAATTGACATGCTTTATCTGTGTTTTCTGTAAATAAAAGAGTGCAATACTATCTGGGTGTGATTGTGGGACATTCTGAATGGGTGAGGGCAGGCCTCAGTGGGGTCTAGGTGTTTCTGGCTTTGGGGAGGAGAGGAGGAGGTGGTGGTGGTGGGGAGTCAATGACTACTCTCTGGCTTTCAGAACTCATGTCATCCTCATCACCCTCCACACTGAGTTCAGGGTTTCGTTTCCATCCAGTTGAGACCAGGCAGGTGATGTTCAAAATATTTATAGCCAGGGGTGATATTCAAAATGGAACAAGTGGTATGGTTCGCTGCATCCATCTCCAGAGGTCAGGAAGAAGTCCCGCGACACATTCCTATGCCAGGTGTTACCCCTTTCATTGTTGGGTCGAGGGCAAGGATAGCTGGGGAGGGGGAACATTCGAGGGATGGGTTGGCTCAGGGCAGTGGCTGCTTATCTGCTGGCCTGGAGGTAGTTCAGTATTTTAACAACGAACGTAGATGTTCTGGTGTCTACGTTGGTGCCGTGTCAGACATGCTTATTTCCTTTCCCATTCTTGGCAATCTAGCAACTTCCTTCAAGCAACTTCCCTAGCTCTTTTCTTATTTCAAGAAAACAGCTGGCCTCTGTGGTAGAGGTCACAGCTCTGTTGTCCTGGGACAGGGAGAGTGCCCGGGATTAGGCAGCCCCAGTAGTCCTGGGCTTTCTGAGACTTGGTCCTGGGCTATATTCTATGAGTCGGGAGGATACAAATTCAGCCATTATAGCAAATACCTTAGAAAATAGTAGCTTAATCAAGACAGGCTATTTTGTTTCATTCTCACTTAGCCGTGCACGCAGGCGTAAGCTGGTCAGGGCTGCTGTGGTGGCTCCCACGTTATGTGCCCAGCTATCCGGGGCCCTTGCTCTTTCCATGTTGTTGCTGCTCCCTTGTTCTAAAGTGTTGCCCTTGGCTATGCGGTCCAAGATAGCTCACCGGGCAGTGGTAAGGAGAAAAGGAGGGAGAAGGGAAGGCATACCGCTGTCATTTGTGAGCAAAATCCCAAAGTTATAGACATTACTTGCACTCATGTCTCACAGGCTAGGACCTGGTCATGTGGTCACATTTAGCTGCAAAAGAAGCTGAGAAATGTAGTCTTTTATCTGAGGGGTCATGACTATTAAAGTGGCCAATGAGTTAAAGGTTTATCTCTCTGGGCTTCAGGTTTCTTTTCTGCAAAAGGGAGACAGTATGTTTTAAACCCTCCTCTTTCAAGACCAGGAAGCTTTTGGTGCCCCCTTCTCGGCCCCTGGTTCACAGGCACTGCTGCTCCAGCTCGTGGTGAGTGAGCCAACCTGTAAGTTGGCTTCCTGGTATCAGTGCCCAGGTGACCAGTGCCTCCCTCAGGGCCCCGGTCAGCTGTTCTAGCACTTAGGGAAGACCTGCTCCAATGGAGGCCACAGCTGGTTGGTTCTTTCTCTGTTACAGTAAATGATGTGACACTCGTCTCCTAAGGAGCTCCTTCTCTTCACTCACCACTGCCCTGCCTTGGATTGTTCCAGAGCCGGGGGGGCTTCTCTCCTCTGAGTGGATGGCTTTATGTTGAAACTGGGAGACCTTGGAGCTCCTGGCCTAGCTGGAAAGACACCATTCCTTCAACTGCTACGACAGGAGACTTTAATAATGCTGGCTGGGGCTTTCAGAGGAAAGTCCTGCTTAGTGAACGAATTCATGCATTCATTCAGTACTTCTGACTTGTGTGTGTAGGTCCTGGGGTTATGGGGCAGTCCTTCAAGAAAGACAGTCTAGTTGGGGTGGGGGTGGGGGACGACAGATAAAAGGATGGCTACAGTGTGGGTGAAGCACTGTGCCCACAGGTATGTGCCACATGGGCCTTGCATCAACTTGATTCTAGAAACCCCAAGGCCACTATAAGTCACAGGCTTATTCCCTAGGCCTCAGGTGTCATTTGATATGTCCCTGGTCTTGGGACTTAGAGAAGGGCTTCTCTGTGGTGGTGGGCCTGAATGGAGTGTTGGGGAGGTGGGAACTTGTTCTGTGCAGGATGTGAGAAGATGGTTACCAACCGAGGACAATCACACGCCAAAGCACAGAGGTGGAAAGGCATGGGGCGTTTACAGCTGTGTGGGCTGAGGGCAGGCATGTGTGAGGTAAACCATGTCCCACATCCTCCCCTCAGCTTCTCCAACTTGGAAAATCCATTTTATTAGGACAGTTCATCCTTCAAGGGATTTCTTTATGCTGAACAAACCCCCAAGATAGAGCATCAGAAACCAGAGATGTTGCCTGCTTTTAGGGTGAAGACCAAACTTTTAGAGTGCTCTCGGAGGCTTTGCATGTCCTGGCTCCCACTCACCTCTACCTTTGCCTGTGTCATGCTTCCCTTTACTCTTCACTCTCTAGTCTTTCTGCTTTCTTTCAATTCCTTGAACACACTGAGGTAGATTGTTGCAGTTACTGCCCCCAATTTGTTCACACTAACTCTGGGCTTAGCCATGTACCTTGCTTTGGCCAATGGGAAGATAGCAAGTGTAATGGATGTGGACATTAAAAATACCTGAGCTTCTGAGGTTGTCCTTTTAGGCTGCCTTGTGGAAGCCTTTAACTATTATGTGAAGGAAGACAGGGTAGCTGGCTGGACAGTGACAGATCATTAGGCGAAGAACCAAAGAGCCCCAGCCAATGGTCAGCCACTGTCTTCACTGAATGCCAAGTTTCACTGACTTGGCAATTGACACAGATGCAGAAGTGAGTCCCAGCCAAGATCAGCTATGCCTTTACTTGGATTGTTGGAACTGCCTGGCTGAACCCAGCCAGATTTTTGACTCATAAAATTGTGGGTTAAAAAAAATGATTGTTGTTTTAAGCCACTAAAGTTTTGGAGTGACTTGTTATGCAGCAAAAGCTAACCAATACACAAGACATTCTCTATTTCTTTTCAGGATCTTTACACAGACTGTTCTTTATGCCTAGATTACTCCGATTCCTCTTTTTACCTAATTAATGTCCACTCATCCTTTGGAAGTCAGCTTCATTATCAACCCTTCCTTGGTTTTACCAGCTCTGTTATCCTGCTTATAGGCCCTTATATAACTGATTATATATCTTACATATCCTCATTATAGACCCTTCTGACAGGTACAGCTCTTTTATGGTGTTTACCACAGTTGTAATCACACTTTTTATTACAGGCCCTGGCACACAATACGTATCCAATAAACACTGGTTGAATGAATAAAAGGATGAGTAACATAGGTGCTCCCCACCGGATAAAATAAGTTCCTTGTCCTGGGTCTTCTAGGGCCTGGGCAAGGCCTCTTAGAGATCTAAATGAGACCTGAGGCAGCTAATGCCTCCCAGGCTGTTTCTGACAAGTTATGGGGGGGTGTAGCCAAGCTTTGTTCCAAGAATCCTCATCCATCCTCCCCCACCCCACCGCACACTCATAGTAAAAAATTCTTTTTAACTCCACACTGATATTGGCTCTCCTGTTCTTTGCTGCAGTACTCTCACCTGCCTTGCCCCTTGTTACAGTTTCCAAAGTTAACACTCTGAAGGAGAATAATAGCAAATGAAAAAAACACGTGTACAGAATTCCACAGTTTACAAACACGTGTACAGAATTCCACAGTTTACAAAGCCCTCTTCCTCCTCCTAATAGTCACACCTCTAATAGCAGCTGTTTCCTGCTCACCCAGAGGTGCTTGTTCTAGCCAGGAAATGGTGGTCAGAGACCCATGTAGGCAGGACTGGCCCCGCCCCCACCTCTTCTGTTTGCAGCGCCTCGCCTCCATGGCTTGGATCCTAAGGCGTAACTTCCGGGTCTTGTCCCCACACTCAGGGCTCCTCTCACATCTCAGGCTCTAGGGACTGTGTCCAGTCAGTTCTTCTCATCACAGGCTTCCTCTGTTTGTGTGTTCCCACCTGCTCACTCCTCGTCAACAGCAGACTTGATGGCCTCACAGCCCCACATCCCTGGGGCTCTTGGCTGCTGGCTGAGCTCCACTTCCTATCATCCCGGAGGGTATTGTCCAGAACAAACCTGCCCTTCCTGGCTCATCCCCGCCCTGGGGGAGAATTTGTCCCTGCTGGAATGCCTTTCCTTGTTGCGAAGGAAAAGATGTGGGAGAAACCCCTTCACAGACCCACTGAAAAAAACACACCAACTCCTGTTTCCTGAGGGCTGGGAAACAGGCTGGAATCGAGTCCTCATAGACAGTAGCCATGATTGGGACTCATGGGGAGTGTCGCTGCAGTCAGAGCTGAGTGGTCCCTGGATGGGCTTTGTGTGTGTGTGTGTAGGTGCAGCTGGGAGACTGATGTCCAAGTTGAGGATTTAGCTGGTCTGGGGGCCTGCAGCCTGACTGCCCAGGGCTCCCCCAGAACAATGACCAAGGCTTCACGGAGTCGCCAAGTGCTGCATCTAAACCTTGGATCTGCCTACCCTGCCTGCCTCCCTCGAGTTGTATTTTCTGCTTCTGGGAGTTGCCGCCTTCTGATGATTCGTAATTGCAATAGCACCTTACTCATCTAGGGAACAATTGTGACAAAAAGCATGGTTCTAGGTTCCAGTGCCATCTTTGCCACTAGTTGCCGCATGACCTTGGGTGCGTCACTTAACCTTCCTGAGTCCCCATGTCCTTATTATCTATACAGAAATCATCATTATAGTACCAACTGCAGAGAATTACTCTAAAAACTGCCTAAGATGCATAGTAGGTGATGGGCACATAGGGTCCATCCAATAAACGCTGCTCAGTATGTTGCTATCATCATCAGTATCATTCTGCCTACAGTTCCTGGCAAGGGGTCTGGAGTATGATAGCTGCTCAATGAACATTTGTTGAATGAATGCATTTTTTTGGAGTATGAATGTGTGTGAGCTCTTCTAATTTGAACTGCTACCAATGTACTGAAAGGGCACAGAGCCCTTATCTGCCGAGGCCTAGAACCGAAGACTAACTAGAGAGAGAGAAGTGGGGGGTAGCCAGAAATGCCCACAGAATGGCCAGTTAGCACTGGGACAAGCTAGCCTACCCACAGAAAGGTACCTGTAGGCTCCTAGTGATGTAGGTGATGTTGGATCTGCCGGCAATTTCTGGGTGTGGGCCGGAATCATGTCTCGTGAGACCGAAGAATGGAAAAACGAGAGACCAGGAGAGGCAAAAAGTTTTAAAAGAGGATAGTTTATTAGAGGCAGGAGAAGAGGTTGCAGCTCCCAAGCGGGAGGGGGTCTTGAATGGGGGTGCCCAGTGACTGAGGCAAAAGGCTTTTACTTTTACATTTTCCTCTGCCTGCTTGGGGAAGAGGGCTGGAGCCTTCGAATAGAACTCATGTATTAGGTTTTTTCCTTTTTGCTCATCCTGAAGGGATTAACAAACCAACCCATTCCTATCTATCAGCTCTGCTCCTTTGTCCGGCCAGAAGGGATTTGATATTATCTGTTAACCTTAAGGCATATTTCCATGTCTCTGTCCTAGAGTAAAGGAGACATTCGAGGACCTGGAGTTTCAGGATAGGGCTGCTTTTTTGTTTATTCCACCAGGGACACCCCTGTCTACCTAGCAACCTACTAATCTACTAACTGCCTACTAACTAACCTGTCTCACTAACACCTTGGAGGAATAACGATCAGGGGTAGAAGATGGCTGAGTTGACCTGCCATCTTTTGGCCGCATTCTCAAGATTGTCTAACTGTCTGGGGAAATGGTTTCCTAAGGTGGTCTCAAGCCAGCGGCCCAGCCACTGCCTCTTGGTTAGATGAACTTGGCCTTTCTGCCCCCTGTAAGGCACCTTCATCTGTGCTTCTTTTCCATTCAGAAAGGACCATTTTTAGGATTGGGGATCAGAATGTCTTTTTCCTCTTGAAGGCGATAAAGGATGTCGAGTTTCCTTAAACCTGAATCTTAGCTCCCTAGTGGATATGGGGGACAGCCAGCAAACCACACTCAATTATTGGAGGCTTCCTCCTCTGGTAAATTCTAGCATAATGGCCTCAGGCAACAATGCCTTCTTTTGGCCTTGCTCCCTGCTTTCTTCCTTCCTTGGTAGTACCACACCCTGGCCTTGGGCTGGCTTTGGGAAGCCAGATGTGGCTTTGGGAGGAAGGCCTTTGCACCAGAAGGGAGCGGGAGACTTTTAGAACCATTCGGGAAGAGTAGAAAATGAGGAAGTTAGAGGACAAGAGACTCACCGTGAGACTCTGTTCCACTGCATTTTGCTGGACAAATCAGAAAACTTCCCTGAGTCTCAGTGTCTTAGCTATAGCCCGGGGACAATGATGAAAAAGAATATATCTTCTGCAGACATTGGCAATAGTGGGCTACGCATGTCCGTCCAGTCAAGTTAAACATATTGGCCAAATATGTCTCCTGTCTTAAAAAAAACGCACATCTGTTTATTTTAATGGTTACTGAGAAAGGCACGTAATATATATAATTGTGGATAGACTAGGCACGTAATATATATAATTGTGGATGAGTCTATAATTGTGGATAGACTGATTTATCTATTTCCCCATGTGATTCTGTCACTTTTTTCCTTGTGATTTTGAGACTGTGTTTTTAAGGTACACACAATTCTAAAATTGTTAGATATTTCAATTTATGATCTGAACCTTTTGTCATTATGAAGTGGCCTGTCTACCATTGTAATACTTTTGCCTTAAAGTCCATTTTGTCTAATGTCAATACAGCAACAACAACCTTCTTTAGGTAGAATTTGCGTGATTTATTATTCCATCTTTTAGTCTCTAAAAATGCCTTGTAATTATTGATGTATTTGAATTTATAGCTACCATCTTATCTTGTGCTTCCTATTTGTCTCACCCATTAAGCTTTTTTATACCCCACTTTTGATTCAATATTTTTTTTGTCTATTACATCTTCTTCCCTTCACTGATTACACAATTACATATCTGTTTCTATTCCTTTAGTGGTAACCTTAGAAATACAAAATTCCTTTCTCAGTTTATCTAAGTCTTAACTTTATCCAGAGTTAATCAATATCTGTACCCTTCTCTTGAAAAACACAGTTAATACTTTAATACACTTTAATTCCTTTCACCTTCTTTTAAACATCTAGGTTGCGGTGAATTTTTAAAACGAGGGCCTTATATGTGGTCTGTTGTGTTTTTTTCTAAATCATCAAATTAGTTTGTCATTTACACACAATAAGCTTCGCTCGTTTTAAGAAATCTTTCTGATAGGTTTTGATAAGTGTATATGTAGTTATGTAATCACCACAGCCATCAAAATGTAGAACCTCTCTGAAACCAAACGTTTGCTTGTGCTCTCTTTTAGCCCATCTTCTTGTCCTCAGCCCTTGGCAACCATTGAACTGCTTTTTGTCACTATAGTTTTACCTTTTCTAGGATTCTGTACAAATGAAATCATATAATACGTAGCCTTTTGTGTCTGGCGTCTTTCACGTAGATGACAGTTGAGATTCATCCACGTTGAATGCATCAGCGGTCTGTTTCTTTTTATCGTTGAGCTGTCTTCATTCCTTTGTGTGGATCCAGATTTCCACCTGGTATCATTTTCTTTCTGCCTGAAAAACCTTGTATTTAATATTTCTTGGAGTGCTGATACAGTCTCCCAGATTTTGTCTGAAAGTCTTTACTTTTGCCTTCATTTTTGAAAGACATTTTCATTGGCTTTGGATTCTAAGTTGGTAGTTTTTCTTTCAGCAATTTAAAGATTTTGATTCACTGTCTTCTGCCTTATACTGTTTCTGATGAAAAGTCTGCCACAGTGCTTAATTTTCCTCCTTTGTGTAGAATATCTCTTTTCTCTGGCTACCATTGTTTTGGAGCAACTTTGAGTATGATGTACTTTGGTATGTTTATTCTGCTTGGGGCTCATTGAGTTGCTTGTATTTGTTGTGTTTCCATCAAATCTGGAAAAGTTTCAGCCATATTTTTCTTCAAATATTTGTTTT
Source organism: Rhinolophus hipposideros (assembly GCF_964194185.1). Taxonomy (NCBI): domain Eukaryota; kingdom Metazoa; phylum Chordata; class Mammalia; order Chiroptera; family Rhinolophidae; genus Rhinolophus; species Rhinolophus hipposideros. The sequence goes on from NC_138056.1 coordinate 14,339,012, forward strand.
CTGTTCCCCCCTTTCCTGAGTCTCTTATTACACATATGTAAAGTACGCTGACATTGTTCCATAGGTGACTGATGTTTGTTCATTTTTTTCATTCTTTTTCCTCTCTGTGTCTAATTTTGAATATATCTAGCGCTATGTTCTCAAATTGTCTGATCTTTTCTTCTGTAATATTTAATTTACTGTTAATACCATATAGCATATATATTTTTTTCAGTTCAGATTTGTATTTTTCACGTCCATATGCCCTTGGGTCTTTTTATTTTATATATTTCATTTTATCCTCATTGTATTCATGTTCCCCTTTGCATTTTTGAACATTTTTATAATATTTTAAAGTCCTTGATGACTAATTGTATCATCTCTTGTCATTTCCGGGTCTGTTTTTGTTGATTGATTTCTTTTCCTTCTGCCTATGAGTCATATTTACCTGTTTTTTTTCCTTTCTTTTTTGCATGCCTAGTAATGTTTGATTGGATGCTGAACGTTATCAGTCAAGGGCCAGGCAAAGACGGAAACCACATCAGTAATTTGAACGGGGGCAAATTATTATAAATAATTATTAGCTAGTAAAATGTGGTTAATTACTAAAGGGGATAAAGGAGGACTCTAAGGAATACAGGAATAACAAATGCAGGAAGCTCTGTTTCCTCTTGGACTGAGGGAGAGTAGACAAGGAAGGAATTAAAAACTTGGAAGAAGTATCCCTTCCCTCACCCCTGCTTAGATTCAGACCTTGTTGCAGAGGGTGTGGCTGCTACATGAACACACAGCCTGCCAGTGGAGAAGAAACTTGCCAGAGGCTGTGTGCCAGGAAGAGATTTCCATAGCAGCAGTCTCCTGGATGGCTGGAAAACTCATTAGAGGGTGCAAATGGGCCATCGCTGGTCTACAGAATCTGCCTGTTAAGTAGCAAATGAGCTCCGGTGCCAGTGGGCCAGAACTGGTCCAGGAAGTGGTCTATTGGGTTTCTAGAGAATCTGTTGGAGAATGAGTACCACTAGGCCTTCTAAACATTATTGACAGCTGTGAAGATAAAATACACTAGAACCAGGAAGAGAAACTTCTTGCAATGGCCTTGCAGTGACACCTCCCTACCTGTCCCAGCATCCTTTGAAGACAAAAATCTAACAGTACCAAGTGTTCAGGGTCTAACTTTAGTGTCACAAAACAGGGCAAAAAGGGTACATTTAGAGCTAAGAAGCAATAAACTGGTATATAGACATTATGCGTTTTCTGTTGTGGAATGCTGGATTTTGTTGGATTCCTTTATAGAGTATTGGAATTTGTTCTGGCATGCAGTTATTTATGATCCTTTCAAGGCCTAATTTTAAACTTTGTTATTGTAGGTTCAAAGTAGAGCTACTTTAGTGCCGCTACTAAATTGTGACCCTTCTAAGGACTCTATCCAATGTTCTATGTATTGTGAGGTGTCACCACTCTGGATGGTGGGAACATGAACAATTCCCCCTCTCTGTGTGGACTCTTGGACTTCTTTAGTCTGCTACCTTCCAGTTGCCGGAGCCTGCCGGCCAGTCGAGCAGATGACCTGACTGAGGGGGTGAGGATACAGAAAAGAGACAGAAACGAAAGATGGGGTTGGGAGGACTGCTAGTCCCGAAGAAGCCAGCAGCCCCGAGTTTATTTGTCTCAGCCAATTTATACAGCACATAAGCAGGAACATTCCCACCGTTATTTACAGAATGTGGTGACTTTTGTGTTTTTTATCTTCCTTGTTTCTTGGCGTTTGGAACATGCTGACCTTCACATGTAGCCAACCTCCCTGTTCTTGTAAGCTTCTAGATAAGCAAGTTACTGTGAAACTCAGCCAAATATTTCTAAGACAAACGCCCTGGGGGGGGGGCGCATCAATGGCTCCCCGCATCTCCCCCCTTTTTATTTTATAGAGCTAAGGTGCTTATCCCAAGTGACGCCTGTCTTAAGTTGTCTCACCTTGTATCAAAGGATCTTACTCGTCTTTGGCAATGCACATCCTATTTTATCGGATGCCGCCTGGCTTGAGTTGTCCTGTACCAAGAGAGAGACTTACTCGTCATCGGCAAAATCACTTATTTATGGGGGCACCTCTTTGCTCTCGCGGAGAGTTATAGCATGGTATCAGGGCGTTTTTGTCTTTTGGTATGTAACAGCAACCTATGTAAGGTGACTTTAGTTGCTGAGAGGTCTCGGATAATCAATTGAAGCACACAGGGAAATATCAGTAACCCAAGAAGCACCAAGCCCGCAAGTCCAATGAGGGCTCCTATTCCATGTTGCCAGGCTGTAAGAGATGGGAAGCGGGATTGTATCCCTTCAACCATCTGTTTTGCCATTTCGGCAAGGGAAGTATCCAGCCGAGGTGCTTCTCTTAGGGCTAGAATATCTTGATGTAATTGTATCAAATTTAGAGAGGCATTATCATGATGCCAAATACCTGCAAGATGTTTTTGAACTTTATCCCAACCATAATCAGACTTATTATAAACCTTTCGGGTCACACAAATATGTTTAAAGTTTGCATGGCAGTCCAGATTTATGCGTAGTTTTATACTCTGTACCTCTCTTCCTATGAGAGACATAGTGTCATACAATGCATTTAAGCGTTCTTCTACTTTTTGATCTATAGCTTCTTGGATAGCAAGAGTTTGTGTAACATTAGCAGATAGCTGATTGACATATTGTGCAGTCTGAATAGATTGAGAAAGAGAGACAGCTGCGGTAGTAGCAGCAGCAATCAGAGTAACTAAGGCAGCAATACCTGCTACAAGGAGACCTACAAAGCGTTTTGGGCGTGAAAGCAATTCAGTAACTTGCTTGAATAGCTGAACTCCCTCATCACTATACCAGGGACCCGTAAGGTTTACGGGTACCATTACAAAAGAAGGTTGATGTAGGAGTACAAGTTTGCTAGTGGCAGAGATATTATAAACACAATTAGTAAGGGTACAATTATAACAACTAACATTCCAATGACTTTCGGCAGAAGTTATTGTCACATTTCCAATTAGAAGTACATAGGGTTCTGGCACGCAGGCCTGTACTTTGTAATAGCCAACATTAACCCGTACAACCTGTACATTCCCTCGTGGATCCCCAGTCTCCCCCCCCATAGCGGCCACCAACCGCCACAAATAAGACTGTATGGGGCCGCCGTCCATAGTTAATAGAGTCTCTACCAGATATAATTTTCCCATATTGTCTTTTTCTTGAAGACCCCAATTTACCAAATACCCTGAGTTACTGGTATTATACACCGTACCGTTAGTCCCACGGCACCTAAGCCATACAGGTTGTCCCGTATGGTTGTTGTTGTCGCGTTCACAAACAGGGAAATCAGGTGCTCCCGATGTAATATTTGGCACTCCTGCTCCTGTGAGTTCTGTCATCCAAACTTCCCAATTGGTCAAAGTGGTGGTGATTTGTTGGAACTCATTGTCCCCATCCTTGAGGGGACTGTTTATCTGGACCAAGTAGCTCCTTCTGGATAGAGTCAGGTTAACTAGGAGACAGTTGTTCTTGTCCCCGGGGTTTTTTGTGAAGCAAATGGGCCTCCCTGTGGATAGGCCATCAAAACTAAAGTTTTCCGCCTTTGTCGGACGAATGTGGCTGCTGGAGAAACCACCCATACACCAAGTGTTGTTGGTGTAGACAGGAATCTCTGGATGATCCCAGGCAGCCGGTTGGAGCAATGGGGGGTTAGGCACGTATGTCCAATAGTTATTCCCTTGTCCCTGACTCTTCGAGGCTGCGCCTAGCAGGACCAGCACGGTCAGGAACATCTTTTGAGAAGTTACCACTGAGGAGCTGCGCGTCTGTGGAGATTCAACTGGACTCATCATCACTGTCTTTAGGGTCTAGGGGCTGCTGGTCCCTCCACTCCTTAGATTTTTCCGCATGGCGTACCAGTCTTTCCGGGAGCCACCTCGGGGCGTCAGCATCCTGTGGAAAAACACAAACATGCCCTCGACCCCAGATCAATACAGGATCTGGGCCATGCCAGACACCGTCCAGAGGGTCCTTCCATTTCACTAATGCTTTAGTCGGGCCTCTGGGACTCCAAAATCGCTGTGCTGCGGAGTGTCCCTGAGCGTCCAAAATTAAAAAATTCAAAATAAAGAGTGTATGTGTAATATAGTTCTGTGGTGTCAGGGGGTATAACTCCCCCCTTTTTATTTTATTAAGTTGATGTTTAATAGTTTGATGAGCTCTCTCAACTATACCTTGACCTTGTGGATTATAAGGGATACCTGTTTTAAGTGTTATACCAAGTGTGGCACAAAACTGTTGAAACTTTTTTCCGGTGTAGCCTGGGCCATTGTCTGTTTTTATTACTTTAGGTAAGCCAATAATGGAAAAACATCTCAGACAATGTGTAATCACATGAGTTCCGGATTCCCCCGTTAAAGGAGTAGCTATTAAAAATCCAGAGTAAGTGTCAATTGTGACGTGTACAAATTTAAGCTTTCCAAAAGAAGGGATGTGAGTAACATCCATTTGCCACAAATGATTGGGTAATAAACCTCGTGGGTTGACTCCAAAATGTGGGATTGGGAGATTTGTAGGACAAGTTGAACATTGCTTGACAATCTGTCTGGCGGCTTCCCGGGGGATGTTAAATTGGAGTCTTAAAGAGTTTGCATTCTGGTGATGTAGAGAATGAGAACGTTGAGCCAATTGTTCTTGGGTCAGCCAGACCTGGGTAGCTTGGTCAGCAAGCTGATTACCTTCACTTAAAGGTCCTGGAAGAGGGGTGTGAGCACGGAGATGTCCAAAATAACATTTTTGTTTTTTGTCTCGGAGGCTTTTTTGGATCTCCCGAAAAAGTTGTTGAATAACGGTGTTTACAGTGCCAATGAAAGGGACAGTTTCTATGACTTGAAGACTTTTAATTACATACTGACTGTCCGAAAAAATATTAAGGGGTGAGTCTTGAAATGTTTGTAATACTCGAAGGACAGCCGACAGCTCAACCTCTTGGGCTGACGAATAGGGAGTTAACCAGCGAGTGGCAGTGGAGTTAAGGACAAAAGCAGCCATTCCATTAGAAGATCCATCAGTAAAAACAGTCAGAGCATCCTGAAGTGGGGTCTTTGATACAGTTAAGGGGAAGATCACAGGATGTTGGGTATAAAACTGTAATATTTTGTGTGGGGGGTAGTGATTATCAATTGTGCCAGCAAAACCAGCAAAGGCTATGCCCCAGCTGTTACTAGATTGCCATAGCCAATTTATTTGTTGTTGAGTATATGGGACATAAATCGTGTGTGGCTCTTTTCCAAAGAAGCGGCGAGATTCCTCGCGTGCTTGTTGAATGATGGAGGCTATTAAGTCATAGTAAGGTGTGAGGACCCGGGCCGGAGTGACCGATAGGTGTATCCACCTAAGCACACCATTTTGCCATAAGACTGCAGTAGGGGTGTGATGGGTAGCAAATACATAAGCATCCCAAGGTGAAGTATAATCACAAAAAGTAGCTTGTTGAGCTGTTAAGGCCTCTTCTACCCTTTTTAAGGATTGTCTAGCCTCAGCATTGAGAGCTCTGGGAGAGTTTGGGTGAGCATCTCCTTTGAGGATATCAAATAAAGGTTTGAGATCGCCCGTCGTGAGTTTTAGATAAGGCCGTATCCAATTGATGTCACCAAGGAATTTTTGAAAATCATTTAAAGTAGTAAGCTGATCTAATCTTAATTTAACTTTTTGACAACAGAAATGATCAGGCTGTAAATGGAATCCCAAATAGGCGTACGGGGGAGTACGTTGTACTTTTTCAGGTGCAATCACTAGTCCTTGAGCAGTAAGGTCCTGTTGCATATCCGCATAAGCACGGAGGAGTACTCCTTCCTGTTTATGGGCAATCAGAATGTCATCCATATAATGAATTATATACAGGGATGGATACTCCTTGCGGGTGCGAGAAAGTGCCTGTGCGACAAACTTTTGACACAGAGTTGGACTATTAGCCATGCCTTGCGGTAACACCTTCCATTGATATCTTTTCATCGGCTCTTTAAAATTTACTGAAGGCACACTAAAAGCAAAGCGTGGACAATCATGGGGATCTAAAGGTATAGTATAGAAACAGTCTTTTAGGTCAATGATTATTTTAAAGGTGTCCTGTGGGATGGCAGCAGGAGAAGGAAGCCCAGGTTGTAAGGCTCCCATTAATTCCATAGTTTCATTAACTTTTCTTAAATCCTGGAGCAGTCTCCATTTTCCCGATTTTTTTTTGACAACGAAAATAGGAGAGTTCCAGGGGGAGGTAGAGGGTTCTATGTGGCCACTAGCGAGCTGTTCCTGTACCAGCGCCTCTGCGGCAGCCACCTTTTCTTCAGTCAGGGGCCATTGATCAACCCATACGGGAGTCTCTGATTTCCAAACTATTTTTTCTGCATGGGCGACAGGACAATCAAGGGCCCCACCTAAAAATTTCCAAGACCTAGCCTCCCAGGATTTGTTTTTGGGTGAATAGGTTGTGAAATTCCCTGATTTTGACGTCCTAAGCCTTGATTTGGAAGCAATCCCTGATTTAGTAATTGTCGGGTAACCACGGTATTAGAACTATGTAAATAGACTCCCATCTTTTCCATGACATCCCTGCCCCACAGATTTACAGGCAAGTCAGGGAGTACATAAGGTTGAAATTCTCCTGCATGACCCTCGGTATCCTTCCAATGTAGTAATTGTGAACTAATGAGAGGACTTTTGCTCTGGCCTATCCCTTGTAAAGAAGTTACGGCAGGTTGTGTGGGCCAAGCATTAGGCCAGTGTCTCTGAGATATAACAGAGACATCAGCTCCAGTGTCTAAGATGCCTCTAAAAGAATGTCCATTAACCCATAGCACCATTTCGGGACGTTGTTGTTGTATGGGCTGGACCCAATAGGCATCTGAAGAGCCGAATGCCCGTGTACCCCGAGTTTTTGCTGAGCGCTCCTTTCCTGTTTTTACTAAAGGCAACAATAATAATTGAGCTATCCTTTGTCCACTGTCTACTACAACTACATTTTCTGGAGCGTGGGCCATTACTTTTAGTTCTCCTGTATAGTCCTCATCTATTACTCCAGGGCAGACAAGCAACCCCTTCATGGTGGAGCTGCTTCTTCCCAAGACGAGTCCCACCGTCCCTGGAGGGAGAGGGCCGTATACGCCCGTAGGCAAGGCCTGCATTCCCATAGCAGGTGTTAATACTGTGTGGGCGGCGGAACTGAGGTCCAGTCCTGCGCTTCCTGGGGTGGCTCTGAAGAGGTCACAAACGGATTGTTGCTTGACAGTGGGTTTCCCTGAGGGAGCCCCTGAAATGCCCCATATGTTTGAGGGGCCTGAGGCTGGCCCCTTTTCCAGTTTCCCTGCTGCGGCTGACGCTGTGGCTGTAATAAATTTCCTTGTATATCTTGTTTTGATCGGCAATCTTTAGCCCAATGTTTACCTTTTTGACACCGAGGGCATATCCCGGGTGTTGCCCCTACTTTTTCCGTCGCTGGAAAGCCCTGAGCTTTTTGGGGACAGTCTTTAACAAAATGTCCCATCTGACCACAAGAAAAACAGCTCCCCGGGGGACCGGGGGCCCGCCTCCCGCGTCCACGTCCTCGGGATGGCTGTAAGAATTGTTGCAGGGTTTGACCCCTTAAAGCAGCGGCCAGGGTGACACCAGCCGTATAAGAAGGTCCTATATCTTGACAAATCTTAACATAATCATTTAATGATCCTTTGTGTCTATAAGGTCTCAGGGCGGCTTGACAAGGCCCATTAGCATTTTCAAAAGCAAGTTGTTTTGTAACTAATAAACTTGCATCATTATCACCTAATAATTTTCCGGCAGCATCCAAGAGTCGAGAAACAAAATCTTGATAAAGTTCATCTGGACCCTGACGAATTTTAGTTAAATCCATAGTTATGTTTCGGGATGTGGGGAGCCTTTTCCAAGCTTTTCTAGCTGCCAGAGATATTTGTGCATAAGTCCCCATCCCATATCCAATTTGATTGTGAGTATCAGCATATGCTCCTTCACCTAATAAACCTTCTAAATCCGAAGCTATGCCATTGGCTCGATTGAGCCGATGGGTTTTTTCACACTGTTCTGTAAATTCTGTTTTCCACAACAAATAATCCCCTCCAGACAAACAAGCTCTAGCTAATTGTTTCCAATCATTTGGGCACATGGTGTAGTCATTGTTAAGTGACTCCAGGATTACCTCTGTGTAAGGAGCTGTAGGACCATATTGAGCACAAGCAAGTTTTAATTCTTTTAATTTTTTAAAATCTATAGCTCCATAAACCCTTTGACCTTGTGGTTGTCCCTGTACCGGTATCTCATGTACAGGGAAAGCCATCGGCCCTTCGCTTTCAAACCCATCCATTTTTTCCCCTGCGGCCCTTGCTTCCTGTAAAGCTCTTTGAAAGGATGACAAGACCGGCCCTTTTGGCATATCTTGGAGCTTTCTCCATCCTAGATCATATTTTTGTCCGGGCCCTTGTTGTGCCACAGCCACCATCATACGTTCTTCTTCAGTGAGCGTATTTGTATTCTGAATAAATCTATCTCTTTTAATGGGATGATGTTTTTCTTTTTCTCTAGGTCTTTTCTTTTCTTCATCGTCAGAACTCTCTTCTGAATTACTAGAGCCTGTCTCACGAGGTGGCTTTTGGTATATACGAGGCCGCTCGTGTTTTTTCTTTTTTTCTTTATGGGAGCAAGACCCCTCTGCCTCACTTAAATCCACTAGGGGAGGCCCTTCCAACCCCGCTCTCTGTGAAGGAGTCGGTGTATAATCCTGAGAGGGGTAACCTGTGGTCTGAGGATTCCTGTGTAGTTGTGTTGACTGTAACTGCGTAACTAACATCTCAACCAATTTTTTTAATGGGTAATTTTTTTGTTCTCTCTCTGTTAAAAGAATTAAATCCTCTCCCTGGTGGTAATGGGCAGCCTCATCCTCCAGCTCTTGAGCCTCAGCAGGATCCAATTCTTTCCCAAAAGCCTCTACCATAGGAGGGGTAGGGGGAGCACTAGGAACGGCCGATGCTAGAGGACCAGAAGCTGTATCTTTTAGGAGTTCCTTAAATTTAGTCTCTTCATGTCGGGAGTCTAGACAATCACGGATTAGTGTCCACAGGGAAAAAGTCTCCACCGGCACCTTTTGGGGCCCATGTGCTTGATAATAATCCTTTAGCCTCTCACCAACCTTTGTCCATGTTTCCGAGCTAACTGTCCCTTCTTCTGGGAACCATGGACAAACCTCCTCTACAAACTGCAGAAAAGAGTGCAGCTGTGTGGTGCTAACCTTAGTGCCCCTTGAACGGAGCATGGTCTTTAAGACCTGTACAAATAGCGCTTTGCTATTCTCTTGCCCCATAATTTTTTACTCCCAACTATATATCTACTAACCGCTCCCTTACCGACTCACGTGTCCGAGTCACTTGCGCGCTTTTCCCGAGCGGTGTCCTCTACCGTGGTCCCAGGTTTTCAGGTCCCTGTTCGGGCGCCACTTGCCGGAGCCTGCCGGCCAGTCGAGCAGATGACCTGACTGAGGGGGTGAGGATACAGAAAAGAGACAGAAACGAAAGATGGGGTTGGGAGGACTGCTAGTCCCGAAGAAGCCAGCAGCCCCGAGTTTATTTGTCTCAGCCAATTTATACAGCACATAAGCAGGAACATTCCCACCGTTATTTACAGAATGTGGTGACTTTTGTGTTTTTTATCTTCCTTGTTTCTTGGCGTTTGGAACATGCTGACCTTCACATGTAGCCAACCTCCCTGTTCTTGTAAGCTTCTAGATAAGCAAGTTACTGTGAAACTCAGCCAAATATTTCTAAGACAAACGCCCTGGGGGGGGGGGCGCATCAATGGCTCCCCGCATCCAGTGGTTCTTTCCTGACCATGTAGAGTTTCACCCTATGATGTATAGATCAGAACTCAGTCAAAGGCTCAAAGGGGCCCCTCCTCTGTACTTCACAGAGCTCTCTCTCTCTCTCTCTCTCTCTCTCTCTCTCTCTCTCTCTCTCTCTCTCTCTGCATGTCCCATTTCTCTGGTAACCTGCCTCACAAATTTCAGCCACATTGATTTCCCTAAACTCTGATATCCATCTACTTAACTCAGTGAGACCACTGGGCTCTGTTTGTATTACCTGTCCCTGCTCCGCCACCTAGAAACTGTCTCCAGGCAATTAGCTGGGACAATCATAGGGATCATCTCATTTGTTTTTCTTCTTTCAGGGCACAGTCCTGTGCTGTTTATTTTCCAATGCCTGAAAACAGTCCTGTCTTCCTCCCTTCTTTCCTCCTTCCCTTCCTCCCTTCCTCCCTCTCTCCCTCTCTCCCTTATACATTTTTCCGAATTGTGTATGGTGATAGGGCAAATTGTGTAGAAGTTTAATCTTTCATGAGCAGAAGCAGAAATCCCTTGTCATGCATTTTAAATCTATCTTTAAAAAGGTACTCTTGATGTGTTCCTTTTTTATGTACTTTAATGTAGTCAATGTTCGATTAGGTTTACCCATATTGTTATTACTTCATTTCTTCCATCTCAGACCTTCTTTCTGGAATTCCTTTTTTTTCTTCTGTCATACAATTTTCAGTGAGGGTCTGCTAGTGGCAAACTCTCATCTGAAAACGTTTATTACCTAACCCTTGATCTTTCAAGCTACCTTCTCTGGATATGAAATTTTGTGTTGAAAGTTATTTATTTATTTTCTCGGCATGTTGAAAATAACATTCCATGTTCTTCTGGTTTCCATGACTGCTGATGAAAATCTGCCATCATTTAGTAATGTTCCCTTTTTAAAATAATCAGTATTTTCTTTCTGGCTGCTTTAAAAGTCTCATTGACTTTGAATTTTGAAGTTTGACTATGCTGAGTCTAGGTGTGGCCTTCTTTTTCTTTAATCTGCTTGCATTCACTGGGCTTTTGAACCTGTGAATTGATGTCTTTCATGAGTTCTGAAAAGTTCTCAGCTATTAGTTTTTAAAATATTGCTACTGCCTCATTCTCTTGCATTTTCCTTCTGGAATTCTAATGAGCTATATATTAGATCTACTTACTCTATCATTCATTTTTTCCCCTTCCATTTCCTATCTTTTTGTATTTTGTGCTTAATGCTAAATAGTTTCTTTGTAATTATTTTCCAGTTCACCAATTCCCTCTTTAGTTGCATTTAATTTGCAGTTAAGTATGCTCACCCAGTATATAATTTCAGTTATATTTTTATTTCTAGATGTTATCTTTGTTCCTTTTTCAAATCTGCTTATTCTTTACTGTTTCTAGATTCCTGCACGTTTACAGGCTTATTATTTTTATTTCTTTAAAACGAGCACATATAATTATTTTACAAGTTGTGTGATAAATCCAGTATCTGAAACCCTTGAAGTCTGTTATGCTGTCAGTTGTTTTTGTTGGTTCTCAGTCATGAAATGTTGTTTCCTTGTGCATTTGGTTAGTTTTGTACTGTGGTTTGCTCATTTTCTTTTTGGATGTCTATTTATGGACATTTGCGAGACCTGGGATTACTGAGGGTTCTTCCAAAGAATATTTATTTCTATTTTTTGCATCTGCCAGGCCACTGGGGGCACTTCTGTCAGCAACCACTGTAAATTAAATTCTTAGTTTATGGAGTTTTGGGACCACCCAGGTTGTGTGAATTCAGGTTTAAAACTTGTGTAAGGGATGGCTGATATTTCCAAATTCTCTGTAGTTACTTTTCCATTTCCCCTTAGTGCTTAGTTTTAATCTGTTTTTCTTGTGGTCCCCATGAAGGAGGGGGTTGTTGGTATGTCTCCTTTGTCCTTAATCTGAGAGTATAGCCCTTTAAAGTCTCAGTTATTTGAGGGGATAAACTCCTATCAGACATCCACCTTGGGGCGACCCTGGCTTTTGTCAGCTTAGCCCTAGCACACCAGAAAAAGAAAATCTCTGTTTCACAGGGTTCCGGGGTTCCGTAAATGTCCCCTGGGCAAACACAGCTGCTATTTTCCTTACCTTTTTGGTTCCTGCCTCCATTCACTGCATTTCTTTTTTTTTTTTTTTTGTCTTGTGAATTAACTTTTTTGCCGGCTTATCCTACATTTAAGAAGAGTTTTTCTCATTTTATTCAGACATTTTAGTTTTTTTCAGCAGGAGGGTCATCCTAGGTATTTAGCACTTTTTCTTACCCAAAACCATAGTACTGAGGTGACGCTCAGTATCCTTCTTCAGTACCTATCGTATCGCAGGTTCTCAGACACCATTTGGTGAACCAATGAACAAATAAGGGAATGAATGAAGACACATGCACGTAGTTTTGGCTTCATGAACTGTTAGTCAGCTTGGAAATACCATGAGGTCAGAGATGCTGCCTGATGAGTTCACCACTGCCTGAAGCTCTGTAATGACCCAGGGCCAAGGACTAGCTGACGTCAACTGATCTTGACACAGAGTGGCCTAGAGGCAACAGGAAATCTGTCCTCATAGGTGATTCTTACCTTATGTAGAGAGCAACTTTCCAAATCTATGGACCTTTGGGGATGGTTGGTTTTCAGGTGGTGGGGATGGGTTTCAGTGACCCTTTTCTGCCCTTTTCCTGGGGCTGTTGGCTACCATCTCCTCCCACAGTGATGGAGTTTTGTCTTTGGTTTTACTGCTGTGGTCCAAGGCATTGCAGGTCAAAGCGCAGTCCATGCCCCAGCAACACCTGTATCACCTGGGCGCTTGTTAGAAATGTAGACCCTTGGGCCCCACCCAGACGACTGATTCAGAATCTTCATTTTAGATAAGATCCCCAGGTTATTTTTGCGCGTGTGAACATTTGCGAAACAACGCTCTAACCCAGATTTTTCCAATGTGTGTGTGAAGCACATGTGGGTTACAGGTGTGCAGTGAGACACTGGTCGTGGAGGATGACCAACTCATTTCCGCTTGCCTGGGACTTTCCCAATTTTAGCACAGAAAGAACCACATCCCTGGGAACCTCTCTGTCCCAGGCCAACTGGGATGGTTGGTCCCCTTACCAGGAAGAGCCCAGGCATCCTGGTCTCTCAGAGGGAAGCAGAATAGGCTCTGTGGTTCTGGCAGGCTTCATGATGACGAGGCACATCTGGGCGTGGGCATGGCTAAGGAGGTGCTTTGCCACCTGCACACCTGTGTCAGCAGCCAGCTGCAGAGCGCTGTGCTCTCTCTTGTGGACAAGATGCCCTTGGCTTTGCAAGAGGTCACCTGCCTGGTGTCCTGGAAGCATGGTGACCAGTCCAATGTGGGCCCAGTCATGAGAGGGGTGATAAGGAAGTTGGGCAGGATCTCCAGGCTGGAGCAGCTCTAAGAGAAGGGTTCAAGTCCTCATCTACCCATCAGGTATCACCTTAAGCCCACTTGCAGGTGAAGTGCCCTTTCAGTGGCATCTGTGTGCCGTAGGGAGAGAGCTCTGACAATATGGCCACTTGCTACAGGCACGCTCTACAACGCCATCATTATTTTGAAATACTTGATATGAAATGTTTGATTGTATTCACAATCCATTCACATTATCACAAGAAATTTCAACATTACATTTGTCAGAAAAAAGAAAAAGAAGAGCTGTTAGATTCTTTTAATGTAATTTCAAGTGTCATACATTTTTCAACGGTTATAAAATAGTCTTACACTTTTTATCATGTACTTGTGTGAACAAGTTTCCTATGGATCGTGACTTTCAAGAATTTCAAGAGACCATCATGAAAAAGCCCCCGTCAAGAATTGTGTATGGCCATTTAACACGTAAAGCTTGATATTTAAAAAACTGTGTTCACAAAAGAAAGCTCAAGTTTCTCATTACATTTTTTGAAAAGATTGTATTGGGAAGTTTTATACATATTCAATATTTAATATTCTCCTTATTTCTTTGCGTTTATTTTTCCTCATCAAAATTATATAATATAAAGAAAATGTAATACTAGTTTTTTCAGCTAATTGCCAATAGATGCTCCCAAGTTACCTCCAGTTTACTCAGAAGCATTGTGCAAATTTGACTATTTTCTCTGTGTGCCAAGGTGGGAGGTACCTGGAAAGTCTTGCTGTAACACCACTCTGTGCTCCCCATTTCTCTGAACTGACTTGGGCCTGTCTATCCACTGGGGGCGAGAACAAGGTAACTGACAACACTCTGCAATACTCCACCCCCTTCCTTCCCTCTCCCATTTCCCTCCATTTCTGTGAGGGATCTTCTTTAGAGAAAATCTCAGCTACCTCAAATGGTTACTATGGCAACCCTAGAGCTGGGAGGAACAGGGTGGGCCTGACTTGGGGATGAGCTTCTATAGCAGAACTTTTGGGGGGCAAAATTATGATGGCGGATAGTTGGGGTCAGGGCACTCAGGGCCTGACCCAGCCTCAGCACTGCTGGGACATGTCCTGGCCTAGTGTCCCCCAGAATCTGACTCTCACACTTCACAGAAGGCCAGGGTCTCTCCAAAGGTTAATTCATCCTAAGACCACACTCTGTGATCACAACTGGTTTCAACTGGCCTTTCTTCTAGGGCCCCAGGTGTACATCTTGCCTTACCTCTTACACTATTAGCAGCTTGAACCTGACTTTGGCCTCCAGAGTTCTATAGTGCGGCTCAACTGGTGCAGGTGCTATGGGTCTTGTGTCTGGACTTTGGAGCCAGAAAACTGTGGGTTCAAGTCTTGGCTCTGTAACTTACTAGCCCTGGGATCTTGGGCAGGCCATTTAATCATGCTGAGCCTCAGTCTTGCATACATATGATGGATTATTAAAGGCTTATCTCATAGGGTGGCCATGTGTGAGCTCATACTTTGTTAATCTTTCAGCTCAGCTCCTGGCATGTAATAAGTGCTGGATTAACGAGGACTGATATTATTTCCACTTCCCCTCCATGACTTGTTCCTTTCCTTTCCTTTCCTTTCCTTTCCTTTCCTTTCCTTTCCTTTCCTTTCCTTTCCTTTCCTTTCCTTTCCTTTCCTTTCCTTTCCTTTCCTTTCCTTCCCTTCCCTTCCCTTCCCTTCCCTTCCCTTCCCTTCCCTTCCCTTTCGTTTTCTTTCCCTCCCTTCCTCTCCCCTCCCTCTCCCCTCCTCTCCCCTCCCCTCCCTTTCTCTCCCCTCTATTCCCCTCCCCTCCCCTCCCCTCCCCTCCCCTCCCCTCCCCTCCTCTCCCCTCCCCTCTCCTCTCCTTCCCTCCCTTCCCTTCGCTTCTCTTCTCCTCTTCTTTCCTTTAGTTTTTAAAACAAATTCTGCCAGGGACCTGGTTTTCAGGTGGCTGTGGCCTCTTTAGCTCTTTGTGTAAACCTGAGGCTAAAAGAAAACAGTATCCCGAAGCAGAAAAAATAAATCAAACTTTGTGCACATAAATCAATATTTCTGCACGAAATGAGGGTAATTAATAAATGACACCACTAGGGAATACCCAGGAGAGCTTATTATAGAAAATAGCACTAAAACTGTTATCTAACGTTCAGAGCCGCACACTCAGGGTTGTACTCAACTGGGCATTTTGAGGTTGCGTTTCATCAGTCAGTGGTGTTTGATGACTGACTCTCTGGTTGCTCTCATCGAATGTATGGCTGGAGGGGAATTTAGTCTGTTTGTTTTGAATTTTGTTATTTTTTGGCAGAAGACTAAGAATTAGTAAGTGGTCGATAACAAATAACATGGATATTGTTGTTTTTCTGCTTTCTAAGCAGATTTTAAAATATAAAATAGTGTTTCAGGAAGGGTTCTCCAGGAAGTGGACTCTGAGACAAACTTAGCGTACAGGGTGTTTATCAGGGAGTATCTGTAGGAAGAGCATCTGTGGAAGAGGCGAGGGAGCAGGACTGGGCAGAGAGAGAAGTCAGGCTGGGATGCAGGTCCAAGGACAGCTCAGGCCAACCCAAGGGGTCTTTGCAGCCAGCAGTGGTCCATTAGAATTGTCTGAATGGGCCAAGATGGCCAGGCCTTTATCCCACCAGGCTCTTTGGTGGGTCTCTGGAAGTGGGCCATCCGGGAAGGGTGTGACCTCCAATGGTGACTCTGAAGCTGAGGTGGACACTGAAGGGGCATTCTTGGCAGCAAGGGTATCACATTTCACCCTTGAAGGGAGATGTGGTCTGCATATCTCTATATTCATCACAAAAGGTAAACTGAGGCTGGGATGGGAGCCTGGAGCTTTGCTTGTCTCTTCAGGCACATCCATAGAACCCCACAATTTAGCAACCTCCCGCATTAGAGCTCAATCTTCTTCTTCCCAAGCTCAGATTGGGAAGGGACCTTCCATAAGTCCCCTGACGAGTTAATGACAGAATTGCTCAGCCAGCCGGTTCTCCTTGTTCAGGTCTTAGCTCAGACACTGCCTTCTGCAGCAAGCCTCACTGACTCCCCAAGCTGCGATGGAGGCTCCTGTATGTCTGGCCCACACCCAGACCTTGAGGCCTGGTCACTTCCCTGACTCTCCACCAGGCAGTGAACGTCTTGAGGGCAAGGACGATGAAGGAGACATTTGTGAGATGACTATTATCAGGAAGGAAGGAATGAACAGACCTCGTTTAGGTCCTTGACAGCATGGTCCAGGGAGTCTGGGGTTTACCATCAGCCACTCCTGGAGACAAACATGAAGTTTCTGTTTTTAGTCCTTGATCCTCCTCTGGCCCCTAAGTGACAGACCTCCAGGCCTTTTCAGGTTCAATCTCAGGGAACCCAGAATTGATTTAAACCCACTTCTCAGTTCCCCCATCACTGGTCCCTGCAAGGATATCTGGATGAATTTGTCTATTGCTTCCTTGTCTCACTTCTGACTCCTTTCTCTGAATCCAAATGTGCTTGATACACTTGCTTTTATTTTTATGAGTTTATAAAACCTATATTATTTTATGTGCACGTATTTTAATTTATGTAAATAGCCTTGTGCTAAAAACCTAACTCTGTTTTGTTCCCTCTCTCAGCATTATGTTTTTACAGGTCTATCCAGTTTGCTGTGTGCACTTCTGGGCTGTTGTCTCTAATTGTTGAATGCACTACATTTATTTAACCCACAGTAATGGAGGTCTAGACTGCTTCTGACCCTCCTTTTCCCCTTCTCCCCTGCCTCAAACAGCCCCACATGGCGATCCTCACCTTCTCCTTCCAGATCTGTGTGACAATTTCTCTTGCATCCGTATTCAAGAGGGAATTTCTGGAAAAAGTGTATACGCATACTTAATTTGACTAAATAGACTTCCACTTTCCACTCTTAAAGGGCTCTGCACTCATCAAGCCCCCGGGGCTCACTAGATGATGATATTTCCCAAGTAGAAGATGCTAGAAATAATTTAAAAACATTTTTTGAAGCGTTTTTCCAGCCAAACAAAACACAGGAAATGGATTCAGGCTACCGGAGTTCAGTTTACACACCCTGAGTTGGAGGCCCAGACGTGCTGTGCCCTCACCTTGGCCGTGGCACATAGAGGTCATGCATTCCCGACAGTCCACCTGTGTCCCTTCAGGGTCTGTGTTTACACTAACAGCCGTGAGTAATGCTTGGGCCCCTCTTCAAACAGTCGCTGAGTCAGAGCCTGCAGCCCTAGCCGGAAGGTGTGTCAGTTCTTCTGCACGTTGTGAGGGAGACCATTAGCAGCCTTGGTGACCTTTCCTCTCTCTCCAACCCCAGGCTTCTGAGGATCATCACCTGTCAGAGCAGATGAGAGTCACCTGGCAGAAGGTGCTCCCTCCTGGTGTGTCTAGCTTCCCGCCAGCAGCCCCTCTCTGGAAGCTGAGGAAGGGGGAAGGCCTGGGGAGGGGGGAACTGTTTTCGTTCCCGCTGCTGCAACAAAATACCACAAACTAGGTGGCTTATAAGTAACAGAAATCCATTTTTCACAGTTCAGCGGGCTGGAAGTTGGAGGTTCTGGTGCCAGCATGGTTGGGTTCTGCTGAGGGCCCTCTTTCGGGTTGCAGACTGCTGACTTCCGGTTGTGTTCTCCCATGGCAGAAAGAGAGGGTGAGTGAGCTCTCTGCCGTTTTCCTTTTCTTCTTTTAAAAAATTATATATATGTATATATATATATATATATATTTTTTTTTTTTTTTTCAGTTACAGTTGACATTCAATATTATTTGATATTAGTTTCAGGTATACAGCACAGTGGTTAGGCATGTATATAATTTATGCAGTGATTTCCCCCCTCCCCCCCCATTAGTCTAGTACCCACCTGGCACTATACATAGTTGTTGCAACATTATTGACCATATTTCCCTATGCTGTACTTTACATCCCTGTGACTATTTTGTAACCACTAATTTGTATTTCTTAATCCCTGCACCTTTTTCACCCAGCTCCCCAACCACTGCCCTCTTCTAATAAGAGCACTAATGCCATCCATGAAGACTCCACCCTCATGACTTAATCACCTCCCAAAGGCCCCACCTCCAAATACCATCACATTGGGGATTAGCTTTCAACTTTTTTTTTTTAATTTAAATTTATTTATTGGGGTGACAATTGTTAATGAAATTACATAATTTCAGGTGTACAATTCTGTATTACATCAACTATAAATCCCATTGTGTGTTCACCACCCAGAGTCAGTTCTCCTTCCAGGGGATTAGCTTTCAATAAATGCACTTTTGAGGGGACACAAACATTCAGTCGGTAACAGGGACCCTCAGTGCTTGAACCAGGTCCTCCAGGAAAAACAAAGATTGTTGTTCTGTTCTTCACAGAGTGTGAGAGAGCCCTCAATAGTGGGGAATGTCCCGACCATTGTGTGGCCTTAGACAATAGCCATAGGTGTCCAGAAATTGTCACATTTGTTTTTCAAAGAGAAAACTATAATAGGTTTAAATCTTCCTGTTTTAAATCAGAGCACCTGGGGGCTCCAGCCCATCCAGCCATTAATTTCCAGTCTCCAGTAGGGTTTACTGAAGTTGGCCATAATCCCTTCAGGCATCTGGCCAGATGCCCACCTCCCAGGGCACCCACCTCCCGGGCCACCCTTTGTACAGCAGAGCTAAGGGGGTAGGATGTTCAGGTTCTGGAGTCAGACAGTCCTGGGTACAAACCTGATCCAGGCTTGCACAAACCACTTCATGTTTCCAAGCCTCAGTTTCCTCTTCTGCAAGATGCTGATGACATTCCTCACCTCACGAGGTGCTCAGAAGATGAGATGAGCGAATACTTGTAAAACCTTCTAGCTAGTGCCTGGCACACGAAAAGAATTTAGTGGATGCTGAATTTCAAAAAGCAGCCTAGGGGATCCTGAATGCTGGCAAGTTAGAAGAAATACTTGGGCCTATGGTGTGCCAGGCACTGTGCTAGGTGCCACAATGCCTTGGGCTGCATCCTGCTTGCATTAATGGAGGCTGCAGAGGGACTTGGGCATCCAGTGAGGCGGCAGAGAGAGGAGGAAGAGCTTAGTCAGGCTGTGCAATGGGGCTTCCTCTCCAGCCTCCGGTGTGAGAGGTGATTTTTAAATGTTTATTTGCCAAATGTTTATTTACTGAGCTGCAAATATTGGAATGCACTATGGCTAGTTTAAGCAGAAAAGGGATTTATTAAACGATAGGAGATAATGCACAGAGTCATTGGGGGGAGGGGCAGGAGAAACAGACTTGAGGAAAGTCTCCCAGGGGAAACTCAGAACCTCACCACAGAACGAGCTCGATGGGGCAAAGTATTGCCCCTGCAGCAGCTACCACTGAGTTGGAAGTCAGGAACCTACTTCACTGCAACCATGGTCGTTTCTACCACCGGAAATTCATCTTGTAATGAAGGCCACCCTGAATGCTGGACCACAAAACAGAAATCTGTGCCTGTTTCTGCCTGGGCTTCAGTTCTGAATCAGGGTCTGTCAGGGCAGGGCCCGGAGCATGGGCCTGTGTCCTCGTTGCAGGGGGGCCTGGAAACTGAGTTCTGAAATGTACTTAGGAAGGCAGAACTCAGAGGGAATTTCCCCAGATGAAAAGCTTTTCAAAGGATGTGCAGCCACAAATATGCCTCTACTCCAAGCACCATGTGGGGAACCTGGGGGCTTGTGAGGGGGGCTGGACCAGCTCTGAGAGGTGCTCACTGTCTATTAGGGGGGCAGACAGCCACATGTGTAACACTGTAGGTGAATGGAGGGGCTTGCAAGGGCATGGATCAGGCACCCATCTACTGCACAATTTTACCTGGCTCCTGTGACCTAGTTGGTGAGAGAGAGAGTGAATTTGTGACCTTCTTTGCATTGGTGATGCGAAACAGTGGAAAAGGGAGGGCTAGCCAACCTGGGGTCAAGTCCCAACTCTCCCACTGATCATTCATATGACTTTAGATTTCTTAATTTCTCTGAGCCTCAATTTCTTCATATGTAAAATGGGGACTGTCACACCTGCCACAGAAAGGCTAGCGTTCACATTAAAGATAATGCATGTCAACTGCCTGATATAAAATAGGTGTGCAATGGAAGGTAGTTATTTTATAGTTATCGGCATGAACGTGATGAGAAAGGGTTGTTCTGGTGGGGGCCTGGATGCGATACTTTTTTTTTTTTTTAGTATATTTATTTATTTATTTTTGTTGCTGAGAGCCCACTGGCCCATGTGGGAATTGAACCGGCAGCCTTCGGAGTTAGGAGCATGGAGCTCTAACCGCCTGCGCCACCAGGCGGGCCCCTGGATGCGATACTTTTAAGGAGTGTTTGGCAGAGGCAGGAGTGTCCAGGGTCTGTCTGCCTTGGGGATTCTGGGATATGTTACCCTTTGTGACAAAGGCATCCTTGGGACAAATTGGGACAAACTTTCAGTTGTCAAGCTTCAACTTCAATTGTCATTAAATAAAAAATATCAAGACAGCCATATAATATCAAGATAATATCTCCCTCTATCAAGAGAACATCCCCTTTCCCCCAAAAGGGTGTCCTGGGTCCTTTTCTCAGAGTCCCTATTCAAGCAGAGAACAGTGAAGAGCAGACTTTGGGTTCCTGGCCACTGTCTGGAAGGTGAGCTCCATCCCACATCTGGGGGTGCCCTGTTGGTAGGAACAAAAGGTGAGGGAGTGACAGCCATCCAGAGTGGGCAGTTTCTCACATGTTCAGGTCTCGCATGCAGGGACAGGCAGGGGCAGGATTAGAGCAGGGAAAGGCCACACTTGACCCCTCCTTTTTCATCTCCTCTGTGTCTTTGTGGTACCACAAGGCTGGTACTCTCTCAGCTTGTCTCACACTGACAGCTGTCTGGAGACTCCCCAGAGACAGGGCAGCGACGACAGTGGCACATCCCCAGAAGTGAACATCTGGATCCCCAGCTGCTTGCTTTTTCCCTGCGGAAACGGAGGCAACCTCACCCACCTTTTCCCCAAGCTCTCACCTACCCACGTGGGCTGCTTTTCAGAACTTGACCCGGACAGGTGCTCCAGAGTCCTTTCCAGAGGAAACAATAACCTAGAGGGGGAAGTTTGGTGTAGTAGGAAGAATGGAAAGGCTTTGGAGTCAGGCAGACTTGCTTTTGACCTCTGGCTCTTTCTCCTACCTTTGGAGTAATCTTGGGCAAGTGACTTGCTGTCCTCACCTTTGAGATGGACATTTAAATATTTCTTCCATGGGATTATCGTAAGATAAAATGTGATAACGTAACCTGGTAGAATTTCCTTCCTCAGAGTAGGCTGGACAACCATTTGTATCCTAACCTATTCTCTGTCTGTCTGTCTATCTTTCTCAGAGAAACAGAAAAGCTGCAAAAGAGTCTACCTGAGTTAATCCACAGGTGAAAAGCACTGACTTAGAGAGACAGAACTTTTAAACGTTCTGAAAAAAGATGGAAAGGATAGACAAATTTGATGAATGATACAAATGATTCATGGCATGAGACTCTAGAGGGGAAGATTGCTCAAGAAAGAGTTTGGGGCCGGGGGCCCACCCAGGGGCTCAGGTGGTTGGAGCACTGTGCTCGTAACGCCGAGGTCGCCGGTTTGATTCCCACACGGGCCAGTGAGCTGTGTCCTCTACAGCTAAGATTGTGAACAACAGCTCTCCCTGGAGCTGGGAGGCCGTGGACGGGTGGGGGCAGAAGGGCGGAAGAAGGGGGGAAAAAAAGAAAAAAAGAAAAGGTTGGGAAGTTCTAAAAAATTTCTGAATAACTCAATGACGATTAAAAGAAAGGATTAAAAGAATAATGTCTAAAGACATCTCCCTTAAAGAAGGCAGGTTCAAAGCGGGAAGAAAAGACACAAATGACTGAAAAGCCCTTTCAAACTGGATTAAATTAAAAGGGACTTCATTGAAAAGTGTAGGTTGAAAACTGTAGGGGTAGGAAACCAGGTATGGTATGATCCAGGAGCTCAAATGATGTCATATGAGACACAGTTCCTCCTCTGGTAGCCAGGTGGCAGCAGGAGTTCCACAGGTCCATGCTCTCAGGTCCAAGTGCTGCAGGAGATGGAGCCCAGCGATCCAAGCAAATGTCTCATCGGCTGGATTGGTTTGGTTCGTGTGGCCATTCCTGCCTAATCACTGTGGTTAGGGAATGCAATGCTTCCACTGAGCAGCTTAGCATCACATGCCCAGCAGTGGGGGTGGGGACAGGGTGAAGTCAACACCAGTCCTGTCCATGTACTGAGACTGGGGTAGGGTGACTCCCCTGAAGGAAACTGCACCATTACAAAAAAAAAAAAAATGTATAATGTAATGACTACTGGCTGGTCCACAAAGCACAGTAAATGCCCACTCTGGTAGGCGTGAGTACGCAATTGCAGGAAACAGAAGGTCAAATGAGCCGCAACTTTCCTTCTAAAACATCAAGGATACCAGAGAGGGCTTTTTGTGAAATTTACAACAAACAGAAATTCCGGAAGAAAAGATCCACCACTTGGGTTAAAAATGGCGTGTTTAAAAAGTTTTTCAAATGATGACGTTTAAAATGTATCTGTTCTAAAACATTTATTGGTTGTTTCTAATTTTATAACACTTGGTCAGAGAAGGTAACTTGTACACTTCCTGCGATTTGGAATTTACTAGCGTGTGAGTTGTGATTTGGTATATGATCAGTTTTGTAAAAGTGCACATACACTTAGCAAAGATACAGTCTATCTGCAGGATATAAGTTCAATGTCTATTAATTCCGGTATTAATGACACAGTTTGAATCTCTTACTCATTTGTTCATTTTGCCTTCTTGATCTTACATGAGTGAGACAAGTGTGCTAAAATCTTCCACTATAATTGAGTTTCTCTCCATTTCTACTCTCTCACACTTCTAAGACTTTATGCTTAATAGGTTTCAATGCTATGTTCTCCAGCCCATGAAAGTTCATGGACTGGACTATGATTTCACTACTGATCATAATTTTTATCAATATCAGATGACTCTCTTTGCCCTATTGAATGCACTTTGCTTTGAATTTTGCACTGGTCATTTTCCGTCTTGCCTTTCTCTTTCTTTTGGTTCTCATTTTCCTCATATATTTATGCTTTAGGTCCAACAGAGCTTGGGGAAGATGGCATAGTGTCTTTTAGGGACTGGCAGAACAGAGTTCTCCATCTCCTTTTTGGCTTCTGTCCCTTCTCTTTCATTCTTGGCAAAGTCTTATACCGTTCAGGAGCTCCAGTAGGGAAAATAGAAACCACACTGGACCTTTCAGCCTGGGTAATAATTACAGGTTGCAGTCACCATCCCTAGGGAGGAGGTTAGGAGGACAGAATTTAGAACTGCAGAGCTGGGGCTCAGACTTCCCCTTGGCCACCACCCAGCTGCTTCTGCTGGGTCCTCTGAGGAGACATGATGAAGGGTCAGAATCCAGCAAGCCAGCAGGAAGTAGTAAGTCTCTTTTCTGTTTTTCTGCCTTCCAGCCTCCCCTTAATGTTCCTGGGGGGCAGAGCTGAGGAGCACAGGAGTGGGGTGTTTCCCAGAGAGCTAGCCCCAGTATCTCAGAACAGGAAGGGGAGGGGGCTTGGAGCTGAGAGACAAGAGCTGAATGGCTGGCACCCCTCTGCATAGGTAGTATTATGTATTCTTTAGGAGGCACATAATGCTTGGATGATTCTCTTTTTATATGTTGTTGTCAGCGATTGATGATGATTACCTCAATCCATTAATTCATTTGGGATTACAAAGTCAGCAAAGTATTTGACAAGATACATCATGATATCCATGTGGCCCAGATGGAGAGATGAGGAGTAGATGGATAGCTATCCGGGTGGAGTCTTATTTAGATGAACACATGCAGTGTTGATGAATGGCGTGATGTCCACCTAGAGGGAGGTTTCTGGTGGGTGGATTTTTGTCCTTGACCCTGCACTGTTTAGCATTTTTGTCAATGACCAGAATGAAGAGAAAAAATGTGTAGGGGGTCATTCAAAGATATTTCTTGAGGGCACTATTGCAGATTTTCTTTTTTAACATCATGGTACTCATGGAAATTTTAATATTTTTATAGTTCACCGGGGAAATCAAAGAGCTTAAATCAGAGCATAAGGTGACTGGCCTGGAATCTGGCTGTCCCAGGCTCTGCTCCAAGGACTGAGGGAATCAATACCTCAAAACCCAAGGGATCAATATCTGGGCCACACCCAAACTTACCACAGCTCGCTAGGTTGGAAGCTCTGGTCTGAAGAGGAGGGTATGGCCAGAATTCTGCCTCACATCATAGCCAACCCTCCCCATGAGGGTCCCAAGGGAAGAGAGAAAATGGGAAATCAAATTACCGATTTATTATTGGCTGTGTTGATGTCTGAACTCCCAAGGAAGAGACCTCTGAACACCTGGGCTGGACCCCAGGGAGTCCACTTGAGACTTAGGTGGTGTGAGGAAGGAGCTGGCCCTCCTTCTAAGCCCCAAACTAGGCAGTCATTTGAGCTAAACTGTGCCTGGTTTTGAGACATAAGAGTAACCCTCCCATGCAGAAGAGGGTAATAACCTCTTGTTTTTGTAAGACAAGTGAGAGGAGAGGACAGCCCCAAAGACAGAACTAGAGGGTCTGGCCTACTTCTATAGTGGGGTGAGGATGGGGGCAGGCAGGAAGGGAAGACCCTAGGCTGACTAACTGACTGGACAACACAGATTGAAAAGGAAGAAAAAAGAGCAAATTCCACGTGAGAAAACATTAATATGCAGTGTGCCCCTGCCCACAGTCCACGTGGCCATTGTTGTCTTGGGACAACCCCTCCTTCCTGGATGGGTGTGTGTGGTGCATTTGTTAACCATTGCTACATAACAAATCACCCCAAACATTCATTACCCCACAGTTTCTGAGGGTCAGGAGCCCAAGAGTGTCTTGGCTGTGAAGCTCTGGCTCTCTCACGAGGCTACAACCAAGATGTTGGCTTGAGTTGCCATCATGAGGCTTGGCTGGGGTTGGAGGATTCACTTCCATACTCACTCCCTTGACTGTTGGCAAAAAGCTTTGATTTCTTGACACATGGGCCTTTCCATGGGGCTGCTTGTGACTTGGCTTCCTTCCCCCAGAGTGGGGAGAGAGAGAGAGAGAGAGAGAGAGAGAGAGAGAGAGAGAGAGAGAGAGAGAGACCTACATGGAATCTTGGAAGTGAAATATTGTCACTTCTGCTGTATTTGACTGGTCACACAGACCGATCCCGGTGCAATGTGGGAAGGGACTACACAAGTGTGTGGATACTAAAAGCTGGGCGTCACTGAAGGCTACTTTGGAGACTGCCAGCAACAGACCATCAGTAAGCCAATGGGGACATAATACTCTCCTCTTAAGCCCTATCAGTATATGACAGACCCATCTCATCGCAGAAGACAGAGTGCTGGGAGGGATGATAAATTCCTCTCATGACAGAACCAAGATCTAGAAAGATCTTTATGAGATTGAGTAATGGACCAAACCTAACACGATGAAACTTAACATAAATAATGAGGTGTCCCCAGAGAAGCACCCACAGCTGTACTGACTCAGAGGATAGAAAGAACTTCAGTAGCAAATACAAAAATGACCTAAGATTTCAGGTATCAGCAGGGTCCTAATGAATCAATAGTATGAGGTGGCTGCCCAATCTGCTGCCACAGTTGGGACTCAACTGATAGAGTTCTGTTTGACGCCAGTCTGGTCTGTTAGTCTGGAAGTCCTGAGTTCTAATGGGTGCCAAAAAAGAGATGAACTGAAACATCTTCAAGGGAAGGGGCCTAGGATGGCCAAGAGACAGGAAGCATTGCCCTAAGGAATAAGAGGCTGTATGAACTGTGTGGCTTGGAGAAGAGGTTATTGGGACCCTAGAGCTGCTTCTGTTTTTAAGAGGGATCCAACTTGTTCTTTCTGCTCATAACCCCAGAGATGGGAGACAAGCGGGTGGGGTAAAAGGAAGAATTTTTCAACAATGAAAGCAACTCTAGGATGGAAAAGCTTGCCCAGGGAAGTCATGGGTGTCTAGTCCCTGGAGCTTGTGTGAGTTGAGGCTGGGAGGTTGTGCAGTTGGCTCACACATGTATGAGGAATTAGGTCAGATGCCTTTGATGTGTCCCTCTGCCCCTCAAATTCCATTATCTCAAGGCTCCTCCTGAGATCAGAGGATTCAGCCTCACAGCCCCACAAGGGAGGATCCCTAGCTTTGGGAGGGTATTTTATAGGGAGATGAGGGAATCTTAAGTTAGAGGGAGCATGGTC